>NC_066585.1:213849012-214176522 GCF_024323335.1 Lathyrus oleraceus
TCCTATCAACCCTATGCTAATAGCTCTCTGCTCTAGCTTGGTATCCTGTTCAAAAATCCTGCAACAGTCAACCAATCAGAAAACACTCTAATCCGTTGATATCCAATAGCCTGTTTGATCTCGGGACGCAACCCTTCTCAAACTTCACACACTTTGAAAATTCCCCAGTAGCCTCATTATAGGGAGTGTAATACTTTGACAGCTCTGTGAACTTAGCAGCATACTCAGTAACAGACCGGTTGCCCTGCTTCAATTCTAAGACTCAATCTCTTCTTTTCCTCTGACATCCTCTGGAAAGTACTTCCTCAGGAATCTCTCTCTGAACACAGCCCAAGTAATCTCAGCATTCCCAGCAGATTCCAACTCAGCGCGGGTAGCAACCCACCAATCATCCGCTTCCTCTGACAGCATATGCGTACCGAACCTGACCTTCTGGTTTATCGGCACACTCAGTCACTCGGAATATCCTCTCGATCTCCTTCAACCACTTCTGAGCACCATCTGGATCGTATGCTCCCTTGAACATTGGAGGATTGTTCTTCTGGAACTCACTCAGTTGACGAGCAGCTCCCATTCCCATAACATCGGATTCCCTCCAAGTACTCCAGCTAGCATACCCAGAGCCTCAGCAATCGCAGCATCATCTCTACCTCTTCCATCTCTCTATTCTGAAAACCCAACAAGCTAAACAATAAGTACTGATAGGGTTACACAACACCTATCACGTACAGGGAAACTGAATAATTACGACTCGACTCGACCGACTATGCTCTGATACCACTAATGTAACACCCTTCTAAATACCCCAAAATATTAATTAAAATAATAAAAATATCAATCAGAGTAATTATGCCATTAAGGGTGTCACACAATCATTTCACACCATTTTCCAAAATATCCTGTCATGCTCATTTATTTAATCAAAATAAAACATTTTTGCATAATACGCAGCGGATACAAGCTAACAAGATTCAAACCATGTAATACATTACATGTAAAGTTGTTCAACAACCAAAGGAAAACATAGTAAACATCCCATCCCGATGTTACATCTACCAGAGCATGACCCACTAAGGAACTACACTAGACTCCAAGGACTAGCTTCTACTCAATCACTGCTCGTTACCTGAAAAATAGTTGTAAGGTGAGTTCCTCAATCAATATAATAGCATTATAAAATATCATGTCATGTTAAGTAATTAACACATTAATTACCCTAATCACATCACACATTCGGTAACGGCACATCAATTCAAATATCATACTCAATACCAATACAATTCATGCTCATACTCAATATCAACACAAACACACGTAAATATTGGAATACATCCATTCATATCATACGCCATACACATATTATGCAATGAGACTCCATGCATGCGGTACCGACTATTTGTGAACATATAGTTCACCTCACCGTCCAAATCCAGGCACGGCTACCAAGCCCACTAGTCTCACTCATTTGAGACTTAGTGACTCACTCACTAATTCCTCACCATGGGAATTAGCTACCACCCCAAGGGCCATACTATGCACGCTAATTCACCTAGCATGCAACATCAACAACAGTCCAAAATGACTAACTCACTAATTCCTCACCATGGGAATCAGCTACCACCATAAAGGCCACAATATGCATGCTAATCACCTAGCAATGCTAAATCATCAACCACAATTCAAGGATAGACATATGCTCACACTCTAAGCCATAAAACAGTCTATTCACAAATGCACACATAACTGATACATTCACAAGATCATGCATACCATCGCACATCATCAGTATTTTATCACATAAGCATATCAGATCATGCCAAAGAACGACCACAGTATTAGCACACTCTACTAATACCTATATTACTCAAAACAACGGAAATGATCCCTAATATATCGTACATCAGCTAAATCACATTACTCAGCGGAACAACCAAAAACTGCACAACAACAGCACAGAAAAATCATAATCCTGCCCATACGTGTACTGCCTAGTCCCATACGCATATGGCCCATTTCTCAGCCAAATCCCATACGCGTAACACCATCTCATACGCGTATGCTACGCGTATCACTTCCCCATACGCGTACCAACAGAGACCAAACTACGTTCAAAACATCATCTTCCTCATCCATACGCGTATTGCCTAGTGCCATACGTGTACCAGACCATCTCATACGCTTATTACATATGGAATGGAAGCGGTGCTACCGGTTGAGGTCCAGATTCCCCTTTGAGAGTCCTGATGGACGTGAAATTGCAAGAGGCTGAATGGGTAAGGACTCGGTACGAAGAATTGAGCCTGATTGAAGAGAAAAGGCTGGCAGCCATCTGTCATAGGCAGTTATACCAGCAACGAATGAAGCGTGCTTTTGACAGAAAGGTGCGACCTCGGGTGTATCACGTAGGTGATATGGTGCTGAAAAGGATCCTTCCTCCTCAAAACGATCGAAGGGGCAAATGGACACCTAATTATGAAGGTCCATTCATGGTCAAGAAGGTTTTCTCTGGCGGAGCCTTGTTGTTAACGACCATGGATGGCGAAGATTTTCCATCCCCTGTGAATGCGGACGCAGTTAAAAAATACTTCGTATAAAGAGACCCGCTGGACGAAAAGAATAAAATAGTCCAGGCAAAAATGGGCATCCCGGCGAACCAAAAAACAGAAAGAAAAGGTTCGGGCAAAAATTAGGGATAAAATGAAAAATTGTACACCCGGCAAGTCGAAAACCTGGAAAGGCGACTTGGGCAAAAAAGGGTATCCCGGTGGACTGAA
The DNA here is from genome assembly GCF_024323335.1 of Lathyrus oleraceus. Taxonomy (NCBI): domain Eukaryota; kingdom Viridiplantae; phylum Streptophyta; class Magnoliopsida; order Fabales; family Fabaceae; genus Lathyrus; species Lathyrus oleraceus. The sequence continues at coordinate 213,851,787 of NC_066585.1, forward strand.
AACCTGAAAAGGCGGTCCAGGCAAAAGAGGGATTGAAACGAACAACTGCGTCTGGCATGATCGTTTGCTTTGGTTAAGGCACATGGATAATACCCGGTAGGGATCGATCGGAAGCGTCTTGTTCAGAAGGCAGAAAGCAAGGAGAGTCTGAGGACATATGGGGTGTAACTGAGTTGGAACTCGATGAGATCACGGGTTTCACATTGCCATTAGGATAGATTTTTCCTTTTGTGCGCAATTACCTCTTTTCAGGAATTGCTTCCTTTGTATTGCTCAATTTGAGCCATACCTTTTCAATCAATAAAATGCATATTCAGTCAAATAATTTTGTTTTTGTTTTTCATTACCGCTTTGATTGCAAAAACATCCAGATATTTTGATAAAGAATCTTGCATTTTAAGACATACAGGTCCCTTCCAATGCATGCTTATAAGATTGAAAGCTTGAAATCTTATTTGGAAGGTTGAGTGACCCAAGTGTTGAAATCTTGACACGCCTGGGGCACGGTTTTATCTAACGATCTCTTTTGCAGGTGCTGTTAGGTATTTTCACTCACTTGCAGGTTGTGGTGTGGAAGCTTTTGACGAAACAAGCCCCATGGAGTCCAATCAGGGACGAATGAATAGAAGAACGGTGAAAAGACGATGACGAGACGTACGACGATTCTTGGAATTAATCAAGAAGACTCTTCAAAGTCGGAAGATTGAAAAGTCTGTATAAATCCCAGGAGTTCGCTCTCCGTCGAGCGCGGAGCAGTTGGGAATGCAAGGTGATGAATCAGAAAAGTCTAGACGAGTCTGGGAGTTCTCAAAATTGGAAAGTTGACAGTGGGTTTGGACGGTGAATGCCATGATTCGACGAGTCGACGGGTGTTCAGTACCAGAATTTCCTCATCTCCCCAAGCGGAGTTGGGACGATTAATTCCCCAGCAGATTCAAGGTCCGTGGCTTCCCTAGCAGGGTCAGGATGGTTATCCCCAGCAGGTTGAAGATCGGTGCTTCCCCAGTCGCCAGGCCTGAAGGTTGTTGTTTCTCAGCGGAGGTATCTGTGAGGGTTTCCCAAGCAGAGTCAGGATTTATATCCCCAGCAAGTCAAAGACTATTGTTATCCCCACAGAGTGCGTTGGTGGTTCTTTCCCTAGCAATGTCCCCAAGCGGACCGGGTGCAAAGGAGGTTGTTCCCCAGCAAGGGTTGTCTTTTCTCGGCAGCAGTGCTATTCCCCAGTAGGGTAGAAGTCGGAGTGTTGGCGAGTTCCTCAGCAGAGTGCCTCGAGCTCCCCAGAAGAGTCCCTTGAGGGGGATGCCTTTTTATACATTCGTCATGTAGAATAAGCATAACATATTGTATAATAAATCGCGTAGCATTTCCATGATTATGGAGCATTACGCTGGAAAAATATCATGCATCATTATTGCAAGCATAAGCTAGTCTCAACCGTGGTTACCGTTTGAGAGGTGGTTTTGCCCGAAGGTGAAGGTGTTACTCCGAGGAGTTTAGCATCGTGGTTTTAATCAACAGTTTTTCCCCAAGTAGTGCGATACTGGAGGAAGGGTTTCTGTCGAGCAAAGATGGGATTGTTAATCAAGAAAGTCTCGGGGTCCAAAAAGAAAAACAAGAAAGAATAATCCCCAGCTAAACGCGAAGTGTTCGTTGGATAGGGTGGAATAGAGAATAGCCGGTTCGTGGCTTGTTATCCCCAGCATGGGTCGTTGGCATCCGTGCCGTCTCATGTATCGTTGTTTTGTTATCTCTGCCGATGCTGATAGGCATGAAGAGTTTCCGGTATCCAGACCGAGGTGGCGTTCAGGCCAGTTGATGGGTATTCAGACCAGTTTCCGGTGTCCAGACCGAGGTGGCATTCAGGCCAATTTTCCGATTTTCAGATCGAAGAAGTTCTCAACAATCAGGACGAAGAACTTGAGGCGCTCAGGCCGTTTCCGATTTCCAGATCGAAGAAGTTTCCAACAGTCAGGTTGAAGTACTTGTGGTATCCAGGCCAATCTTCCGGAGTTCAGACCGAGGCGGGTATTCAGACCGAGGTGGCATTCCGGCCAATTCCGATTTTCAGATCGAAGAAGCTTCCGACGATTAGATCGATGCAGCTTGTGGCATTCAGGCCAGTTTCCCGGTATCCAGACCGAGGCGGTATCCAGACCGAAGTGGTGTTCAGACCAAAGTGGCGTTCAGGCCGATCTCTCGGTGTTCAGGCCGATCTCTCGGTATCCAGACCGACATCAATACTCTCATATTCTGATGTTCAGTATGCAGACTGACGAGCGGCGTTCAGGCCATGGTTATCTCTGTGATTCCGACATATTTCTGTTCCGGTGTTCAGGCCGAAGGGGGCATTCAGGCCAGGTTCCAGGTATTCAGACTACTGAGCGGCGTTCAGGCCATGGTTATCCCTGCGTTACCATTTATTTTGGTATCCAGGTCGACATTTCTGTTTCGCTGATCAGGCCGACTTTCTCCGTACCAGACGGATTCTTCTTTCAAGGTTGTTCCTTTGCCGATTCTGACAGGCATTTTTAATTATTTTCCCATCAGAGTGCAAATTGTTCGTCTGTTCTTGGTATTCAATCACTCTTCATCCTGGTCATCTGAAAGCCGAGGCTATTCATGTCGACAGGTTCACGGTGGATTGAATAGGGGCAGCTGTAACACCTCAAAATTTGCCCTCTTCTATTGGGACTAGCTTAGCATATTGCATTGCATTTCTTAGGACATTAGTCATTGCATATTGCATATCATGTGGAAACATCAATCAAGTCATCCTCCTAGGTCTTGATCAGAAGACAAAGAGGTTGAGATTCAAGCCGAGGGTTTCATTGAACTGATCACTAGTCATCTGAGGGTTGTGCATCAGTTAGGGTTTCATGGTTCCTCAAGGAGGTTGAGCATCATCTTGGTAGCAATGGTACATCATCATCATCATGGTTTTTGTCATCACCAAGAGATGCATATGCTTGATCAGATTCCTTGAGATTAGGGTTTTGACCTCTGGTCAACCCTAATCATCTGCATTGTGCCAATCAGGGTTTTGCAAGGAGATCGGGGTTTCAATGGATATGGGGATCATCATATGATTTCATTGAGCTTATGAAAGCTAGGGTTTCATCATTGAGCCATTTCATCAGGAGTTTGAGGCTCAAGTTCATCAGTCAAGCTGAAATTCATCTATCAGTCAACAAAAGTCAACCACAAGTCAACTGATGGATTTGGAGGTGGGAGAGGGTTAGAGACACTTCATTCATGTCCAAACAAGTTTCATTTGACATTTCAAACATCAAGAATGAAGAAAATAAAGTTAGATGGAAACTTTCCAAAAATAGAAAGTGACTTGTAATTCAAAATTGCCAAAAATGGAAAGGTTTTCTCCTCAAAATTACATGTCCAAAAATGCTTCAAATGAAATTTTGTTCAACATGAAAGTTGTATATCTTGCTCTCACCTTTCCAAAAAGTCCAAGAACATGAATTTCTCATTTGTGGTTGGCAAGTTATGATCAAATCACTGTCCAAAAAAGTTGAACTTCAAAGGTGCATAACTTTTGATTCACAAGGCCAAATGAAGTGAGACTTTTTGGAGCAAATTTTTTTTGATGTCCTCTATCCAAAACAAGCATTACATTTCATGAATTTTGTTCACATAAAAAGTGCATTTTTCAAATGGACTTAATTTGAAATTTGGAGGGAAAAAGGTGTTTTTGCAAATTAAGCATTGTTTTCACATATTTCCACTTGCATTAGCTCACAAACATCATTTGAAACTTGCTCAAAAACAGAAAATGCACTGTTACATTGGTTTTGTACAAGTGAGGGTGAATTGGCCATTTTACCATTTAGCATGAAACTTGCATTTTCACTAATCCTTTGTAATTACACTAATTAGGATTAACAACATCATTAACATCACATATATAAACTAAATCATAACTGTTTTCTGATTAACCATAACAGAATCAAGATCTAGATCTGAAAATCACCAAATTCTTCAACTTCTTCTTTCACTTTTTTTGCAATTTTCTTCACAAACCTTGCCAAGATCTTCATCAATTCATCATCTACATGCATTATTGAAGCTGTTGGAAGCAAGATTTCATCCTTTTCAAGCTGAATTCGTGGACTGTTAAAGAGAGCTTCAACAATGGCAATTCGAGTTTTGAGCTAGATCCTTCACAATCAACATCCAAACCTTGTTCCATTCATCAATTCAAGCATCAAGGAGCATCTGTTTTGCACTTACAAGGCCTGGTTCGCGCGAATTCACAACTGCACATCATTGAAGGTGAGTTTTCGAGTTCGACAATTCATGAAATCAATTAATGCTTCTTGTAGTTCTTTGAGAGTAGAGTAATCTGCACTTTGAACCACTGATTTTCGTTGAGAAATGAGAGAGTTATGTGAATTAGAAGTTTTGTGCATGATTATGTTTTCCTTCGAAACTTTTAATTTAGCAGGAATTAGGCTTAATTGATGTGATATTATTGATGTACGTTGAGAGACCTTTCCAGTGATATAGGTTTTGTTGATTTTGGTGGACATTTGTTCTTGACGCATGAATGTATGAAGAACACATGATGAATGTGATGAATTTTCCAGAATTGGCTGTTTGATCCATATGTCCGCGTTTTGCCTGGCTGATTAGTGTTAGCTACAGTATCGCGCGCTACTTTTTAAAATGGAACCTCCTTCGATCCTTCGCCCAAGAAATTCTCCTTTTTGCTTTAGAATTTATTTCCATATGCTTCACATGTTCACCATGCTTGTTTCATTGTTTTTTTTATTTTTCTTCAACATTCAAAATTCCATAACTCCTAAACCACAAATCCAAATTGATTAAGATTTTTTGTGCCATGATCCTTGTGACCTCTACTATTTTTTGGTTATTTTTATTGAAATTTTGCACGTGTGATTTTTTGAATGGCCTAGGGTTTGTTTAGATGTGTTCTTCCATGCACCTTGCTTGATGTTTTGATCATGAAATGATGATGCTTAATTGGATGGAGCTGAAATTTCACATGTGCAAACTAGACACCTTTAGGGATTTTTTGGATTTGAGTTTGCTATTTTATCATTCCTGGATTGTGAGATATGATCATTTGAATCTAGGTGTGACAATTTGTGTCACACCATTTCATGTCTAACTTCCTGATTTTGTTACCATGCCATATGAATTTGAAATGACCTGAAGTTTTGCATGATGATACTTATGAATGTTGAGAATGCTTGTGAATTTTCCTGGAATTGTTGAATGCATTTCCAATTTGATTGAGATTTTCTCCCCTGTTTGACCAATTGTGAACCTTTTGTGAGTCATGATCTCATATGTTTTGTGAAATTCTGGTGGTTTATTGGATGGACTTGAAATTTGGCATGTGTATTATAGACATCTTAAAGTTTGCCATGGTTTTGGTTTCACTCATTTATCATGTTCATACTCTGTTTTATGATTGCTTGAAGTTGATGCATGTTTTGGTGCCTTGTATGAGCTTGTTTGAACATGCCTTGACTTTATGAATTTAATTGACTTGTTTCCCTTTGTCCAAATGGCCTGAAATTTGGTGTGATGATCCTTTAATGAATGTTATTTATCCATGAATTGTTTGGGAATTTATTGAAATGTTTTTGAGTTGATTTGAATTGGATCTTTCTGTTTGGTCCTATGATGTTCTAAATTGCATGCTTTGTACTCTTTGCCTCATGAAATGATAATGGGTTATGATATGAACATGAGACCAATTGGATTTGATTATTAATTGATTGATCTTGATTTTGGATAAGTTTCATGTTCTGTTTTGACTTATTGATCCTATTTTGACCCTAGTCTTGTACTAGTGGTTTGTGTTCTCACATTTGAGCTTTGTTTCAGGTCAAAGAGCACAATTGCTTATACTTGATGATGTGCACTCAATTGGGATTGGTTTATTGCTTGTTTATGACTAACTTTGAGTTTTTTTTGTAGGCATTGAGATTTATGCTTAGGCCTTGTGGCTTGCACCTATGTGCATTGATGCTTGTTATCTGTTTGTGCTGTGGACTTGTAATTTTCTGTTTGACTTTTGTTTGTCTGGTATACTGATTATGTTGGATTGATTTCAGGTACCTTAGTTGCTATAGTTCACTTTGAACTTGCTTGTGCTGTTGCTTGGTTGCTTAACCAATTGAGGTAGAATTTCTTTTCTCCATGTAGTCTGGAAGACCTGGCCTGTTACTTGGCCAGGCACCTGTCTGAAGTCCTCCTTAAGAGGCAATGCTTGTGATTGTTTATTTTTGTCCCCAAGCAGGAAAAGACCTTGAATAAGGCAATTGGCAGATACAAGAGATGTGCAATCCATCTCCTGCTATTCTTGTTGAGTCATCCCTTTGCTCACACCACTGGTGTTGAGGCATTGCGGATCCTAACCCCAGATCCTTGTACAGTTGTACAGTTGAGTCAGAGTCATAAGTGTAGAAGGGTTCCCACTTTCTGAACCCACACTTCATTGTCTGAAGCTCTCCCTGGCCAGGGATAAGAGCTGGTTGGCACACCCCTCACTTCCCATTTCATCTGCTTCACCCTAACTCTCAATGTTAGGGTTAAGAGCTAACATCACATGATATAGTTGACTTGGTTTGGCAGTCTAACCCTTGATTGAGCCCACTTTGTGTGTATATAGTGTGTGCTAATTGTGAATGTTTGCTTTGTGTTGATTATGCTTGCATGTTTTGCTTTGCCTGTTTAGGATTAGCTTGCAGCCTGTGCAAGTAGATAGAAAACTCAACCTAGGACCATTGTGGAATACATGATAACTATTAGGCTCGAGTCAGTCTCCCTTTTAGTTTGTCATTTCCCAGTCTCTGGTTAGGAGAAAGTTTCTCCCCTGTTAAGGGGAACTACGTTGCCCTGATCCTCATACCAGATGAGGTACGTAGGCAGGAGGTCGTACGAGATCTCTCCGGGCACTCTTTTTCTTTTTGTGTGTGTTTGCTTGACAGTTGCTAGGCTCGAGTTCCCGACTCCTTAGTAACTTGCTGCTTGTTTTTTCTTGTGTGTGTTAGGAGACGGATGCAAGCCCAGCCATTGGCATTCCGTATCCTATTGTTGTGTGCTTGGAGTCCGGTATAAGTCCATCAAGTGGCATCTGGTTTCCAGTGTGGGTTTGTTTGGTTCAGAAGCTGATGTAAGTCCAGCGATTGGCGTTCGGATTCCATGTTTGCCTGTTTGTGTGTTTGTTTTGACGTCTCAGCGTCTGTGCGTGTGTTTTGTTTCGGCGTGCGTGAGCCGAACTACGGTAGCTCTGATTCTCGTTCCGGACGAGATACGTAGGCATAAGATGCGATATCCTAGCGAGCCCTCTCCCCTCTTCTCCCACCTGTGGTGTGTGTGTGTGTGATGTTTGTTTTAGCAACCTTGTTCTATCTTTTGAGCGTGGATCCCGTCGAGTACGACGGATGCGTAGGGGTGCTAATACCTTCCCTTCGCATAACCGACTCCCGATCCCATTCTCTTTGGTCGCGAGACCATGCTTTTCCAAGTTTACTTCGAGCGTTTCCTTTCCCTCCTTTGGGATAAATAACGCACGGTGGCGGCTCTGTGTTGTTTTGTTTCAGCTCGCCGGTTGTTTTTTCACGGCTGCGACAATGATGCATGACAATTAATCATACAATGTCACAATATCACAACAAATACAACCCCACTATGACTATAAACATCCATACACTAACAACATGGTAAGGACTACAGCCTCACTCTGACTGTAATTCATCATGCACTTATCACAACATGAGCAGTTCTCACCCCGATCCATTCTCCTAATCAATCATCAAAAGCATGTACGATTATCACTCAGTTATACACATGATTCACAATATACATTCACACAATAATCATATAATCATACAACAAAATCATTTTATCAAAACACTACCACTACATAGCTCTACGTGTCATCTCTCTAAGCTTCAAATGACACCTCATTTGGACTTACGGATCAATATTTACGGCCAAAATCGCCAGACAATGCAACAAAAGAAAAATAGACATTTTTCATAATTTAGCCTAAGATAATCGATTGTCGTAGGGTGACAATCAATTGTCATCAATGATGATTCGCTGCTTACTTTAATTAGTCGATTAATTCCTCACAGCAGTCGATTGACATTATTTTCCCCAAAAAATATTAAGCAACAGTCGATTAATCCAACATATCAATCGATTATCATCCTCTCTTTTTCCAAAAATACACTGATGCAATCGATTGCACTACAATTACAATCGATTATCATAGGCAATTTTTACAAAAATACACTGATGCCATCGATTGCACTATAATGACAATCGATTGACATTATTAAATTTTCCAAAAAAAACAATTTTCATTGAATCTCTCGTCTTCTTAATCACACGCCTCTTACCAATCATGTCAGTACCAATTGTATCAATCAAAACACCACTAATTCACATTCTTTTATGACTAATACATCAAATATCCCCAAAATAACAATAATCCCTTGTTTTTATCATGGATTAATCAATTATAATGATACTCTTAAATCCCCCAATTCAACACAGTTTTATCATAACACCAAATGATTCATGAATATCAATAAAATAGCAACAAAGCACATATCATCACATCATTCAATGGCAAAGAAAATTACAACATTCATTTACGATTCTCCTAATCAAACAATAGAGAAAAACACAAAACCTATTGGAGGTTTATGGAAACCACTCTACTCTTTCATAATATAAACACCCTTAGATGAAGAGTCCACCTACCTTATAATTCCAACAAAAATCAGCAAATCAAGCTCCTAAGGATCCTTTCTCTCAAGCCCTAGCTCTCCCTTCCAACGTTCTTCTCTCACAGCCTCTTGTTTTCAGGTACTGACAGAAAAAGTTCCTTAAACCTAATTTTCTCTTAATTACACTTTTCCCCAATTAAGATTCAACTTTTCTCCACTCACAACAAAACTATCTCAATTCATAAAGCTGACCAAATTCTTCATATTCTCTCTATTTCTATTTAATTAATTAATTCTCACTAAACCAATTAATCAACACAAAACACCACAAATATCGTCACCGATCAAACATGTCATACATCACAAAATAATTATTTAAATAAATTACTCAATTAAATTAAATAAATGATTAAATAAGCAAATAATTAAATCAGGGTGTTACATTGATTGCATTAGATACATTACTACACTAGTGAATGGTGATTATTTTGGATGATTATATGATTGATGGTTGATATTGTTGAGTTAACCTTTCTATTTTATGCATCATTAACATTTATGAATGTATTCTCACCCCCTGTTTGTTTTATATGTTGTCTTTACGCATGTGATAAAGATACTCAGGTAGAGGAGCTTCAATTGTTACTTGTGTTGGAGGATGACATAGTGGCCTTCTTCGTTGTTTATCATTTTGAGTTGTTCAATTTTTTGCATGTCACTCTGATAGTGTAACACTAGGATGGGAATACCGTTTTCTATTTTGTGTTTTGCAAGTTGTTTAATTGAACCATTTATTTCATGATTTAAAATGAAGTTGCTTTTAATTATGAGACAATTAAGTTAATTGATGTTTTTGAATTCTTCTGCTATATAATAATCTATGAGTAATATGTTTTATGTTGAGAAAATATAACACCGTTTTTTAGAAAATTATTCTGCATTTTTATTAAATAAGCGTTTGGGTTTTAGAGTGTTACACCTATTGTCGCGATTGCACAGAGGAAATTGAAATTGTGATGCATGCCCTGAAAGATTGCACTACTACAAAACTTGTTTGTCTCTCGCTTATTAGAGAGTTGTGTTGGAACTTTTTCTTTAATGCAGCATTGTAGGACTGGATAAGAATGAACCGAAAAAATAATTATGGTCATGGAAACTTAAATGATTGAAATTATCTTTGGGTTACAACATATTATTCATTATGGTATTTTCATAATAAGAATATTCATGATTCCAAGTTCATTACTTCGACTGTGTTGGCTGATGATATCAGGAGAAAATTTCAAGAATACAAAGTGAGCTTCGATTTCCGGTGAAGATTTAGTTTTCCAACCCAGAATTTGAGCTGAATTAGATGGAGACCAGCACAAAATAATTTTATTACAGTTAATATGGATGGTCTTATGAAGAAAAATGGAAGAGTTGGTTGTGGTGGTTTAATCTGTGAATCCTGAGGTAGGTGGTTAGGAGGTTTCTCCAAGAATATTGGACTTTGTAGTGTTTTCTCTATTGAGATGTGGGGTGTTCTTGAAGGCCTTAGACTCCCTCTTGGGAAAGGTTTCTCAAATATTAAGTTGCAAACAGATAATAAAATCATTGTCGATACTATTAATAAGAAGTCCACAAGAGTAAAGGAAAGTAATGTCTTTTTTTAAGCATACCCGAAACGTCTTGATTGAAGAGAGAAAGAGGTCAAATTCTCTCATGTGCATCGTAAAGTGAATAAAAGTGATGATATTATGGCTAACAATAGCTTGCATCATGAATTAGGTCTTAAGGTGTATGAAGATTACACAGTTGATCTTATTGTCATCACTTCAAATGATGTCGTTGGGGTTTCCACCCCCCAGTGTTTGAGTAGTTTCTTTTTCTTTTGGGCTTAAGCCCTCTTGATTCACAAAAAAAAAAGGGTCAAATGAGTAATTAAAATAAAACATTTTTTTTAGAGAGAAAGAAATGTTTAGAGAGAGATGAAAGAAAATAACAAAGGAATCAAGCTTCAAAAGTAGTCAATTCTTGTCCACAATTTTGCCTATACATTCTCTGACTACTAGCAACAAAACCCATTTTAAATACATAAAAGATACCCTAGTTTTGAGTAAAATAAGAAACATTTTCAAATATAGTACCAACCTTTCTTTAAAATGTAAGGTTCAAATTGCAACATTATACACATTGACAATACAATTGTATAAAAAACGTTGGAACAAACGACTCGTTAAGCAATAAGATGAGAGAGAAAGTTTACCCTCTCTCTAGTTTTTTTCATTGTTAACTTCAAAAAAAAATTCCGACAACCATGACATCGCATAAGCTATCTAAGGAAAATGAACCAAGTTGGAGAAGAGTCCATTCTAGGAGAAGAGACAATAATCATTTGAATCGTTGGGATAATGTTGGAAATACCTGATCATCAAAGTAAGCAAAGGAAGCAAAGACGTCCACCACCTATTTCTTCTTCACATCTTTCCAGATGATTACAAGGCCATATACATGTACGATGAATTAAGAAGGTTTGGTAAAATCGATGAGATAGTCATACCTTCAAGGAGGGACGTTTGAGGTCAACGATATAGTTTTGTAAGATTCTTTGGTGTTTCAGATGTTAAGATGCTTGCGACTAAGTTAGACAATATTTTCTTGAGGTACACCAAGATATTTATTAATCTCTCGATATTTGATATAAAAGAAGGCTTTGTGGAGAAAAAGGAGACAAATAAAAGATTTCCAGAGTTTCATGACAAAGGCAAAGAGAAAGTAAACTTTGCTTTCAATGAAAGAGGAAATGTTACAAGAGGAAGTAAGTTTGGATCTAAGATTGAAGAGTTATCATACACAAATGTTCTCAAGAAATATGTCTACAACCATAGCAAAAGGTAGCACAGCAAGGGTTCAGAGAGGTCCAAAATCTCAATAAAACAACCTCTGACTCACTTGCACTTCATAAACGATAATAAGGAGGAGTTGGTCAGATTTAACAAAGCTTTCATTTGGGTGGTTGAACATGCAAGGAACTCGTATAACATCCATGAGAGCTTCAACTTAGAGGGTTATTTTTCCGCTAAGGTAACTCCTTTGGGAGAAAACCTTTTCTTACTAGAAGATAAAGAAGAGGGAGAATTAGCAAAGCTAATGGAATTGGGAGCTTCTTTGTTGATGCAATGGTTTGAGGAGATTAGAAGGTGGGAGCCTAGTGATGTGGATCAGGAAAGGGTAACTTGGTTTAGAATATATGGAATTCCATGTCATGATGGAACTTTAATTTTTTTGACTTCCTGTTAAAACATTTTGGTTTCTATGTTTGTGCAAATGATGATACTAGATTGTAAACCAAATGGATGTGGCGGCGATACTTATGAGAACAAGGTATGCCATAGTCTTAAACGTAGTTCTCAAGGTAAGCATAGATGGAAAAAATTTCAATATTAGGACGGTAGAGGATGGCCATGGCCCTCTGAGGGTGTCTTTATCGACGAATGAGCATTCAAAATTGGACACCTCAAACTCATATACTTGCTCTGATAATTGGCCTTCTGGTGAGGATGTTTAGTTTGATATCGAGGTGGAAACAAACTTGAAATTGCGAAGCCTTAAATCCAGCGTAATATTTCGGGGGAATTTGAAAAAGGTGTTTGAAGATCATGGGGTTCCCTCTGACGCGAACGATTTTTGCAATGCTAGGCTGGAACTAAGGGGACAAATAGAGTTAGAGATTGATTTAACTTTATGTAATACGGCTAAGTCAATCCCTAATTATATGGTCCCCTAAAATATGGTCAAATCAAAACCTAGGTGAAGGATAATGAGACAGGTGGTGAAGTCTATGTCTAGAGGTTTAGTGGAATCGGAATTTGAACCATCCATTTTGCAAATTGAAAAGCCACGTACAAATAAGATGGACTTGTAGATTACAACTATTGGGCCTCAACCCACTTCTTTCAAACCTGACCATGCCCAAAAATTCCCATTTCTAAGTCCACTCCACCTTCTCATTCTGATCATTTTGTTGTTAATCCATCCTATTTCATTTCACTCTGACCCCCAAAAAAACCTCTTATGCGTGAATCACCACCGTCATCAGAGATTGAAGTTTCAACATCAACAACCTTTTTGGGTGGTTCTATTCTATGTTGTGAATAAAAAATAGACTCATATGTCCTTCAAGGTAACATTAGATTATGAAAATGTGTTCAATCCTTGTGGGGAGGATCATAGGTGGAATGGACAGGAAAAGAATCACAAGGAAGTTCTAAGAGGCCTTCTAATCTTATGGAAATCAGGTATTTTCCAACCTTTATTAGACTTCAAAGGTAAGGGTTTTGTGGGAATTAGTGTCAATTGGAAAGTGATTAATATTTATCTAGTGAAAACATACTCTTCATGTCTCATCCACAACAAGAGGAAGTTATGGCATCAATTGATTGATCTCAAATCTAGGTTACCTTAAGGTGATTGGTGTATAGTAGGGGATTTTAACGCAACTAAGAAAGAGAGTGAGAGAAAAAGTATAAATTCCTTAGTTAATAGAACCGAAATGCTCGAATTCAGAAACTTTATAGGGTGTATCGATCTTGTTGACTTGCTTGCTTTTGGAGGGAAATTTACGTGGTACAAATTAGATGGATAAATAATGAGTAGGTTGGATAAATTCCTTTTATCTGAAGGTCTCTTGTCATTTTGGAAGGTTAAAAACCAATCACATGAATCAAATGTATTTATGACCATAATCCAATTTGGATTAAAGGGAATGTTGTTAATTGGGGGAAAAATCGTTTAAGTTATTCAATTGTTGGATGAAGCACGAGGATTTTATTACCTTTGTGACAAAATATTAGGACTTTATGAAGGTTCAAGGTAAGGCAGCTTTCGTGATTAAGGAAAAACTCAAAGGCCTTAGAGAGAGGTTGAAAATTTGGAACAAGGAAGTCTTTGGTATTATGGATCTTGAGGTGGATAGGGCGGTGAAGAATTTGAATCAACTCGGTCATTTGGCCTCAATCAGTTGTACAAGGTTAACTTTCAATTATTGGTTAATACGAAGGTTGTTTCATCTAGGTTTTGGTAGTCAAAAATTTAAGAGAAAGTATGCTTCACCAAAAATCAAGGAACCAATGGATCAAAAATGGGGATTCCAACTCAATATTATTTCATAAATCTATGAAACATAGATTTAGAAGGAATAAAATAGTTGGTTTCATAACTCAAACTAGAAGGATGGACAAAGTGGAGGAGGTTAAGCATGATGTTAAGAGCTACTTTGAAGATTTTTTCAAAGAACCAAACAGAAAAAGACCTTTACTTGATGGATTAGATTTTCAAAGCTTATCTAGTGAGGCTAGGATATCTCTTAAATTGCATTTCATTGAAAAATAAGTTAAGGAGATGATTTGGGTTAGTGCTAAGGACAAGAGTCCTGGTCCAGATGGAATTACCTTCACTTTTTTCAAAGAGTGTTGGGAAATTCTTAAATCGTATATTTTAAACTTTGTTAATGAGTTTCATTCAAATGCAAGACTTCCAAAAGGTATTACAACCTCATTTCTTGCACTGATTTCTAAGTTTGATAATCCCCAAAATATTGAGGAGTACATTCCAATTTGTCTTATTGGAAGCCTTTACAAGATCCTTTCAAAATTATTGGCTTCTAGAATCAAGAAGGTGGTGAATCTTTTGGTTTCTCCAAGTCAATCAACATTCATATCTTAGAGAATTTCCCAATATAAGGTTCTAGTTGTGAATGAAGTTTTAGACTATGTCAAACGATTCAAGAAAGAGTGTATAGTGATCAAGGAAGATTTTAAAAAGGCTTGTGATCACATTTCTTGGGACTACCTCAAATTTGTCATGAAAAAGATGATTTTGGACCTAAACGGATGCAATGGATGGAAGTTATGATCTTCATAAGTACCATGTATATTCTAGTTAATGGTTGTCCCACCTATAATTTTCATGTAACAAGAGGATTGAAGCAAGGAGACCATGTATCCCATTTCCTGTTCATTCTTGATGTTGAAGGGCTTGCATGGATGGTTGACAAAGCTTCAAGCTTAGGAGAGTTTCAAGGATTTAAAATTAAGGCGGATATTCATTTTGATATCCCCTGATTTATGGGCGATATCATTTTGCTTTGCAACGAATATTGGGAAAATATACGGAGCATTAAGGCCTTCTTGAGAGGATTTGAAGTGGTTTCAAGCTTATGTGTTAACTTGTCTAAAACGAAGATATATGATGTCGACCTAAAAGGAGATTTATTTATCGTTGTTGCTTCATTTCTATCTTGTGATAGATGAACTCTTACTTTTAGGTTCCTATGATTTTGCGTTGGCATGAATCCAAGAAGAAAGGAAGCTTGGTGATCAATTTTGGATAAGCTTAAGAGAATACTGGTTTCTTGGAAGGGGGGTCAATTGTCCCTGGGAGGTGTCGCATCACGCGAAAAACCGGCGGGAAACAAGAACAACAGAGCCGCCACCGTGCGTTATTTATCCCAAAAGAGGGAAAGGAAACGCTCAGAGTAAACCTGGAAAGAACATGGTCTCGCGACCAGAGAGAATGGGATCGGGAGTCGGTTATGCGAAGGGAAGGTATTAGCACCCCTACGCATCCGTCGTACTCGATGGGATCCACGCACAATAGAAAGGAAAATGGTTGCTAAAAAACACTGCTGGCACACACACACTGGCTGAAAGAGACACAAGAAAACATACTGAAACCGACTCGGCAGGATATCGGATCCTGGGCCTACTTAGTCTATCAGGCATAGACATCAGAGTCGAAGTAGTTCGGACTGGGGAAACGACACATGCTCGCTAGGATATCGCATCCTATGCATACGTATCTTCTCGGACGAGAGAAGAATCAGAGCATTCGTAGCTCGGCTGACACGCACACAAACCAACACTGGCAAAGGCAAACGTGGAGCCTGAATGCCAATCACTGGACTTACATCAGCATCCGAACCAAACAAACCCACGATGGAACCCGAATGCCACTCGATGGACTTACATCAGCTTCCAAGCACACGACAACACAAAACAAAGACACAGGCGCCCGGAGAGATCTGCTCATCTCCTGCCTACGTACCTCATCTGGTATGAGGATCAGGGCGACGTAGTTCCCCTACGCAGGGATGCAGGACTAGCCTAACCAGATAACAGAGGGAGACGCAACTAGGGAGACTACGACTCGAGCCTAGATGTTATCATGCAAATCATCCCTAAGTTAAGGTTTCTAGCTAACTTGCACAGGAAGCAAGCCTATCCTAATCATGACTTGCACAGGAAGCAAGCCACACCTAACTTGCACAGGAAGCAAGTCAAGCTAAACCTAACTTGCACAGGAAGCAAGCTAAAGCAAACACACAAGCACAAGTAGCACACACTATATGCAAGCAATGGGCTCAAACAAGGTCAGGTTTTAGTCGAGGGGTCATATCAACCTCAACAAACAAACCACTGGAACTGGGTAGTGTTAGCTCTTAACCTTGCCATTGAGGGGCTAAGGTGAAGCAGATGAAAGGTGAGTGAAGATGAGACTTCACAGCTCTTATCCCTGGCCTGGGAGAGCTTAAGACAAGAATGTGTGGGTTCAGAAAGTGGGAACCCTTCTACACATTTAAAACTGACTCAACCGTACAATTGTACAAGATCTTGGGTTTGTATCTGCAATGCATCAACACAGTGGTGTGAGCAAAGCAGATGACACACAGAATAGCAGGGGATAGATTGCATATCCCTTGGGTTCTGCCAATTGCCTCTTCACTTAGGAGGTCTTTGACTCTATACAAGGACAAATGTAAACAGTCACAAACATTGCCTCTTAAGGAGGACTTCAGACAGTTGCCTGGCCAAGTAACAGGCCAGGTCTTCCAGACTACATGAAGATAGAAAGTATACCTCAATGCAAATTGCTTAATAAGCAAAGCAAAGCAAAAGTTCACAAGGAACTGAGCAACTAAAAGCACCTGAAATAGTCAAGCAGATATTAGTATGCAACTTCAAAGCAAAGCAAAAGGAAACAGACATCAATAGTTAATCATAGGCAAATGGATGTGCAAGGCACAAGGCTCAAGGCATGTGAGCCAAGCCACCTACAAAACAAACAAGTTAATCAATGATATTCAAGCAAGCTCAATCAAAAAGAATTGGTCTCATTGGTCATTTGTTGGTCAACCTGAAAACATGAGCTCAAAGGTGAGTAACAGGACCACTAGGTCGAGCCTAGGATCAAAAGGGGATGAGAAAGTCAAAACAGCAAATGAAATCCAACCAAAATCAAGTTCAAGCAATCAAGAAACAAACTCAATTGGTTTCACATTCATATCAATCATCATCATCATTTCATGAACAAATTAGGTCAAGACATGGCATATAGAAGCTCATAGAAGTCAACAGCAAGACTTAACTCAAAAGCAATCTCAAACATTTCCAAAAATCATCAAATAAATCATGATCAATCACAACCCACAGCAAGGTAAGCATGTCAAATTTCATCTCATTTGGACAAGTGGAAGGCAGTCAATGAAAATCAGAAAGTCAAAGCAATTTTGAACATGCTCAAAGAAGTCAACCAATCATGCATCAACTTGAAAAATTCAAAAATCAGAGATGGCATATGATAAATGAATGGGACTAAAACCATGGCAAAGACTAAGATGTCTAGTTATCTCATGTAAAATTTCATGTCCATCTAATAAAGTATGAGCATTTCACAAAACAAATGGGAACAAGTGTCACAAAAAGTCAACATATGATCAAGCAGGGGAGAAAATCTCAAACAATTAGGAAATGCCACAAATAATTCCCAGAAAATTCACATGTAAACTAGACATCCAAGAGTACATTCATGCAAAAATTCCAACCAATTTGAGGTCAAGAAGCATGGTAATGAAAATCATCAAGTTGCACATCATTGGTGTGACACAAATTGTCACACCCTAATTCAAAAAATCATAACTCAACAACCAGATAAGATAAATTCACAAACTCTAAACCAAAATCACCATGAATGTGTCTAGTTTAAGCACAAAAAATTTGGGAGCCATTGGATAAAGTATCACCATTTCACAAATGTTTTGGCAAAGTGTACAAAATATGAGCACATGTCACAAACCATAATGCCAGATAAAATCCATTCATCACAAAAATCTGGAAAAAATATTACAATTAAGTAGAGATCATGATGAAAAGAATGCAAAAAATCCCATGGAAATTGGACTAACAACAAAAGAGTTATGATTTTTCAAAGTTTGTGATCAAAAGTGAAATTAAAATGAAAAAAACAACATATTTCAATATGTCACATGCCACGCCAGTGGCAATTTTGTAATTCCCAGGGTCACTAATTGAAACACGGTCGTTTAGGGCAAAGGCAGGAAATGTTTCTATTGGTCATGAGGGCTGGAACAGTACCACGACATGCACACGCGAAAAAAATCTGGGCAGCGTTTTAGGGTTTTTGCTACAGTGATGTTCATCATCAATGATGAACAAAAATCCCAGAAATGGGAATTAAACATAACATTAGAATCGTCTAACATCACACAATCCAAATCCAGGCTTGGTTTTCAGTAATTTGAGCTAAACATCAAGAATCGAATCAAAAACATATTCAACTATCAAACTTTAGATCCATGTAACTTTCAGCATACTTAACCATTTTTAGTGGTTTAAGTTTCAGAATGACCAACACAACAAGACCTAGCTAAAGCATATCATAGTTTTGAGAAATTAAAGATTTGAAAATTTACTTGATTCTGAAGAAATGAGTGCAGCAGTGGTTGTTTGCCCGTGGATGCTCCAAACAGATGTGCTAGAAGGCTTCAACTGATGAATGGTGAAGATGCTTTGGCTCAGCAACCTTTGAAAATGCTTGAATCCCAATCTGCCATGGATGATGTCTAGAGAAAACAGTCGGGCAAATGAGCTTACAGTTGGTGAAACAATGTTGGAATGAGCTCAAGATGCTGTTTGGATGATGAATCAACAAAGGCAAGGTCAAGTTCTTTGAGGTTTTTGGCAGAAATTTCAAGATGGGAGAAAAATGGATTTTGAGAGCAAGTGATATTTTCTGTGTTTGTGTGGCTGCTAGGGTTTCCTTCAGAGAGAAAATGATGAATATATACTCTGTTCAATGGTACTTGATCAAGGTTCATGAAAAAGTGGAATGGAGTTGGTGAAAAGTGTCCTTTTGCCAATTTTCAAGCAAGTTGGTAATGGGTGTATGTACTGCACGAAAATGGGCCTTGAACATGTCCAAAATATGATTTCTGAACATATTTGATTGGTAGAATTGGTTGGAAGTGGTTAATTTTGAAACTCATTTTTCAACCTCACTTGAAATTAATTCATGCAAGTCCAAAAATGCCATTTTGATTGGTAATGTTTTGGTGAATGATGGTTGCATATTTGGAAAGAGGGGATCAAATGTGACTTGTTGCAAAAAACCCCACCCAAATTGGCCAAATGGTTTGAGAGATATGGCCTTTTGAAGTTCAAAAATTTCTGAAAATGATTCGATCATAACTTGCCAACCATACATGGGAATTGAGTGTTCTTGGACTTTTTGGAAATGGGAGAACAAGATCTTCAACTTTCATGTTAGGCAAAAATTCATTTGAAGCTTGTATCATGATGTAAGTTTAGGCTCAAGAAGTTTCCATTTTTGGCAGGTTTCAATTACAGGTCCAGTTTCTATTTTTGGAAATTTCTGATCTGGCTTCAAATTCTTCCATGATGGTTTTTTGACATGATATATGAGGCCTATTTGGACATGAATAAGCTCTCTCAAACCAAATCCCACCATCAAAACCATAAAATCAGTCACAGTTGACCAAGTTTGACTTTTTAGGGTTTCTGGCAAACTGTGCATTGACTGATGACTTCTGAACATCCAATCCTTGACCAAAACACTTCAAATGGATCCCCAAGGTCATGTGAATATGTTGGACAAACCCTAGGGCCTTGGCTTAATGAGAATTGCACTTGCTTGCTTGACTGACTGATCTCCTGACCAGTTTGACCTAATTCTTCTGATGATCTTGTACTTGAGACAGATGGGACAATGCAATGCTATGCAGTGGACCATGTTATGCTATGACCTAATATGAGAATGTATGTACAATGATAGGTGCAAATTTGAGGTGCTACAGCTGCCCCTATTCAATCGGCTGGGAACCCGAACGGATGATAGCAACGGCTGTCAGACTTTCAGGGTAAACAGGGATTGAATACCAAGAACCGTAGAAATTTGCACTCTGCCGGATATGATACAAGAAGAACCACGTCATTTACCGATGACGCCTGCAATTGACAACTTCAGAAGGGCGAAATCATTTACTGATGGTTAGAAACTGGAAACTTGATATTTACCGATATCAACTTCAGCAAGACCATTTACCGATGGCTGCTGGGAAACAACTCTGATGTAAAAGGAAGCAAGACCATTTACCGATGGCGGCTTCAAAGAAACTTGACATTTACCGATATCAACTTCAACTCGACCATTTACCGATGGCTACTGCAATTGGGGATCTGATATTTACCGATATCGAAGAAAACGGGGCCATTTACCGATGACGGATAAAACTGGGCATTCAATTTTTACCGATATCGAAGCATACAGGGCCATTTACCGATGGCGTCTCCACTTGAGGAGGAACAAATTCTTTGTGGTGTAATCAAACAAGACGTTTACCGACGACTTCTGGGGATCTTGATTTTATCAACAAGGAAACAAAGCATGACCAGACATTTACCGATGACTGGGATGAGACTCGACGTTTACCGACATCGAAAGATGATGTTTACCGACATCCAAAAACGACCAGACATTTACCGATGACTGGGGAACACTTCACTAAGGGAAAAAACAAATATTTGCAACTGGAAACCAGATAGGACATTTACCGATGACTCTACTGGGGATCTCTAGCTGGGGATTATCAGACATTTACCGATGACTGCAGAAAAGACTCGATGTTTACCGACATCGAAAGATGATGTTTACCGACATCAAAAAATGACCAGACATTTACCGATGACTGGGGAGAAAACCCGATGTTTACAGACACCGAAACAATGGTGTTTACCGACACCAAAAATGATGACCAGACATTTACCGATGACTGGGGAGAATACCCGATGTTTACAGACACCGAAACAATGGTGTTTACCGACACCAAAAAATGATGACCAGACATTTACCGATGACTGGGGAGAATACCCGATGTTTACAGACACCGAAACAATGGTGTTTACCGACACCAAACAAAGAAACACACGCGGGTGCTGGCATGACACTTACCGGTATCTTAGATACGTCAAGGCAAGGTTGACCACTTGCTGGGGGTCTCACTGGGGAGAAACAAACTTTCTGTCACCAACGGGCGAGGTAATAAACCTCTGTGGGGAATATCAATCCTGAGTGCTGTCAGGAGCCACTGTAGCAGGCGTGTTGCACCGATGTTGAACAAAATGATCCGCCTCTGCCGGGGATATTGTCTGATTGGGTTAACACATGAATGCATATGTTTGAATTTTTCTATGCGTAATGCTCCATATTGAATGGGAATGCTACGCAGTTTGAGGATGCAATGATCACTAAAATGCAAAAATGCAAAAATGATGAAAAACTCCGGCTGGGGAGCCAAAACTGATCGGGTACTCCAACTCTGCGGGGAGACTCTGCAGGGAGAGCAACGACTTCTCACTCATGTTGGAGAATAGCACTGCTGCTGGGGAAAGGTAAACTCTGCTGGGGATATCCTTCAGTCCACAGATAGGATAAATGTTGGAGATAAATTTCAATGAACCTGCCTCACTCGGGGAGGAAAACGGAAAATACAGGCCTGTTGGGGATAGGCAATCCTTAGATTTGTTGGGGGAATAGAAGGCACTATCCACAGACGTCTCCGCAGGGGAACATAGCTCTGATAGCTTCCAAACTTGCTTGGGGAAAATATCTGCTGAGGAAACGTCCTCACAGATGCCAATCCTGAAAAACAGCACAACAAAATGCCCCCAGGGGATACATGGACAAGATACGCTCAAGTGTCCTCAACATTCAAAATGATTTTCAAATGTTTTGTCTTTTTGCACGTTATTGTGTAGCCTTCATGTTCTTATATGCAATGCTTATCAAAAATTCGGACATTTTTGCAAACAAAACAGTAAAAATAAAAACAAAAGAGCCATTTATCTGAATAACGACTTTTATTGATTGAAAATGCGCCTGAAAAGGCAAATACATTGGGAAGCAATTCCTAGAAAGAGGTAATTGCGCGTAAAAGGAAAAATCTATCCTAATGGCAATGTGAACACGGCATCCACTATTTCCCAATTCTGTTATAACTCACAGATCATCAGTTTTCCTCCCAACTCCTTGCTTTCTGAGAAGAATGACTGGACGGATCACATCTTTCGAGATGGCAGACGACAAAGCTCGATGAAGTACAGACAACTCAGACTGTAGTCTTCGCTTTAATCCCTCTTTTGGTTGGATCGCCCTTTCGGGTTTTCAATCCACCGGGATACCCATTTTTGCCTAAGTCGCCCTTGCGGGTTTTCGACTTACCGGGTGTACAAATTCTTTTCATTTTATCCCTAATTTTTGCCCGAACCTTTTCTTTCTGTTTTTGGTTCGCCGGGATGCCCCTTTTTTGCCTGGACTCTTTTTTCTTTTTGTCCAGCGGGTCAATTTATGCGAAGTATTTTTTGACTACATCTGAGTTAACAGGAGACGGAAAATCTTCACCATCCATAGTTGTAAGCATCAAGGCTCCACCGGAGAATACCTTTTTCACAACATATGGACCTTCATAATTAGGAGTCCACTTGCCCCTGTTATCTGCACCGGGAGGGAGGATCCTCTTCAAAACTAGATCACCGATCTGATAGCTTCGAGGACGCACTTTCTGATCAAAGGCTCGCTTCATCCTTCGCTGATACAACTGTCCATGGCATACCGCTGCTAGCCGTCTCTCTTCGATAAGGCTCAACTCGTTAAACCTTGTTCGAATCCACTCGGCTTCGTCCAGCTTGACATCCAATAAAACTCTCAAAGAAGGAATCTCCACTTCAACAGGTAGGACAGCTTCCATACCATACACAAGGGAGTAAGGGGTTGCCCCGGTCGACGTACGTACTGAGGTACGGTACCCATGCAAAGCGAAAGGCAGCATCTCATGCCAATCCTTGTACGTAACGACCATCTTCTGCACAATCTTCTTGATATTCTTGTTCGCCGCTTCTACAACACCATTCATCTTCGGTCTGTAAGGAGAAGAATTGTGATGTTCAATCTTGAAATCTTTACACAGCTCCTTCATCATCTTGTTATTGAGATTCGAACCATTGTCAGTGATGATTCTCTCAGGAACTCCATAACGACATATGATTTCTTTCTTGATGAACCGGGTAA
Organism: Lathyrus oleraceus; assembly: GCF_024323335.1. Lineage (NCBI taxonomy): Eukaryota > Viridiplantae > Streptophyta > Magnoliopsida > Fabales > Fabaceae > Lathyrus > Lathyrus oleraceus. The sequence continues at coordinate 213,874,937 of NC_066585.1, forward strand.
CCACTTGTTTGGTAACGTTAGCATAGGAAGCTGCTTCCACCCATTTGGTGAAATAGTCAATCGCTACCAAGATGAAGCGATGTCCATTCGAAGCAGTAGGCTCAATCTTCCCAATCATATCAATGCCCCACATGGCAAACGGCCAAGGCGAATTCATGACATTCAGAGGGCTTGGTGGTACATGCACCTTATCAGCATAAATTTGACACTTATGGCACTTCCGAGCATACTTGAAACAATCGGATTCCATAGTCATCCAGTAATAACCCGCTCTCAACAATTTCTTAGCCATTGCATGTCCGCCGGCATGAGTACCGAAGGAACCTTCATGAACTTCCTGCATTAACATGTCCGCCTCGGGTCTGTCCACGCATCTGAGCAAGACCATGTCAAAGTTTCTCTTATACAGCACATCATCCTGATTCAAATAGAAGCTTCCAGCTAGCCTTCTCAGGGTTTTCTTGTCATTCTTCGACGCACCTTCAGGATACTCCTGAGTCTTGAGGAAGTTCTTGATGTCATAATACCACGGCTTCTCATCAATCACAACAGACTCGGCTGCAAACACATACGCAGGCCTCTCGAGTCGATTCACCGCAACATGTGGCACATGATTCCACCAATGAACTTTGATCATAGACGACAAAGTAGCCAAGGCATCAGCCATTTGATTCTCATCCCGGGGGACATGATACAACTTCACCTTCTTGAAGAACGTCAGTATTCTTCTGGTGTAATCTCTATACGGAATCAAATGCGGCTGGTTCGTATTCCAATCTCCATTGACTTGATTGACCACTAGAGCGGAATCTCCAAATATATCAAGAGTTTTGATCCTCAGATCAATGGCTTCTTCTATCCCCATGATACAAGCCTCATACTCAGCTTCGTTGTTGGTGACGTCAAACGTCAATCTGGCAGAAAAAGGTATATGAGCACCTTTAGGATTGATCAATATTGCCCCAACACCGTTACCATTCATATTCACAGCCCCATCAAACATCAGTGTCCATTTGTCATCCGGATCCGGTCCTTCCTCGACAAGAGGCTCTTCGCAATCTTTCATCTTAAGATACATGATGTCTTCATCAGGGAATTCAAACATCATAGGCTGATAATCTTCAATCGGTTGCTCGGCGAGGTAGTCTGACAGAATACTACCTTTGATGGCCTTTTGTGACGTGTACTGAATATCATATTCTGTTAGAATCATCTGCCAACGAGCAACGCGTCCGGTGAGAGCCGGTTTCTCAAAGATGTACTTCACTGGATCCATCTTAGAAATCAATAAGGTAGTATGGTTCAACATATACTGCCTCAGTCGGCGAGCAGCCCAGGCCAAAGCACAACAAGTTTTCTCGAGCAGTGAATATCTTGTTTCACAGTCGGTAAACTTTTTGCTAAGGTAGTATATGGCATGCTCTTTTCGACCAGACTCGTCATGCTGTCCCAATACACACCCCATCGAGTTCTCAGTCACTGACAGGTACATTATCAGAGGTCTCCCTGGAACTGGAGGTATAAGGATTGGAGGTTTCTGTAAATACTCCTTTATCTTGTCAAAAGCTTTCTGACAGTCATCATTCCACCTGATTGCTTGATTCTTTCTTAGCAATTTGAAAATTGGTTCACACGTGGCAGTTAGGTGAGATATGAACCTTGCAATGTAGTTCAATCTCCCTAAAAACCCACGGACTTGCTTCTCCGTTTTCGGTTCAGGCATCTCTTGAATAGCTTTGACTTTCGCTGGATCAACCTCAATCCCTTTCTCACTGACAATGAAGCCTAAAAGCTTCCCTGATCTCACCCCAAACGTACACTTGTTCGGATTCAACCTCAGCTTGAACTTTCTCAACCGATCAAACAGCTTCTGCAAATTAACCAGTGCTCCTCTTCTGTCTGCGACTTCGCAATCATATCATCTACGTACACTTCAATTTCTTTGTGCATCATGTCATGAAAAAGAGTCGTCATTGCCCTCTGATAGGTAGCACCAGCATTCTTTAGCCCAAATGGCATCACCTTATAGCAGAACGTGCCCCAAGGTGTAATGAATGTCGTCTTTTCCATGTCCTCTGGCGCCATCTTGATCTGATTATATCCAGAGAAACCATCCATGAAAGAGAATACCGAGGATTGAGCCGTATTATCAACCAATACATCAATGTGAGGTAATGGGAAATCATCTTTCGGACTCGCTCTATTCAAATCCCGGTAATCGACACACATTCTGACTTTGCCATCCTTCTTCGGCACAGGAACGATGTTGGCCACCCATGGGGGATAACTTGTAACAGCCAAAAAACCTGCATCCCACTGCTTCTGAACCTCTTCCTTGATCTTAGTTGCCATATCAGGACTCGTTCTACGAAGCTTCTGCTTGACCGAAGGACATCCTTCTCTAAGAGGTAATCGATGCACCACAATGTCTGTATCCAACCCAGGCATATCTTGATATGACCAGGCGAATATCTCCACATATTCTCTCAGCATCTCAATCAGCCTCCTCTTGACAGAGTCCTCTAAAGCAGCCCCAATCTTGATTTCTCTTTTGGCGTCCTCAGTACCCAAATTAACAACCTCCAACTCCTCCTGATGAGGTTGGATGACCCTTTCCTCCTGCTTCAGCAATCTGACCAATTCTGCAGGAAGTTCACAGTCTTCCTCACTCTCCTCTTCAGCTTGGTAGATGGGATTGTCGAAATCATACTGAGCCATAACAGAACTGTTCATAGTGAATGCCATAAGATCGCTTCTGCATGTTTAATGCTTTGTTTTAGAAAAAGAGTTCAATAAAGTCACAAAAAACAAAAACATTGCCATTTTTATTGTTTTTGAAAAAAGATGAAAACAAAAAATAGAAAGACAGGGATCACAAAGTTTGATTGCAAAAAATGTCCTTCATTAATGATAATCATTAAAACATGATGAGGCCCTACAATGAATCACTACGCCTTGGGCAGATCGTAGGATTTTCATGCAAAATGAAAAAACAACAGAAAATTACTCTGTCAGAAGAGTAACTTGAACCACTTCTTCAGCCGTCCAGTTGTTGATAGACTCCCCTGGTGCACACGAGCGAACCCAGTTGTCCAAATCACAATCACTGTCACAGTCTTCACTACCGGTTGCAGAGACGTCGCCATGATTCATCAGCCCAGCGCTGGTAAAGGTACTCGGACCCGCTTGACCATTCTGCTCTGCTTGGAGAGGCTCGTAACCAACGCCAAATTTGTCTTCTTTGACAGGCAAGTCCACCATCTTGCCCCAGCCTTCAGCTTTGCCAGAATCAACAACCTCCTTAGCCTGCTTGTAAGAAGTAATTGAAGCACCTGGCTTCCTCTGCTCAGCGTACGCCACTTTCTCAAGAGCCACAGTCTCAAACGCCTGGCATAAGGTTTCGTGGATCTCGCCATCCACCTCAACATATTTGAACGAGGATAGATGACTCACCAGAATCTCTTCTTCACCGCACACAGTCACAATCTGACCGTTCCAGACATACTTGAGTTTTTGATGGAGAGTCGACGAGACTGCCCCTGCTGCATGAATCCATGGACGCCCCAATAAACAACTATAGGCGGGCTGGATGTCCATAACATAGAAGATGATATCGAATACCTCAGGACCTATCTTCACAGGCAAGGTAACTTCCCCACACACAGAACGTTTGGAGCCGTCGAAAGCACGAACGATCAGGTCACTGGGAGTAAGCACAAACCCTTCCACATCAATCTTCTTCAGAATCTGCTTAGGTAACACATTCAGCGACGACCCGGTGTCTACCAATACGTGAGACAACACTGCCCCCTTGCACTCCATGGTGATGTGCAAGGCTTTGTTATGGTTCCGCCCTTCAGGCGGTAAGTCCAGGTTGGTGAATCCTACACCATGCCTGGTGCTCACATTGGCCATCACACCCTCCAGTTGATTGACAGAAATCTCCTGAGGCACGTAAGCCAGATTCAACATCTTCAGCAAGGCATTACGGTGTGCCTCAGAGCACAACAACAGTGAAAGTATAGAAATCTTGGACGGAGTTTGATTCAGCTGATCTACAATCTTGTAGTCACGCTTCTTGATTATCTTCATAAACTCCTCCACGTCCTTCTCAAATGACCCCTCGGGCGCTTCCTTCTGGACAGGTTCTTCCTCAACCACAGCTTGCTTACCCTTTGCTTTGGCGAGAGCCTCAGCATTATTGTCCCTCAAAGGCTGCGGTGCGAACAGACGACCGCTTCTGGTAAAACCTCCTGGACCCCCTACATTATCCACAGCCGGACCAACAGTTGCAGGAACTCTATTCGGTAAACCAATTGTCACTGGAGTTTGATTCACTGGTCTCGTCTGACTTTCAGCCCTTCTGTTACTGCGGTAAGCATTATCATACTTCCACGGCACGGCTCTACTATTCTCAACAGCCCTTCTTCCAGACGCAACGATAGTAGTTGGAGCACTGATGGTTACAGGCACGGAAATGGTAACTGGGGTACCATTTGTTGCAGGTGCACTAACGACCCTTTGTCCACGTCTTTCAGTTGGTTTAAAGTAAATGGTGATAGTTGACACTGTCCCACGATCTTTTACAGCCCTACTGAATTGCAAACAACCCTCATCCATCATACCCTGGATACCGGCCCTTAACTGGTCGCAACCATTCTCAGATTCGGCACAGCCCAAACAATCCTCATCACAGCCCGAGTAGACACCCCCATTCAGCAGACGGCCCTTCACAACTAGCAGAGAAGTCTGAACATCATCAACATTAACAACCAGATCTTCAGCTTCTTTCCCCTCAATATTGTTCACTCTATGCCCACCATGCTGAGGCATAGGGTTGTTTACGACGTTAGGCACTGGAGCGAAGTTGATTGCCTTGGCATCGATCAAATCTTGGACCTTGTGCTGGAGAGCCCGACACCTCTCAGTATGATGCCCTGGTGCCCCAGAGTGAAAGTCACAACGGACGTTGGCGTCGTACCCAGGAGGCAATACTGTAGGCGTAGCCATTATACGCAACTCAACCAACCCCAACCTGAGTAGTTCGGGCAGCAGTTCGGCGTACGACATGGGTAGCGAATCAAAACGTCGATCAGGCATCCTTTGTCTGGGCTGATACGGACGTTGCTGTTGTTGTTGTTGCGGTTGTTGAACTCTTTGTTGTTGTTGTTGACGGGGTTGAGGTGCCGGAATGGTCACTGCAGCAACCTGACATTGTTGACTTCTGTTCTGATCTCTGCGGTATTGAACAACATTAGTTTCACCCTCTCTTCGACGAGGTGCCCCAGCAAACGACTTCTTAGAAGAAGAGGAACCAGCATCTTGGATCTTCCCAGTTTTAATCAAGCTCTCAGTCCTCTCTCCACAAATGACAACATCAGAAAAACTACCGAATGGGCAGCTCCCCATCCGGTCCATAAACACACCCTGAAGAGTACCGATAAACATATCTGTCAACTCCCTCTCCAGCATAGGGGGTTGAACTCTAGCAGCCAGTTCACGCCACCTCTGGGCGTACTCCTTGAAGCTCTCTCCGGATTTCTGACATAGACTCTGCAGCTGAGTCCGGCTAGGCTCCATGTCCATGTTATGTTTATATTGCCTCAAGAAGGCCTCACCCAGATCCCTCCAGCATCGGATCGAATCTCTCTTTAATTCCATGTACCAGTCTAAAGAAGCCCCAGATAGACTATCTTGGAAAAAATACATCCACATCTTTTCATCATCTGTATACGCAGAGATTTTTCGATAATAAGCCTGCACATGGGTGCGAGGGCAAGAAGTACCGTTGTATTTATCGAAGGACGGTGCTTTGAACTTGTAAGGGATTCTCAAACCTTCCACCAACCCCATATTGGTAACATCAAAACCGAGAGAATTCTGACATTCCATAGCTCTAATTTTCTCAGCAAGGGCATCAACTTTACGATCCCTCTCGTCAACCCTTCCCAGAACATCTTCGTCTTCACTGAGCAGAGTGAACATATCCTCTTGTCTGTCAACAATCGGAGCAGGATTACGGGCCGGGGCACGGACCGCTCTGGCATTAGCGGCATCTGGAGCAATAGGTTGACCGTTGATTCGAATACCCCCCAACTCATCACCTACAGCATAGTTGTTGATGGGTACAGCAGCAGTAACATTATTATCATTGACCGGGCCTCCCTCTGGCGGAGCATGGTTGACCGGTGGAATTGCAGCTTCTTGTCTCTGAACCATGGCTCGAAGTTCTTCTTGACCTTGTGCAACCCCTTGCATCATATTCATAAACTAGGCCATGTTAGCCTTCATCTCAGCCAACTCAGCTTGAACTTGATCCATACCTCTCTGTTGATTCAGTCTTGTTGAGTAGCGGTGCGGACGTTGATCAGCTATCCTGCCTGAACAGGAACCAAGAGTGAGAAGTCACGACCAAGAACACCTGTTATGCAAAATGATATGAGTATGGTGCTAATGATGCGTATGATGCACATGATATGTTCATTCCTCAGGCATTCAAAGAGCCTGAGTCATCCTCAAAAGATGGCAACCTGCAGCAAGAACAACATAGAAGCACAGAAACAATATACACAAGAGTGATGAGTACAAGGTGAAACCAACAACCTCATCTATATGAGTAACAGGATCATACAACAAAGTCGACAAAGAAAATCCAAACAATCGGAGTACAACAATGAATCCCATCCAACAAGCCTGGAGGTGATTCTCAACATACATATCAAAGATACAAGCTAAGACAAACGGCCTCCCGGAATGAGAGTCTTCAAGTACTGACACTGGTCTATCAACAGGTCACATTCTGAACATTCTGGCAAAAGAGTGATCTTCTCCTTCAGTTGTCGTCTAAGCTCTACCACTTCTCCTCCAAGGTGATTCTCTGATGTCTGTCTCAAGTCTACTTCTTTCTTCAACTGGGTGTCTTTATCTCTGAGTTGCTTCTCCAAGTCTCTGATCTTCTTCTGACAGCTGGCCTCAACCCTCTGCAACCTCAAGCACTCCCGGTGTTCTGCATCTAACATGCTCTCCATCTCCTCGTAGGATCTCTTCTTGCTTCTCAGTCTGCTAGCATCTTCTCCTCGCACTCCTTTGAGTTGATGAGCCAAATTCAACCTATCAGCTTTGGCTTTGTACAACTCCATCTGGGTATCTTGCTCCTTCTCTCTCAAACGGCGATTCTCCATCAGGGCTTGCTTGTAGTGCTCCGCAGGCACACTCTCAGCAAGGATCAAAGGTGGTTGCTCCTGCAACGGCTCCATCCTATCGTAGGGTAACAACAAAGTTTCTACTCTCTCCTTGACCCAATCAGTGTAATCGGGCATAGCAACGGCAAACTTCTTCCCTAAGACAGATCCATCCTTCATACCAATAGACTTCCAAGCTCTTCCTATCTGCTCCAATCTATCCGGGTCACTCTGCTTCTCAAAATACACACTTTCTGCTACCTCAGCCTCAAGTGGTCTTCCCTTCATCACAAACCCCAACTGGCGGAGAGAAAGAACCGGGTTGTAATTGATGCAACCCCTAGTCCCTACGAGTGGCACATTACGGAATCCTCCACAGCTCATAATGACGTTACGCACATCCATCCGGTAAGATTGCCACCTGATATCATATGAGGTAAGAGACATAACCCTCTGAGTCCACTTATGCGTGCTCTGTGCATCCACAAAAGGTCCACTGACTGGCAGGAGAGACAAGAACCATCTGAGCAAAAGCGGGAGACAACACCTGATAGCCCCACCCTTACCATGCCTACTGTGAATAGCATAGTAAGTGTCAGCTAACAGAGTAGGAACTGGATTTCCTTCAATGAAAATACTGACTGCAGCATAGTCAACAAAATTGGGCATACTCGGAAACAGGACGATCCCATAGATCATGACGGCCAACTGAGCATGAAAGGCTTCCCAACTTCCCTTCTCTGCTTCTTCTCTCGCTACCCTCAACAGAAACTTCAAAGGCAATCCTACAACATCCCCACTGGACTTCCAACTATCACTGACTTCCTTGATACCCAAATGGAGAACTCTGGCAACAACTCCGAAATCAACCTCCTTGGGCACATCCAAGAAAGGAACCTGATACCGGACCGGGACACTCAGCAGAATGGAGTACTCCTCAAGAGTAGGCGCCAACTGATAATCTTGAAAGGTGAAACAATGAAGCTCTGGGTCGTAGAACTGTAGAAGAGTCTGCAACGGCACCGGATCGACTACCATCTTCAACAGTGTCAGAATATCTCCATACTGGTCAACAAACCCCTTCTGGTTACCACTGGTCATAAGGTTGCTCAACTCAATCAGATACGTCAAAGGTTCACGGTGAAAGCTGTAGGAACAAGTCTTCCGCTTCAACTCTGGGACCGTTGCCATCTCTATCAGTGAACAAGCTCTGGAATGTACCTGAGAAATGATATGCATGCAGGGATTAGTTTTTTTCTTTTCTTTTTCCCCCTTTTTTTTTATTGCGTATTTTTTTTGAAAATAAACATGCTATGATGCAAATGATGCAGACACGACTGGTTGGCTGTGTCTCTCAGAACACAGGATCAAAGCTTCGGCTTGAACTCGGAACCACAAATTCATCTGAAACCCAAAGTCATCTGAGACCCCAAACTTCTGGACCACAAGTCACCAACAAGTCACCAACTGTACCTGTAATAATGATCATTCCCTCCCCACTCACGGGTGTCATCTAGGCCAGGGTAAGGTCGAGAGAAACGCAGCATAAATAACCTTTCGCAGAATATCATCATATACACACCCGAAGTATGTAACGATAATATCCCACCAGGGTCTGAACTGCTCGTGATATCAATGTTCCGCTAAGTGGCGCAATACCACCCGCTTCCCATGAATCACTCTATTCCTAAGTATCCTAGATTTCACTCATGGCCTGGGTATTGGGCCTTTTACCTCATGTAACTCCCACCCCAACAGAGAGAAACAGACAACCAGCCAGCCAGGTGAACAGATGAATATGAATGCAAGCATTAATGCAAACATAAATGCAAACAATAAATAAATGAATGCAATAAATAACAGCAAAAGCAACCAAACCCTATCCTAGAGAGCGCTAGGAGAGACTCGCTTAGGGAAGACGGACCAGCAGAGGTCAACTTCTTTGTCCCCAGCAGAGTCGCCAGTTGTCGCATCACGCGAAAAACCGGCGGGAAACAAGAACAACAGAGCCGCCACCGTGCGTTATTTATCCCAAAAGAGGGAAAGGAAACGCTCAGAGTAAACATGGAAAGAACATGGTCTCGCGACCAGAGAGAATGGGATCGGGAGTCGGTTATGCGAAGGGAAGGTATTAGCACCCCTACGCATCCGTCGTACTCGACGGGATCCACGCACAATAGAAAGGAAAATGGTTGCTAAAAAACACTGCTCGCACACACACACTGGCTGAAAGAGACACAAGAAAACAGACTGAAACCGACTCGGCAGGATATCGGATCCTGGGCCTACTTAGTCTATCAGGCATAGACATCAGAGTCGAAGTAGTTCGGACTGGGGAAACGACACATGCTCGCTAGGATATCGCATCCTATGCATACGTATCTTCTCGGACGAGAGAAGAATCAGAGCATTCGTAGCTCGGCTGACACGCACACAAACCAACACTGGCAAAGGCAAACGTGGAGCCTGAATGCCAATCACTGGACTTACATCAGCATCCGAACCAAACAAACCCACGATGGAACCCGAATGCCACTCGATGGACTTACATCAGCTTCCAAGCACACGACAACACAAAACAAAGACACAGGCGCCCGGAGAGATCTGCTCATCTCCTGCCTACGTACCTCATCTGGTATGAGGATCAGGGCGACGTAGTTCCCCTACGCAGGGATGCAGGACTAGCCTAACCAGATAACAGAGGGAGACGCAACTAGGGAGACTACGACTCGAGCCTAGATGTTATCATGCAAATCATCCCTAAGTTAAGGTTTCTAGCTAACTTGCACAGGAAGCAAGCCTATCCTAATCATGACTTGCACAGGAAGCAAGCCACACCTAACTTGCACAGGAAGCAAGTCAAGCTAAACCTAACTTGCACAGGAAGCAAGCTAAAGCAAACACACAAGCACAAGTAGCACACACTATATGCAAGCAATGGGCTCAAACAAGGTCAGGTTTTAGTCGAGGGGTCATATCAACCTCAACAAACAAACCACTGGAACTGGGTAGTGTTAGCTCTTAACCTTGCCATTGAGGGGCTAAGGTGAAGCAGATGAAAGGTGAGTGAAGATGAGACTTCACAGCTCTTATCCCTGGCCTGGGAGAGCTTAAGACAAGAATGTGTGGGTTCAGAAAGTGGGAACCCTTCTACACATTTAAAACTGACTCAACCGTACAATTGTACAAGATCTTGGGTTTGTATCTGCAATGCATCAACACAGTGGTGTGAGCAAAGCAGATGACACACAGAATAGCAGGGGATAGATTGCATATCCCTTGGGTTCTGCCAATTGCCTCTTCACTTAGGAGGTCTTTGACTCTATACAAGGACAAATGTAAACAGTCACAAACATTGCCTCTTAAGGAGGACTTCAGACAGTTGCCTGGCCAAGTAACAGGCCAGGTCTTCCAGACTACATGAAGATAGAAAGTATACCTCAATGCAAATTGCTTAATAAGCAAAGCAAAGAAAAAGTTCACAAGGAACTGAGCAACTAAAAGCACCTGAAATAGTCAAGCAGATATTAGTATGCAACTTCAAAGCAAAGCAAAAGGAAACAGACATCAATAGTTAATCATAGGCAAATGGATGTGCAAGGCACAAGGCTCAAGGCATGTGAGCCAAGCCACCTACAAAACAAACAAGTTAATCAATGATATTCAAGCAAGCTCAATCAAAAAGAATTGGTCTCATTGGTCATTTGTTGGTCAACCTGAAAACATGAGCTCAAAGGTGAGTAACAGGACCACTAGGTCGAGCCTAGGATCAAAAGGGGATGAGAAAGTCAAAACAGCAAATGAAATCCAACCAAAATCAAGTTCAAGCAATCAAGAAACAAACTCAATTGGTTTCACATTCATATCAATCATCATCATCATTTCATGAACAAATTAGGTCAAGACATGGCATATAGAAGCTCATAGAAGTCAACAGCAAGACTTAACTCAAAAGCAATCTCAAACATTTCCAAAAATCATCAAATAAATCATGATAAATCACAACCCACAGCAAGGTAAGCATGTCAAATTTCATCTCATTTGGACAAGTGGAAGGCAGTCAATGAAAATCAGAAAGTCAAAGCAATTTTGAACATGCTCAAAGAAGTCAACCAATCATGCATCAACTTGAAAAATTCAAAAATCAGAGATGGCATATGATAAATGAATGGGACTAAAACCATGGCAAAGATTAAGATGTCTAGTTATCTCATGTAAAATTTCATGTCCATCTAATAAAGTATGAGCATTTCACAAAACAAATGGGAACAAGTGTCACAAAAAGTCAACATATGACCAAGCAGGGGAGAAAATCTCAAACAATTAGGAAATGCCACAAATAATTCCCAGAAAATTCACATGTAAACTAGACATCCAAGAGTACATTCATGCAAAAATTCCAACCAATTTGAGGTCAAGAAGCATGGTAATGAAAATCATCAAGTTGCACATCATTGGTGTGACACAAATTGTCACACCCTAATTCAAAAAATCATAACTCAACAACCAGATAAGATAAATTCACAAACTCTAAACCAAAATCTCCATGAATGTGTCTAGTTTAAGCACAAAAAATTTGGGAGCCATTGGATAAAGTATCACCATTTCACAAATGTTTTGGCAAAGTGTACAAAATATGAGCACATGTCACAAACCATAATGCCAGATAAAATCCATTCATCACAAAAATCTGGAAAAAATATGACAATTAAGTAGAGATCATGATGAAAAGAATGCAAAAAATCCCATGGAAATTGGACTAACAACAAAAGAGTTATGATTTTTCAAAGTTTGTGATCAAAAGTGAAATTAAAATGAAAAAAACAACATATTTCAATATGTCACATGCCACGCCAGTGGCAATTTTGTAATTCCCAGGGTCACTAATTGAAACACGGTCGTTTAGGGCAAAGGCAGGAAATGTTTCTATTGGTCATGGGGGCTGGAACAGTACCACGACATGCACACGCGAAAAAAATCTGGGCAGCGTTTTAGGGTTTTTGCTACAGTGATGTTCATCATCAATGATGAACAAAAATCCCAGAAATGGGAATTAAACATAACATTAGAATCGTCTAACATCACACAATCCAAATCCAGGCTTGGTTTTCAGTCATTTGAGCTAAACATCAAGAATCGAATCAAAAACATATTCAACTATCAAACTTTAGATCCATGTAACTTTCAGCATACTTAACCATTTTTAGTGGTTTAAGTTTCAGAATGACCATCACAACAAGACCTAGCTAAAGCATATCATAGTTTTGAGAAATTAAAGATTTGAAAATTTACTTGATTCTGAAGAAATGAGTGCAGCAGTGGTTGTTTGCCCGTGGATGCTCCAAACAAATGTGCTAGAAGGCTTCAACTGATGAATGGTGAAGATGCTTTGGCTCAGCAACCTTTGAAAATGCTCGAATCCCAATCTGCCATGGATGATGTCTAGAGAAAATAGTCGGGCAAATGAGCTTACAGTTGGTGAAACAATGTTGGAATGAGCTCAAGATGCTGTTTGGATGATGAATCAACAAAGGCAAGGTCAAGTTCTTTGAGGTTTTTGGCAGAAATTTCAAGATGGGAGAAAAATGGATTTTGAGAGCAAGTGATATTTTCTGTGTTTGTGTGGCTGCTAGGGTTTCCTTCAGAGAGAAAATGATGAATATATACTCTGTTCAATGGTACTTGATCAAGGTTCATGAAAAAGTGGAATGGAGTTGGTGAAAAGTGTCCTTTTGCCAATTTTCAAGCAAGTTGGTAATGGGTGTATGTACTGCACGAAAATGGGCCTTGAACATGTCCAAAATATGATTTCTGAACATATTTGATTGGTAGAATTGGTTGGAAGTGGTTAATTTTGAAACTCATTTTTCAACCTCACTTGAAATTAATTCATGCAAGTCCAAAAATGCCATTTTGATGGGTAATGTTTTGGTGAATGATGGTTGCATATTTGGAAAGAGGGGATCAAATGTGACTTGTTGCAAAAAACCCCATCCAAATTGGCCAAATGGTTTGAGAGATATGGCCTTTTGAAGTTCAAAAATTTCTGAAAATGATTCGATCATAACTTGCCAACCATACATGGGAATTGAGTGTTCTTGGACTTTTTGGAAATGGGAGAACAAGATCTTCAACTTTCATGTTAGGCAAAAATTCATTTGAAGCTTGTATCATGATGTAAGTTTAGGCTCAAGAAGTTTCCATTTTTGGCAGGTTTCAATTACAGGTCCAGTTTCTATTTTTGGAAATTTCTGATCTGGCTTCAAATTCTTCCATGATGGTTTTTTGACATGATATATGAGGCCTATTTGGACATGAATAAGCTCTCTCAAACCAAATCCCACCATCAAAACCATAAAATCAATCACAGTTGACCAAGTTTGACTTTTTAGGGTTTCTGGCAAACTGTGCATTGACTGATGACTTCTGAACATCCAATCCTTGACCAAAACACTTCAAATGGATCCCCAAGGTCATGTGAACATGTTGGACAAACCCTAGGGCCTTGGCTTAATGAGAATTGCACTTGCTTGCTTGACTGACTGATCTCCTGACCAGTTTGACCTAATTCTTCTGATGATCTTGTACTTGAGACAGATGGGACAATGCAATGCTATGCAGTGGACCATGTTATGCTATGACCTAATATGAGAATGTATGTACAATGATAGGTGCAAATTTGAGGTGCTACAGGAGGTAGAATAGTTATGCTTAACTCTATTCTGACTAGTATACCTATATATTCTTTCTCCTTTTATAATGATTATAAAGTTGTATTAAAAGAGATAATCAAGTTGCAAAGATAGTTTCTGCGGGAGGGGTGATTAGGCAGAAGAAAATGTGTTGGCTAAGTTGGACAAAGATATGCAGAAATAAAGAAGAAGAAGGCTTGGGTGTGAAGCAGTATAGTAGTTTCAATTTGGCTTTATTAAGAAAATAGCTTTGGAAGGTGTTGGATGATCACAAACCTATTTGGTTTGATTTGCTGAGATTTAGGTATGGTGACATTAAAAGCAATATTTTCAACCAAGTTTGTATTTCCTTTCATAAAAAGGAATCTTTAAGGTGGAGGGATTTTCTTTGTACGTGCCACATATCAAAGAAGGAAGGGAATTAGCTTTACAACTCCATTAGCTTCAAATTAGGAGATGGTTAAAATATTGGTTTTGAAACTCAAAGTGGTTAGGGCTAGGGATGGGAAAAAATTGTACCCGCGGATTCGTCACGGGTACGGAGCAAATAGTTTAATGGATATCCACAGGTAAAATAAATGGATATTTAAATATTCGTTTTTTATTGATATGGATGCGGGTTCAATGATACATGTGTCCGCAGATATCTATAGTCGTTAATAAATTATAAAAACTTTTTAAATATCATTATTTTTTTATATTTTGTCTTTTCATCTTCTAAAAAAATAGTCTTATCATATTTTCTTTAAAGTTTTCTTTGAAGAAAACCTTTCACATTCCATACAAATCTTATTTGACCATTTCATATTTAAGATTCTTCTATACTCTACGTATCACTTCAATAATTCCATCGTCCAACCTCTGTCCAACTAGTGTCATCCTCCCTACCCCTGCATCATTTGCTCTTCCACCTGTAAGACCCCAATTTTGACCCTAAGATCCCTCATGGCATCATAACATTGCATTTGCAAAGCCTTAAGGATCATAAGCATCTTGTTTACCCTTGCCTTTGGGTGGGACCTCTTGTGAGCTGGTTTGAGATCACCAAGCATGCTTGAATTGTATATTATTGCTTTTCTCATTTTATTTACTAACCAAAAGCACAAAAATATGTCACTAACGTTTCTTGTTTGTAGCTTGAGCAATCACAAGGTCCCAAAGCTCCTAGGAAATCATTGGTGCAAAGATATGGCCAAGAGAGGATGAAGGCAAGCATGGCAATGGTTCCAAAAGCTCTCATCCATCAAATATGCCTCCCTAGCATCTCAATTCATCATTTTGATCAAAGCAAGTCAAAGGGTTTGAGGTTTGTTCCTCAAGGAAACCCTAATTCATCTGATCACCCACAATGCCTTGCTAATGAAGCAACCTCAGCCCATGGTCAAATACAATCAAGGGAAGTTCTCTAATTCATCATTTCATGCATATTTGAGCTTATTTGAGTGTCCTCAATCATCAATTCATCAAGATATGAGTTGGGGACTTGAGAAGTTGATCAGTCAATTCATCTGACTATTTTGAAATGCACTGAGACCTAACTTTTTATGGGTTGGTCAAATGGAGATGATCCCAAAAGAATTAATGTTCTTAAGGATAATATGAACAACTTTCATGTTCATAAAAAATTTATTTTAAGCTTGGAAGATCATCATCCATTCCAAAACATTATAGGTCATTTTGACTGAAACCCTAACTTTGGGTCAACTTCCCAAGAACATAACTCATTCATTTTTTATGATTTTGAGGTGGGATCAAATGCATTGGAAAGCTTATTGTGTCTACTTCAAATGTTATGTTGAACAAAATTTCAAAATCTCAAAATAAATACATGTGATAATGCAAAACATTATAGGTCACTTTGGACCAAATGCATTGAAAGGCAAAAAAGTCCAACTTCAAGTGCCCATAACTTCTTCATAAAAAATCCAAATGATGCATAATTTAAGTCCATCTTGATTGTCTTGAAAATATCTATAACTTTTATGTTGGAGGTTTTTCCATTTGAGGCTTGCATCATCAAAACAGAAGGGCTTGAAGTTGGTTCATTTTGACTAAATTCTCAAAGGCATGTTTTGCACTATGAACTTCATGGCATGTTTTCATAAATTTCCACACTTAAAATGAGTTTTTGTCCAACATAACATTTATTCCTTATGTCAAGACCTTTCCAACCATTACCCACATGCTAATGTTTGGATTTTCTAATTAGCATTTTCGAAGAGGTGAACATTTAGGCATAATTATGGAATTCATGATGAAACTTCATGCACAAGCCTTTGTCTGGCCATTTGCACGTCCAAAACTCATTCATTTGTGTTCAGCATGCAAAACCAATTGAGTTTGGGCCTCACATGCGCCTGTACAGGCCCATGCATGGAGGACCCAAGCTCATGCACACACGAGTTTTCCACCTCCTTGCATCACCTTGTGCTATAAATAGATGCACTGCTTCATTCATTTGGAGACCCTGAATCAATCTGAAATGCTGCAGAAATCAAAACCTAGCCATCACTAAAGGAATACTCATTTTCACTTCTGATTTCAAGTTTGAATTTCAACAAAATTAGTTGATCTTTAATACTTATTCCTTAACCTTGCACTCATACCATACTTCAAGTTCAAGCTGCAAGCAAAAGTTGGAAGGAATCGTGTGAATTGGAGCTGCTCTTCAAAGGTTTACACCTCAACTATTTTGATCCATATCTCTTTGTATAATGTGATTTGTTTGTGTCCATTTGGTTTTCTGAAGTCCTCGTGCAAGAGGCAAGTCAGTGGTGGCTTTGATTTTATGTTTTAATGAACTTCAGTACATGCACCTGGATTTTCCAACTCTGATTTCTCATTCCATAGAAACTTTGAGTACAATCCAAGGCCATAGGGGTGATGTACATCACCCCAGCTTTCCAATGATATGAGGATCGCCCATTTTTATTAAGATTTTTGAACCTGCAAATGTCACCGGAAAACGCAAGCTCGCCGGAGAAGACTGTGGTGTACACCACCGTCTCTTTGCCAGATCAAATCTGAGCCATCAGATGCATTTTCCAGATCAAATCGTGGTCATCAGTTGTTATGACTTATTTTAATGCCTCGTGTGTCTCATTGGCTAAGGCCTATGGTGAGCGCGCGCATGTGGAGCGTTTGATCCTCCACGTCAATTAATGAAATCCCATCCAACGCCTCTCCTTTTTTCTGATTTCCTTAATTTCCATTTTATTTTCTTTAATTCCATTTTATTTCAAAAATTCATAACTCTTTCATTTTTAATCCAAAAAATATGGGACCAATTGTATTATTTCTCTTTTTAATTCTAGTTTCTAAAAATGATTTTTAATATTTTTTATTTCATCATTTGATATTTTTTGTGAATTTTCTCTTTTCTGGTCATTTTCAATTCATTTTAAATAGTTTTTGATATTCAAAAAATACAAAAATATTTTCTCAACCTATTTGAATGATGATGGATCTATGAAAAATATTCTCATCAATTTATTAATTGATTTGAGATTTATTTGAGATTTTAGTTCAATTAGGTTATTTTATTCATTTTTAATTGATTAAAAATAGTTTCTGACTTTTAAAAATGCTGAAATTTTTTGTCAAACTTTGTTTAACCTTGTTGGACTTAGGATAAATCACTTGGACTTTTCAAAGTTGATTTGAAGTGATTTTGAAGTTTGACCTTTCTTTAATATTTTAATTCAAGTTTATTTTCAAATATTAAAAATGCCAAAAAATATTTTGTTCATGTCTTGACTTCCAATCTTCATCTCACTTCTGTTTTTGTTTGTTTGACCATGATCCTCAATGTCATTGGACAACACTTGTTGATTGATACATTCCATTTCATTTAATGCACTTTATTCTTTCCATTTTCATTATCCATTATTCATCTCCTTCTTCTTCTTCTTTCTTTTTGATCAATGAGTTAAAAGTTGATAAGTTAGCATTGATTAGGGAGGCTTAATCTTCCTTGATTCAAATCTAATTCATCTTCATCAATTGATCAAATGAATGGCTTTGCATTAAGGATAGGTTGCTTCCTAAATCATGCAAAGGACTAAAACGAATACAAGATCAATTCTCTTCTTCTTTTTGGCATGGCAAGTTGTTGGAACTTGGTTCACTAATCAAGACTTCTAACTTGTGTTGTTGCCTACATTATTATTGATCGGCCTCAGATAGTTATGACTTCTACATAAGTCCAATTACGATTGCTTAACATAGCGCTAAATTTTCCTTATGGCACACTAACTACTAACACTAATCATTAACCATTAACATTTACTTTTTGCACTTTACATTTATGCAATTTACTATTCTTGTACATGTTATTCATTTGCTTTTCCCTTTGCTCATTGGAGAAAATATTTATGTTAATGCAATTTGCCTTTTGCTCACTTGAGCATATGATTTTGTATATACTTTTGTGCTTGTGTTTTGTTTGACTGTTGTTGACCACAATGCAAAAGAATTGGACAAAATGGACTTAGACTTTAGGACTTTCCCTATGCAAATTTGGAGTCAAAGAGCAACTAGGCATTGGGCCTTTAGAGTGCTATAAAAGTCAAAGAGCAACTAGGCATTGGGCCTTTAGAATGCTTAATGTTGAAAGATGACCTTGAAAGGACCAACTTCTAAACTCTTCTTGTCCATTCCTTGTTTGTTTTGCTAGAATCTTTTAATGTGTGTGTTCTTGTGCTAGAGATTCCAACTTGATCCAAACTGAGGAACCATTACCATGAGCTTCTAAGAGAGAGGGACCCAAGATACATTGAGGAGCTTTCCAAGAGTTCATTTGATTGTTGATTGCTTGAGTTTATGCTTATGTGATTGCTTATTCCAAAGGATGGGAGCTACTTGGATCATCAATATGATCTCAAGAGAGGAACTCCATTTTTGGTTTTGTTCTCTTATTCCTTACCTCTTGTATGTTTAGGACCTTAGCCATTCTTCTTCTTCTCTCCACTCTAACCCAAGCCAAAACCTTTGTGCAAACACTTAACACTTGTTTTCAACATTAGAAACCTAAGTCTTATGCTTTTGATTTTCAAACTTTCTTTTCTTAATACTTATTTTGAATTGAACTTCTAAGTCAACTTCGACCATTTTGCACATACTTTTCATTGGTAAATATAACCCATTCAAATGTCATTTTGTGGTTTCAATGGCCACCTTCCTAACCAAACTTTTTGCATAACCTTTAGCTATTAGGTTTGAGTTATCCTTGAGGTAGATGTAATGCTCACCTATATCCTTAGTGATGGACAATGAGTCTTCCATGCTTATTATAGGGCTAACCCCTCACTAGCATGTTGAAGCTATCCTCACATGGTGGATTTGTGGTTTTAGGTTGAGTTTTCTCCCTTGGATAACAAAAGACCTTAAGGCTTTTGGACCAATCAATTCACCAATTCATTTTGATATTTTTACCCCGAACTACGAGGTTTTGATCCTAATCTTTTTAAGATGGTACGTAGGCAATGGGTTTATCCATCCAAACATAAAATGTGAATAAACTTGTATATTCTCTTCTCATCTCTTCAATCATGTTTGCACAAATAAATTTTCACAAAATACCAACCTTACAACCAATGTGAAAAGGGCTCCCTAGGAGTACCTAGGATGTTTTGGGTGCTTAAAACCTTCCCATTGCATAACCAACCCCCTTACCCAGATCTCTGACATTTTTACTAGTTTTTGATTCGATAAAACTTTTAGGTTTTTGTTCGCTTTCTAACCATTCCTTTGGATAAATAGAAGTGCGGTGGCGACTCAACTTGTATGATTTACCTTGGATTTAGTCAATATCTCTAATGGTAACGAATACCCCGCTACACCACCGTAACTCACAATCACAATATCTTTTATTTGTTTTGGATAAAAATAAAAATGTATGGATATTATGTTTGGATGTTTTTATATTTTGGTGAAAAAGAAGGAAATTAATGTGATGAAATTTTGTTGTTAAATTGATAGTGAATTGTATGGATATTATGTGATAATAATTTTCCGTGTCTTAAAAAAAACTAAAAATATTTTTTTCAACCCATAATTTAAAAATAATTATCCATGGATATTTGTAAATATTTGTGGATACCTTAAAACCTGTGGATTACCCGTTTAGTGAAACCCGCACGGATATGGGGCGGATACGAATATCATATTTATCAAACAAAACAAACATAAATATCATACTATTCGCCCCATGGATATCCATTAACATCCCTAGTTGGAGCAAACTCCTCTGTGTAGAGCTTTTTGTTGGGTCAAATAGTATATTCATCCAAGTCCCGCATCGGGTAATAGACAGAAAATAGAATTGAAGTACTAATATAAATAGAGATAGTTAGTATGAGTTTTCTACACAATAGTGGTAACAAAGTTGATGGTTCAATTAAGGGATCGTCTCCTTGTATCAAAATTCTTCCTGACAATGTGGTGGTTAGGAGGCGTGTTCCATTGTTATGCCTACAACCATGGTAAAAGTGTATGTAGATGAAAGTGCTTTCACTTATGGAGGAGTATAATGGATGGACACACATTTGAGGGGGAGATTGTTGTGTACAATTGTGAGTTGGAAGTCCTACATTGCTTAGAAAAGTGGAGGTTGAGCACTTTATAAGTGAGATGACCCATACACCTATCACCTTAAGGTTTTGAGTGAATAGGTGATGTCTCTCTCACTTGTGTGTTGCTCTTGACCCAATATGGATACTTCTCATGATTACCCAACACTTTTCCTGTTGGGGTTTTCCTTCAAGATCATTTTGGGATTTGAAGATTTTAGACAAGATTACACAATTTGGATCCGATCGAGTGAAGGCTTTGAAGAACAGAAGGTTCTTACAAAGGAGTACTGTAGGACGGTGGATCATATTGGTAAATCTTGGGTTATAATAAATCTTGGTTTGGATTCGATCGATTGAAAGCTTTGAAGAACAATGGGTTTATTGCAAAGAAATAGTGTCAGACAGTGAATCAAATTGGCATTTTTAGGTTACTTGATCAAGCTCTGAAGGAAAGAGAAAATATCAGAATCAACATCAAATTTAGGGTTTGTAGGATTAGATTGCTACATATATCTTGTATGCATACTTTTGTAAAGTAAGGTTAAATTCATTATATCAATCTGAGTTTAAATTGAGAGCAGACGTACCCATAGCGAGGTCGATTGGGGGACTGCCTAAAAAAATCATTGTGTACTCTCTATCTCTTTTATTTTTTTGTTTACAAATTGTTGAATTCATCAATCGTGCGATCAATTCGTTTGGATAATATTTCTATTACCTTTTGAAATAGGTGTTGTTGAATTTATCACAATCCTTTAGATTGTTATTGGATTTTAAGATCAACAATATCATATAAATTTCCAAACAAAAGTGATTCCACACAAGGTGTTCGATAATTTGTCACAATAGATTTTTTTTGTGATTGGTCATTAGAAATAGACTATCCTTGTAGCTTAGCATTCAATTGGTAGTGATCCAAACTCTTTGATCAATTTATGTTGATTATCATTCGTTTATAGCATTAACGCATCTCAGAGCTTTTCGATAGAGGTCCGATTAGATGATTCGATTCGGGTTACTTCCGCTTGTCATAAACTTTTCAAAATTGTTCTTGTTCAAAGTTTTTAACTAGTGATCAGTTCACCCCCTCTAGATCGAAGCATGTCGTCTAACTTTTTTCATTTTAGTTGTTAAAATCGCAATTTATTCAGTCAAAGCAGTTGAAGCCTTGGTAAAAGATGGTGTAATTCCTTCAAGATCTACTCTTGTCAATGGTTGATCTCCCATGGATGATCAAGCTATGAAAAGAAACAGGAGAAAACCTGCTCTAATGCCACCTGAAGCAGTCGAATTCACGAAGGATTAGCAAACGTTAAGCCTAGAACGAAAACATAAGTTTCCAAGCGCCTAACCTGTCAGATAAAGTTTTGGAATCCACCAAAAGAGAAATACTTGAATTTTACTATGATCAAAGATAACTTTGACGGTTAGACCCTAAGGTGTTTAAATACATAAAAAGAAGCTCGATTGAGCTTTTAATCCAAAACAAAAATAAAATAGAAAAAAGAAACTCTAATGGACTTTTAATCCAAACCATAAATAAAATATGAAATTGCGAAAAATGTTAAAATGTTATATTCGGGTCTTAAACAAACTTGGATGTCTTAAAAGAATCATATGTCAATGTAAAATAATGTGTTGGACTTGTGAGTTGATTCCCTATCCGTAAAGGTATAATAATAGTCATTATGATATCAGACGCCAATCCTACACAATTTTTGTCAAATCTTTTTGATGTGAGACTTCTTCGATACGCGCAACCAGCCTTCTTACATGAAAAGTATCAAAGAATTGAAACATATATATACTTTTGACTAAAAGTAGAAACATTTGTATCAAGAAAAACATGGTTTATATTAGTAAGTGTATAAATTATAAATATACATAATTTTTATCTTTGTAATTTTCTTAAGAGTCTGTTTGGTTCAAATGAAGGGGATGGGAGGAGAGATGAGAGATTTTAATGGAGGAATGAGAAGGGAGGGAAGATGAGAAATTTTTTTAATTAAATATATGTTTGGTTCAAAAGAGGGAAGGGGAGGGGGAAAGATGATCGCGACTTTATGAGTCGAATTTGGGGTACAAACTGCAAGTGCACAGTTCTATCGCGTAGTTTTAAAAGATATCGATCCCACAGGGACTTATGAATCGATATACCGTTATCTAAGGTTACTTCGTAAAGCTAAGGTGAATAATGGTTGATTGTTTGGGGGCGAAGCTAAAAACTAAACTAAGATCTAGATTAAATATTAATAAAGCGGATATCGGTATGTAGTTCGTCGTAATTAGGGAATCAATTCTTTGTCGGTTTCTTGGTTTTAAAATAAATCGTTTCAGTTAACTTTATTGATTAAAGGTTTTATCTCAAACTCTCGCTCTGTTGAATAAACCATGATTTTACGTTAATGTAGCTGTCACTTATAATTAAGTCAAAAACCATTTTTTTGAAAGCAATAAAGTTGCAGAAACTCTTTTTAAGAAAACACTAAACGTTTTAAACACCCTTATCTCAAACTCTCGCTCTGTTGACTTAGGTTATACAATTAAACCCGAATGCTTAACTCTCGTCCTCACATTCAATCTTTAAAAATACTTTTTGGAAAAGGTCAGAATTTAATTAACTCTAAAACTTGCTCTCGCCCTGATCTAGAATTAATGCCTAATTTACACTGTCCAGTTAAAACCTCAAACTCTCGCTCTATTGATTTTAACTTCTTTATGTCTTTTACTTTTGTAAAAAATTCTTGTTATTAAACCTGTAAATTGAGACCGTAAAAAGATTGATTTTAATTTTAAATTTAATTAGACCGACTTAGTCTTGATCCCTTATTCCGCTTACTTTACATACTGATATCTAGGCGAATTAGCCAGACATGCTAAACAAACAAAAATATATATCATGCATAAACAGACTCATCCCAGGCAGATAATATAAATAAGTAATAAAACAAAGTATTAAATAATAATTAAAGAACCTGAATGCGTTAAACAATAGTCTTGAACACTCCACCACAAGCCGGTAGGATTTGTTCTTGGATTCTTCAATTAAACAACAAATTAAAACGAAGGAAATAAAAACTAGATTCTAACGTAAGGTTAGATCCGGTAAAAGTTGCACAATAGTTTCCGGTGTAGAAACTATGGTGCGAAAAGAATTAATTAAATGCTAAAAAGGAAAGTATAAATTGCAAGGGAAATAGTGTAGAACTTGTAAAAAAATAAATAAAGAAACAATACTGAAATTGCTGGAAAAGAAAATAAGCAAAAGCGAAAAGCGGCAAAGGAAAAAATTGGAAAAGCTTCGGAACCACTTTAGGTTTTCCAAAGTGGCTATTTATATTGGTGTCATTAAGTAACTGTCTGCTGCCAAAAGGTCTTCAACGTAGCTAATTGCATGGCGTGGATATAGGGCCCAACACTCCTCAACGTCTCTTCAAGTCTCTGAGGCGTTACTTGCGCCCAAAAAGTAGGGGAATGGTGTGACGTTCGTCACACCATGTGTGACGTTCGTCACAAGGCTGTTTTGCGTGACGCTCGTCACGCCCTCTGTGACGTCCGTCACAGGCACAGCATTTGTGTCTTGCGCTTTGGGCTGGGCTTTGGCATTTGGTTCTTTTTCTCTCCTTTTTGCACCTCCTTTTCTTCCATTTTTACTAGTGCTTCAAAATAAACCACCTGAGACAAATAGGAAGAAAATACCGCGTAATATCTTATAAAATGAAGTGAACTGAAATAAATAATAATAAAATTTAATTGAATTAAGTCCAAAAATATGATATAATTTCGTGTTATCAAACTCCCCCATACTTAGATCTTTGCTTGTCCTCAAGCAAAATTCAGTATAGAATCGTTTTAAAAATTTAGCCAGATGAAATTTCAAAACACACATCAATTCGTAATAGGTTGCAAGTGGATTTTGTTTAGAAGCAACTTGAGTTAAATCTTGATATCAACAACCACCGTCACAACCTAGACAACCCCACCTTATGCAAATCAGTTCAAGTACACTATGATAGCTATCCTAGTTCCTTTACTCTTATTTCACCCGTTTTCATTCTAGCGAAATCACATTAAGCCCTTTATCTTTTCGCGCACATAGTGGAGTAACTGGTTAGTGATTATGATTCCCTTTTAGCTGGAAGTTCTGGTACATAAGTCAGATAACTTCGTTATTCAGTCCATTGCAAATTGCGGGGGATCGAACCGTAGTCCGCCCTACCAAGTTCAGTACCAGATACCTGCTGAACCAACTCATAATGGATCTTTCATATTATGCTTTTGTATGATCTGCAACCTTTAGATTAAATGATCTGGTAAGGATCACCTAACTTAATTAGTGCATTTCCTGATATATATTTTTTGTTATGTTACTTTGGGAATCATCCACTTATATTCATCGGCTCTCCACGTAGTTTGCTATTAAGATGGTGCTGACTTCTCGTATAAACTACTTGGGGTTACTATAAAACTTAAAAGTTCAAGGAATTGGTATAATAGGTACTTATCCTGATCTAACGTGTTGGGTTCGTTTAGAGTGTTTGGCGGTAGTAGTCTTTGTCTTGATTCGACTCAAGATCGATAAGATGAGCAACCTTTATACTTACTGGGTGTTGAGTTTTTTTGTTGTGTGGCTCATGAAAGTTTGAGGGAATAGATAATAGAAATTTATTCACACTCGGGACTTAACTTAAAATAATAGTTTTTTTTTTTTTTAATAATTAATAAAGCAAAACAATGGAGGGAAAGGTACATACTTGAAAAATGAAAATAGAAAGAACATGGTTTCCCCCCCCCCCCCCCCCCCCCCCCATACTTAAACTAAACATTGTCCCCAATGTTTTAAGGAAATGAAATACAATATGGAAAGGAAAGAGAAACTACAACTAAGGTTGTCTTCCGCCTCTGGTTCTTGGACCTGGTGATCTCTGACGTAAGTCTAAGTTGTCGAACCTGCTGAACAACTCAGTAAACCGCTGGTCGGTTATGGCATTCCTAGCATCCTATTGTTGTTGCATTTGATACATTATCTGCATCATCTCGACATTCTGTGCCTGCATACCCTCAATAGCATCTATGATGTCGTCGTTGGTTGCAGGCCTTCTTCGTCGACGACGTTGGGAGGATGGGCCAGTTGCATTGCCGGAAGGGTTGAGCGGGACTGACTGTTGTGTAGGCGGATGATCACCTTGCTCCATTACTTCAAACTCGTCTGTGTGCGGGTTTGTTTGTGAAGGCTCGGTGGCTTCGGGAGCGTTTAGATCATAGAGGTGGCGGTCGAGGTTTGTGACATCAGTTAGGGCGATATTTGGTAGAACAACGCTTGGGACTGCCTGGTTGTTCACCATAAGATAATATCCTCCGCCTACTCTGTTCTTAATCAGGCGGCTGGATCGACAGTAGCTGATATCCATAGATAGGGGAGGTAGAGATTCTAAAGTTTGGAGTTTATCCCCTAGGTTTAGGCCAAGTGCTATGGTGGTGATTAATCCACTAATTATAAAAGGTTGTCGGCCTCTAGCACATAAGGTGCGGATATGATGAAAAAGAAAGGAGGCGGCGTTTACCTGAGTATCTGGTTCGAAGACGCACTGGAGGAAGAATAGCTCCTTTGAGTTGACCTTGCTGTTGTTTGGTCTTCCAAAAACTGTGTTTTGCAAGATGCGGATAAAGTACCGGATAGTGGGGTTATGTATATGGGAGAGAATGAGCTCTTCCCAGTTATAGGTATCTATACCGGAAATTTTCTTAAAAAGGCCGAAAACGTCAACTGTGTTCCAGTTTGAGTTTGGAGGGATTCTGGGGTGTAGCAGACCTTCTATGGGGAATTGTAGCATGGTACTCAATTGGTTTTGGGTTAAGGAGTACTCGGTGTTAAACATACGGAAGGTTGCGGTACCGGTTAAAAATTCGTCTTCACCGGCGGGAGTGGTGTAGTCGTATGAACTTAAGAATTCTAAGGTTAGGGATGGGTAGGTGGGTTGATTATGAGTGCAAAGGAAGGTTAAGTTGGCTTGACGGAGCATCCATTCGATACCTTGGAGTAATCCTAATTGTTGTAAACAAGTTAAATCGGGGTACCTGGTGGAAACGACGCCTCGCTGTTGGAAACGCTCGAATTGCTCCCTTTGATAATTTTCATCTTCGGATCGGAAGATGATATTTCCAAAATTCTGATTTCCCGCCATTGTGATGAATGAATTTTGAAGGGGTGATTTGGAAAGAAAAGAAATGTATTTGGTAGGAGAGAATGGTTTGTGGTGAATGAAGGAAGGTTTGGAGGGGTATTTATAGGAGAAGAATTTGGAAGTTGGAAAGAAAAAGTGGTTGAAAAGTAATTAAGTGTGGTTGAATGGAAATTAATGGGGAAGGTAGAAAGTAAAAAAAAATGTAACGTTCGTCTCCAACGGCTCCTTAACGTTCACTAGTCTGAAGGGTGTTACGCTCGTCACAGGGGTGTGACGTTCGTAACAGGCACTTGGCGTGCCGTCCGTTATGGATTGTGTGACGCTCGTCACACATTCCTTTTTGGCAAGGCTTCAGTAGCGTTTCACAGAATCACTTTGGTAAAGGATTTTATTTTTGTTATTTATTTTGTTTTGTTTTGCTTATGATTGGTTTATTCTGCAATTTAATTTATCGTGCACGCTTATTCTACTTTGTATAATAATAAGTCATAAGTAGCAACAGTAGAGCATAATAGCTATTGCATAATAAAATTAAATAAACAGCTTCAATAAAATGATCATAATGTAATACAGGAAAGGAAAACAATGAAATGAAAGAGAAATAAATGTGAACATGAATTCAAATAACATTAATGAATAATCTAACTTAAAACTAAATAACTTAGAAAAATAACTAAATTCTATCCCTCTGTACGATCTCTGGCCGGAGGAGCAAAAGAGTTAACACGATGTAGCAACTCGTGAAACTGATCTGTCATACTGCTCATGTATCCTAGAACTTCGTGTCTCATGTTAGTAAATTCTCCTCTGAGGGCATCTTGTTCTGACATCAAAGCTTCAATGGCGGTGTTATAATCAGTTCCGGGCATATGATGCCGGAGGTCGGATATGGCTGATTCTTCGGTCTGAACAGGCTGAGGAGGAGGGTCAATATCATAATAGCCGGATGGTGTCTGAGGGTCAGATTCAGCATGAGGGATCTGGTCATCATAAGTCTCATAGTCATCACAAATCTCATAGTCCTGGATGGATTCAGTGGATCTAGCAGGAGTGGGAGTTTCGTTCAGGTTGTAGAGCCAGTTACTGCGGTTATGAATGCTAGTCCTAGGATCGGGCATAGTGAATAGGCAAAGAACCTGGTTATCAATAATAAGCTCAAACTCGTCAGACCCTAGGTTTGCTATAAACATAGTGTTGAAGAGGAAGGGTATACTCATAGTAGTAATGCCACAAAAAGGGCTTAGGTCAAGCATAGGCTGACGTAATCCAATAGCATTACCTATCATAGTTATCAAACCGCCTATTCTAATGGGTGCTCGCTCATCCTGGATAAGGTGGTCCAAATTAGCTAACATAAAAGTGGCACCGTTTACTGGACGGTTCTGGGAAGCACAAAATATGATGAAGAGTTCATCACGTGAAACTGAAGTACTATTTGGCTTCTTCCCAAATAAAGTGTGGGTCAGGATCTTATGGAAATAGCGAAAGGCCGGGTTGTGTATGTTTCCAGAGAGAAACTCATGTTCTTCGGGCTCATCATTTCCAGTCAGCTTACCCCAAAAGTGTTCAAGTTCTCTATGTTCAAAAAGTTCTTCCTGGCTTACTGTGAATGTGTCAAAGGAGGTAGGAAAACCCAAAAGATTGGTAAAGTCTCTAATATTAAATTGGTACTCCATATTGAACATTCTGAACTGGATAAAACCTCTGCTAATTCCTTTTCCATGGCTGGGTAGATAGATTAATGAGCTAAGGAATTCTAGTGTGAGTCTCCGGTAGGTGGTGAAATGTCTCAGGATAGGGGATGTCTCCCATCCTATCTGGTTCAGCAAATACAGGACACTTTGTCTAAGTCCAAGGGCAGTCATAGCCCAATCATCAGCATATAAACTAGGTAGCATCTCTCTAGTGGCTAGTTCTTCAAACTTTTGTTTCTGAGCCATTCCTCTGAATTTGATACCCATACGATCAAAATGTCTCATCTGGTTAGTGTTAGCTAGAGAAAAGAAAACATGAGTTTTAGTCAGGATTTGGCCAAATGCCGAAAGAAGAAAAAGATTATTATTATATTTTTTTTTTCTTTTGAATTAAAATAAATCAGGAATGAATACTAAACAGAAATTAAAAGAATAATTGAGGAAAGAAAATAGGAAAATGATAATAATAGAATAAGAAAATAATAAAATAATTGTGGGTTGTCTCCCACTAAGCGCTTTGTTTAAATGTCGCAAGCTCGACAAAGAAACTGTTAAGTATAATCTATAGGTCCTGGGGGCATTTCGTCTAAGTGTAGGATTTGCGAATCTCCATTGGTTTCCGCATAATGATAGTGTTTTAGACGTTGCCCGTTTACGGTAAACGGTTCTGTGGATTTGCCTTTAATTTCTATTGCTCAACTGGGGAAGATGTTTGTGATATGAAAAGGTCCTGACCATCTGGATCGTAGTTTTCCCGGGAATAACTTTAGTCTAGAGTTAAATAAAAGGACTGCGTCGCCTTGCTTGAAGATTTTCCTTGATATACGCTTGTCATGCCATTGTTTTGTTCTTTCTTTATAGATTCTGGCATTTTCATAGGCGTCTCTTCTGAGTTCTTCTAATTCGTTTATGTCAAGGATTCTCTTTTCACCGGCGGCTTTATAGTTTAGATTCAGATTTCTAATAGCCCAATAGGCTTTATGTTCTAATTCTACCGGGAGGTGACAGGATTTTCCATAAATGAGCTTAAATGGGGTTGTCCCTATGGGGGTTTTATAAGCAGTTCGGTATGCCCACAAAGCTTCTGGTAATTTCAATGACCAATCTTTCCTTGAAGTGGCGACCATTTTTTCTAGTATTTGTTTGATTTCTCTGTTAGATACTTCCACTTGTCCACTGGTCTGAGGGTGGTAAGGTGTCGCTATCCTATGTCTCACTCCATATTTAAATAATAATTTTTCGAGTACCTTGGATATAAAGTGCGATCCACCATCACTGACTACTATTCTTGGGATGCCAAATCTCGGAAATATTATATTCTTAAAGAGTCTAGTTACTACTCGGGTGTCGTTTGTTGGGGAGGCTACAGCTTCGATCCATTTTGATACGTAGTCAACTGCCACGAGTATGTATTTGTTACCGAAAGAGGATGGAAAAGGTCCCATGAAGTCTATTCCCCACACGTCGAAGATCTCTACTTCCAAAATACCTTTTTGTGGCATCTCGTCACGTCTAGATATGTTTCCCGTGCGTTGACATCTGTCACATTCCTTAATAGCCGCATGTACGTCCTTCCATATAGTTGGCCAATAAAAGTCGGCTTGTAGGATTTTAGAGCAGGTCTTGGATGTACTTGTGTGTCCACCATAAGGAGCGGAGTGGCAGTGTTGCATTATATTTTCTACCTCTTCTTCGGGTATACATCGACGGAAAATACCATCGGGGCCTCTTTTGAAAAGTAAGGGATCATCCCAGTAATAGTGTTTTATGTCGTAGAAGAATCGTTTCTTCTGCTGGTAAGATAAAGTAGGTGGAACTATTCCGGCAGCTAAATAATTGACGAGATCAGCGTACCATGGTGTGGCAGATATAACTAAGGTGGTTTCTACTTGCATGTTGGAGTTGTTCTCTTCCAAAGTAGCTATAAGTTTGTCATACGAGAAATCATCATTAATTGATGCTCTTTCCGGTTCAAGGTTCTCAAGTCTAGAGAGGTGGTCTGCTACTACGTTTTCAGTTCCTTTCTTGTCCTTGATTTCTAAGTCGAATTCTCGTAGCAACAAGATCCATCTTAGGAGTCTAGGTTTAGCATCCTTTTTTGTTAAAAGGTACTTGATAGCAGCGTGATCAGTGTAAACTATTATTTTAGCTCCGACCAAGTAAGAACGAAATTTATCTAGCGCAAATACCACTGCTAGGAGTTCTTTCTCGGTAGTGGCGTAATTCATTTGCGCTTCATCCAGGGTTCTGCTTGCGTAATATATAACGTGAAGCTTTTTATCCTTTCGTTGTCCTAAAACAGCACCTACAGCATAATCGCTGGCATCGCACATTATTTCGAATGGTTCATTCCAGTCTGGTGTCTGCATTATGGGTGCGGAGATCAATGCTTGCTTAAGCGTTTGAAATGCTTTTAAACAGTTATCGTCGAATATGAATTCAGCATCTTTCATCAACAGTCCGGTTAAAGGTTTAGTTATCTTAGAGAAGTCTTGGATGAATCGTCGGTAAAAACCGGCGTGTCCTAAAAAGCTTCGTACTTCTCTCACGGTTCTTGGGGGTTGAAGATTTTCGATTACCTCTATTTTGGCTTTGTCTACTTCAATTCCTCTGTTCGAGATGATGTGTCCTAAAACAATTCCTTCTTGTACCATAAAGTGGCACTTTTCCCAGTTAAGTACTAAGTTTACTTTTACACATCGCTCAAGAACTCTTTTCAGGTTTTCAAGGCATTCTTCGAAACTTTGTCCGTATACAGAAAAGTCATCCATAAATACTTCCATGATGTTTTCGAGAAAGTCGGCGAAAATTGCCATCATGCATCTTTGAAAGGTTGCAGGAGCATTACACAGACCAAACGGCATTCGTCTATAAGCGAAGGTACCAAAAGGGCACGTGAATGTTGTCTTTTCTTGGTCATCAGGGTGAATTGGTATTTGAAAGAAGCCTGAATAACCGTCTAGATAACAGAAATGTGAATGTTTTGCTAATCGTTCTAACATTTGGTCAATGAATGGTAAAGGGAAATGATCTTTTCGGGTTGCTTTGTTTAGTTTCCTATAATCAATGCACATTCTCCATCCTGATTCGATTCGTTTAGTTATAGTTTCCCCTTTTTCGTTTTCAATGACTGTTACACCTCCTTTCTTTGGTACTACGTGTACAGGACTAACCCATTTGCTATCAGATATAGGATATATGGTACCTGCCTCTAATAACTTGGTTATTTCCTTCTTCACTACCTCACTCAGGATCGGGTTTAGTCTCCTCTGGTGTTCCCTAGAAGTTTTACAGTCTTCTTCTAGCATGATGCGGTGCATACAAATAGAGGGACTTATTCCTTTAAGATCGGTGATGTGGTACCCTAGTGCGGTTGGATACTTCCTTAAGATATGTAGGAGTTTTTCTGTTTCGAGTCTTCCTAGGTTTGCATTAACTATCACAGGTCGTTTAAGTTCTAAGTCTAGGAATTCATATCTCAGATTTTTGGGAAGTGTTTTCAGGTCAGGGGTTGGTTTGTTAAGACATTGCGTAGGATCCGGTGTTATTGCTAAACATTGGTTAGATCTGTCTTCTACAAGGCAGTCAGATGATTTGTCTTCTTCTAACTCTGCTTCTTTTATGCATTCATCGATGATATCCATGAAGTAACATGTATCTTCTATTGCAGGTGCTTTCAAGAATTGGGAAAGAATGAATTCAATTTTCTCTTCACCTACTTCGAAGGTGAGTCGTCCTCGTTTTACGTCTATGATTGCACCGGCAGTTGCTAAGAATGGTCTTCCCAGTATAATGGGTGTAATATCATCTTCTCTAATGTCCATAATTGTAAAATCAGTGGGAATGTAGAATTGACCTATGCGTACGGGAACGTTTTTAAGGATTCCTACAGGATATTTGATGGAACGATCTGCTAGTTGCACAGACATTTTGGTTGGTCTTAATTCTCCCATTTCCAGTTTCTTACATATGGATAAAGGCGTAACGCTAATTCCGGCTCCTAAATCGCATAAGGCTTTGTCGATGACAAATTTTCCTATGTGACAGGGTATAGAGAAACTACCTGGATCCTTGAGTTTAGGGGGCATGTTTTGGATTATAGCGCTACATTCGGCAGGGAGTGTAACGGTTTCGCTATCCTCAAGTTTCCTCTTATTAGAAAGGATTTCTTTTAAGAATTTAGCATATGAGGGCATCTGCGTAATAGCTTCGGTGAACGGAATTGTAACGTTTAATTGTTTAAGGAGATCAACAAATTTTCTAAATTGGCCCGCATCTTTGGTTTTAACAAGCCTTTGAGGGTAAGGTATAGGTGGTTTGTAAGGTGGTGGAGGTACATAAGGTTCCTTCTTTTCTAGGGTTTCCTTATTACTCTCTTCCTTTTCCTTAGGTTCACTTTCCTTAGTTGATTTCTTAGGGTTTTGGTTTTCTATCCTTGGATCAGACGGTCCTTCCACTTCCGTTCCACTTCTTAATATAATTGCATGAGCGTGGCTTCTCGGGTTAGGTTGGGGCTGTCCAGGGAATGTACCAGTTGGGGCAGAAGTAGGTGCTTGTTGTTGGGCTACTTGTGATATTTGTGTTTCCAGCATTTTGTTATGGGTAGCCAAGGCATCTACTTTGCTTGCTAGTTGTTTAAGTTGTTCGCCAGTGTGTACATTCTGGTTTAAGAAATCTTTATTGGTTTGTTGTTGGGAAGCTATAAAGTTTTCCATCATGATTTCCAAGTTGGATTTCCTAGGGGCGTTATTGTTAGGCATGGATGGGTTCGGTTTCTGATATCCCAGAGGTATAGCTGGGGCTTGATTTGGAGACTGTCCAGGTGCGTACAAAGCGTTATTAGTCTTATATGAAAGGTTTGGATGGTTCTTCCAATTTGAGTTATAGGTGTTCGCATAGGGGCTTCCTTGAGCATAGTTTACTTGCTCTGCTTGGATTCCTGTCAAGAGTTGACAGTCCGTAGGAGTGTGGCCTTGGATTCCACAGACCTCGCAATTCTGAGTTATAGCAACCACGGCGGCTGGAGGTGATACGTTTAAACTTTCAATTTTCTGGACCAAAGCATCCACTTTTGCGTTAACGTGATCAAGGTTACTTATCTCGTACATGCCAGTTTTCGTTTGAGGTTTTTCCACCGTTGTTCGTTCGGTTCCCCACTGATAGTGGTTTTGGGCCATGCTCTCGATAAGCTGGTAAGCATCAGCATAAGGTTTGTTCATTAATGCACCACCTGCAGCGGCGTCTATTGTTAACCTTGTGTTGTATAAGAGACCATTATAAAATGTGTGAATTACTAACCAGTCTTCCAAACCATGGTGTGGGCAAAGTCTCATCATGTCTTTGTATCTTTCCCATGCTTCGAAAAGAGACTCGTTGTCTTTCTGTTTAAATCCGTTTATCTGGGCTCTTAACATAGCTGTTTTGCTTGGCGGAAAGTATCGGGCAAGAAAAACTTTCTTCAACTCGTTCCATGTGGTGACTGAGTTGGAAGGGAGAGATTGAAGCCATCTTCTAGCGCTATCTCTTAATGATAAAGGAAAAAGACGAAGTCGAATTGCCTCTGAAGTGACACCATTAGCTTTAACAGTATCAGCGTATTGGACAAATACGGATAAATGAAGGTTTGGATCCTCGGTAGGATTTCCAGAGAATTGGTTCTGTTGCACCGCCTGCAACAGCGAAGGTTTAAGTTCGAAGTTGTTTGCTTCGATTGCGGGCGGAGCAATACTTGAATGCGGCTCATCTTGCGATGGAGCGGCGTAATCTCTAAGAGCACGAGCTGGTTCTGCCATCTCGGTTATCGAAGGAAAAAGGTTTTTGAAATCAGGAAGTTCTATAGGAGGGAGATTGTTTGCAGCACGATATTCCCGAATTCGTCGTAAGACTCGGAGATATAGTTCGATATCGTTGATTCGTAAATAGAGCGGTTCGCCTTGTGAGCGAGTGCGTGGCATACAAATCAACGAAAGAAAGAATAGAAGAAAAAGAAACCTTAGTCTCTACAGCGTAACGGAAGAGTTACGATATCGATTGAATAAAAGTCCCCGGCAACGGCGCCAAAAACTTGATCGCGACTTTATGAGTCGAATTTGGGGTACAAACTGCAAGTGCACAGTTCTATCGCGTAGTTTTAAAAGATATCGATCCCACAGGGACTTATGAATCGATATACCGTTATCTAAGGTTACTTCGTAAAGCTAAGGTGAATAATGGTTGATTGTTTGGGGGCGAAGCTAAAAACTAAACTAAGATCTAGATTAAATATTAATAAAGCGGATATCGGTATGTAGTTCGTCGTAATTAGGGAATCAATTCTTTGTCGGTTTCTTGGTTTTAAAATAAATCGTTTCAGTTAACTTTATTGATTAAAGGTTTTATCTCAAACTCTCGCTCTGTTGAATAAACCATGATTTTACGTTAATGTAGCTGTCACTTATAATTAAGTCAAAAACCATTTTTTTGAAAGCAATAAAGTTGCAGAAACTCTTTTTAAGAAAACACTGAACGTTTTAAACACCCTTATCTCAAACTCTCGCTATGTTGACTTAGGTTATACAATTAAACCCGAATGCTTAACTCTCGTCCTCACATTCAATCTTTAAAAATACTTTTTGGAAAAGGTCAGAATTTAATTAACTCTAAAACTTGCTCTCGCCCTGATCTAGAATTAATGCCTAATTTACACTGTCCAGTTAAAACCTCAAACTCTCGCTCTATTGATTTTAACTTCTTTATGTCTTTTACTTTTGTAAAAAATTCTTGTTATTAAACCTGTAAATTGAGACCGTAAAAAGATTGATTTTAATTTTAAATTTAATTAGACCGACTTAGTCTTGATCCCTTATTCCGCTTACTTTACATACTGATATCTAGGCGAATTAGCCAGACATGCTAAACAAACAAAAATATATATCATGCATAAACAGACTCATCCCAGGCAGATAATATAAATAAGTAATAAAACAAAGTATTAAATAATAATTAAAGAACCTGAATGCGTTAAACAATAGTCTTGAACACTCCACCACAAGCCGGTAGGATTTGTTCTTGGATTCTTCAATTAAACAACAAATTAAAACGAAGGAAATAAAAACTAGATTCTAACGTAAGGTTAGATCCGGTAAAAGTTGCACAATAGTTTCCGGTGTAGAAACTATGGTGCGAAAAGAATTAATTAAATGCTAAAAAGGAAAGTATAAATTGCAAGGGAAATAGTGTAGAACTTGTAAAAAAATAAATAAAGAAACAATACTGAAATTGCTGGAAAAGAAAATAAGCAAAAGCGAAAAGCGGCAAAGGAAAAAATTGGAAAAGCTTCGGAACCACTTTAGGTTTTCCAAAGTGGCTATTTATATTGGTGTCATTAAGTAACTGTCTGCTGCCAAAAGGTCTTCAACGTAGCTAATTGCATGGCGTGGATATAGGGCCCAACACTCCTCAACGTCTCTTCAAGTCTTTGAGGCGTTACTTGCGCCCAAAAAGTAGGGGAATGGTGTGACGTTCGTCACACCATGTGTGACGTTCGTCACAAGGCTGTTTTGCGTGACGCTCGTCACGCCCTCTGTGACGTCCGTCACAGGCACAGCATTTGTGTCTTGCGCTTTGGGCTGGGCTTTGGCATTTGGTTCTTTTTCTCTCCTTTTTGCACCTCCTTTTCTTCCATTTTTACTAGTGCTTCAAAATAAACCACCTGAGACAAATAGGAAGAAAATACCGCGTAATATCTTATAAAATGAAGTGAACTGAAATAAATAATAATAAAATTTAATTGAATTAAGTCCAAAAATATGATATAATTTCGTGTTATCAAAAGAGAAATTTCAATTAAAAATATGTTTGGTTAATAAAGGGAAGGAGAGCGCTTTTATTAATATTTTACATTTTTATCCTCATGATCTTATATAAGTGATATGATATTTAAAGGTGAAAAATTTATAAATACTCTTTTGACAATAAAATTTATAATAGTGAGTGATTAAAAAAATTATTACTTACTACATAACGTTGAAAAATTAAATACATTTGATTCGTATTATAACTCTCAGACACAAATTAAATTATATGTTAGTAACAACTTTTAAAAACAATATAATAAGAAAATGAAAGGTTTAAAATTTAATATAAAATATAATATAATATAATACATAACAAAATTAAAAATAAAACACTAGCATAAATTAACATAAAAATAATTTTTTTGAAAGAAAACAAAAAAAATTGTAATGATTATAATTTTTATTAAATACAAATAAATTTTTGAAGGTGAAGAGTAATTATAATAGTTGATAAAAATAATAGAGAAAAATTATATAAAGAGGAACATAAAAGAAAATAAAATTTTAAAATATTAAAATAAAATTGAGAATATTTTATTGAACCAAACATAATTCAAATCCCTTTGTGATTCCGCCTTTTTTTTTCCAATCAAATGATAAATATTACTCTTTTTCCTCCTCCCTTCCATCTATCTCAAACCAAGATAAATATTACTCTTTTTCCCTCTCTTCCATCTATCTCAAACCAAACTAACTTTAAAAGAATATAATATGTTAAAGCGGAGACAAAAATACTAAATTATAGTTTGTTTTATGTTAAGATACTTCTGTTGAATTGTAATTCCTTGCGTCGAAGCAAGTTGCTCGACAAAGTAAGGAAGTGTCGAACCACCTATGCCTATTTTATTAGTGTTAGCTATTTTGGGCTTTTATAGTTTTGGGCTTTGACTTGAGGTCCAAGTTAACCTAAATCTATATATATAGGGAGTAACCCTTATTTTTGTAATAAAGTGAGTAGAGTATTCATAACATTGTAATTCACATTATTTTGCAGTTGCAAAGTGAATAACAAGTTTTCCACAGTTTGTGGACAGAGACAAACTCTGTAGAATTTTAATTCTTCTTCTCTTTCATCGTTCTTTAGACTCTTTCTTTCTCCATTGTTCTTTCTTTTCATTGCTATTGTGTGGGTGATAACAATCTTGTTCATCAAGATTGATTGAAATTCTCCATAGGTTTTGGGGGATTTCCAACATCTGGTATCAAGAGCTCCGATTTAATCGATTGGATGGCAACGAATCATCCAAACGGACATTTTCCAGCAAATCTTTTGATTCTCAAGAACAACAATTATGAGAATTGGTGCGAGCAGATAAAGGTTGTGTTATGTTATCAAGATCTTTGGGATCTTGTGAAGGAAGGAGTAGCAACGCTTACAGAAGCCGCGACGGATCAAGAAAAGGCTGCACATAAAGAATTGAAGAAGAAAGATTATAAAGCTCTCTTTATAATCCATCAATGTGTTGATGCAGATAACTTTGAAAAGGTTAGTGATGTAGAGTCAGTGAAAGGAGCATGGAAAATTTTGGAGAAATCGTTTGGAGGCGCAGAGAAGGTGAAAGAGGTGAGGTTACAAACTCACAAAAAAACATATAAATTACTTCAGATGGAAGACAATGAAAGCATAACTGATTTCTTCACCAAGGTTACGAAACTAGTGAATCAAATCAAGGTATATGGAGAAGCGTTGACATCAAGATCTGTTGTTGGAAAGATCTTGAGGTCGTTGGCTCCAAAGTTCGACCACGTGGTAGTAGCCATAGAAGAGTCGAAAGATTTGTTAAAATTGACAAAGGAAGAGCTTCAATGGATGCTTGAATCTCATGAACAAAGAATGGCTGAAAGAGCTGCAGGAAAGTCGAAGAGTCATATGGCTTTGCAGGCTCAATCAGCAAAAGAAAGAAAAGGCAAAGGAAGCTGGAATGGAAACAAAGGAAGAGGAGGCTACAATAATTCGACTGGTCGAAATCAGCAAGAAGGAAACTGGTCGAATTAGAGAAAACCCTGGAACCAAGGCAACCAAAGAGGTGGTGTTGCAGGTAGAGGAAGAACTGGTGGTCAAAATCCAGACAAGAGTCACATTCAGTATTACAATTGTCAAAGGTATGGTCACTATTCTAGTGATTATCCAGAAAAGCATAAAAATCAAGAAACTTATGCAAAGTTGGCGAAACACGAAGAAGAATAGACGTTGCTGATGGTTACAACAAGAGAAGAAGAGAGATTCAAGGACCAATGGTACTTGGACTCGGGATGCTCATCACACATGTCTGGAAGGAAAGATTGGTTTGTCAACATAAAACCCTCAATGAAGAACATGGTGAAATTTGCAAATGACAACACTCTAGCAGCTGAAGGTGTTGGTGATGTTCTGATTATGAGGAAAGATGGCAAGAGGTCAGTAATTTCAAATGTGTTGTACATACCAGGAATGAAGAGCAATTTGCTCAGCATATGGCAGTTAGTCGAAACGAACTACAAGGTGCCGATCAAAGACAATATGATGAGAGTTCTCGACTCGAATGGAAGGTTGATCTTGAAGGCTCCAATGTCTCAGAATAGAACCTTCAAGATTGAACTAAATGTGATGGAGCATAAGTGCCTTACAACAGCAGCCAGCAGAGATGAATGGATATGGCATTACAGACTTGGCCATATCAATTTCAAATACATTAGAGATTTGAAGAGAAGAAATATGGTTTTAGGATTACCAGAAATCGAAATTCCAAATGAAGTGTGTGAAGAATGCGTGCAGGTGAAGCATCATAAGAACAACTTCAATAAGGATGCAGGAAGCAAGTCGAGGGAAATTCTTAAAGTCATATACTCTGATGTATGTGGTCCTCTCCAGATGGATTCGATTGGAGGTAACAAATACTTTGTTACATTCATATATGCTTTCAGTCAAAAACTGTGGTCTTACATGATCCAGAAGAAAAGTGAAGTGATCAAGGTATTTTCCAAGTTGAAATCTATGGTCGAAAGACAGAGCGGTCGAAAGATCAAGATTTTGAGAACTGATGGTGGTGGAGAGTATGTGTCGAAAGACTTCGATGCATTATGTATGAAAGAAGGGATTTTGCATGAGGTGGTGCCACCCTACACTCCACAGCAGAATGGAGTCGCAGAGAGGAAGAATATAACCATTATGAATATGGTTAGAAGTATGTTGAAAGGCAAGCATCTACCCAAAGAATTATGGGGAGAAGTTGTGCCGACTGCGACATATATCCTGAATAGATGTCCGACGAAGAAGCTAGAAGGAATCACGCCAGAATAATGTTGGTCTGGTGTCAAGCCTAGCTTGAGTCATCTGAAGGTGTTTGGATCTATAGAACATAGACATGTGCCAGATCAGTTGAGAAGAAAACTTGATGACAAATCGAGTCAGATGATCCTGATAGGATATCATTTGACTGGAGGATACAAGTTGTTTGACACAGTGAATAAGCAAGTGGTGATCAGCAGGGACGTAAATATAGATGAGCTTAGAGAATGGGATTGGACTGAGAATGTCAATAAAGATTCAGTGAGAATCTTTTATGATGAACAAGCTAGTGAAGTCGGAAGAGAAGTTCGACAAGAAGAAGTCAGAGGTGAAGCAAGTACAAGCAGACCTCAAAGAACAAGACACATGCCTGCAAGGTTGCAAAAATGTGTGATTACATCAGATAATATGGTTGATGAAGAAGGTGAGCTCGTATATTATGCTTTCTATGCAGATGTAGAACTTGTCAATGCAGCTGAGGCATTGAAAGTTTCTAAGTGGATGAAAGCAATGGACGAAGAGCTAAAGTCAATCGAAGTCAACAACACTTGGTCACTTGTCGAATTGCCCCAAGACAAGAAGGAAATCGATGTGAAGTGGGTATACAAGGTGAATTTGAATCCCAAAGGAGAAGTGACTCAACAAAAGGCGAGACTTGTGGCGAAAGGATTTCTTCAAAAAGAAGGAATCGACTTCGATGAAGTTTTTACACCTGTTGCTAGGATCGAAACAATCAGGTTGGTTATTGGTCTAGCAAACATGAACAACTGCCAGATGTGTCAGATGGATGTGAAATGTGCATTCCTTAATGGCCCCTTAGAAGAAGAAGTTTATGTTGCACAACCAGCTGGGTTTGTGAAACATGGCGAAGAAAGAAAGGTGTACAGGCTGCATAAAGCCCTGCAGGAACTTAAACAAGCTCCAAGAGCTTGGAACAAGAAGATAAATGGTTTTCTAAGGGAGAGAATTTGTGAAGTGAAAATCTGAACATGGAGTATATGTAAGAAGAAGCAATAGTGAATTGCTTATACTATGCCTCTATGTCGATGGCCTGTTGATAATAGGTAGTTGCCAGAAGGAGATCAATGACTTCAAAGGTGATCTCAACAAGGAATTCGAAATGCCAGATCTGGGTGACATTTCATATTTCCTCGGCATCAAATTCTACAAGAGTGGTAGAGGTTTGATGATGCACAAAAGAAGGTATGCAGGCGAAATTCTCAAGAGATTTGAGATGCAAGATTGCAACCCAACTTCGACTCCAGCTGAGCCCAGATTAAAACTGTCGAAAGATTTAGATGAAGATGATGTCGACCCAACCCAATATAGAAGACTTATTGAGTCACTTCGATACCTTTGCCACACAAGACCTGACTTAGCATACAGTGTAGGTATGGTGAGTAGGTTCATGCAGAAGCCAAAGGTATCATATCTAGTAGTGGTGAAGAGAATACTAAGGTATCTGAAAGGAACTCTCGACTATGGAATTTTGTTTCATGCAGCTGATGAAGGAAAAGAATGCAAATTAGTGGGATACACCGACTCAAGTTGGTGTAGTGATGTTGAGGATCGAAAATCCACAGCTGGCTATGTGTTTATGCTAGGTGGTGCACCAGTTGCTTGGAGTTCGAGAAAAGAGTCAGTAGTGGCATTATCATCGTACGAAGCAGAATACATAGCTGCTTCTCTTTGTGCATGTCAAGCAACATGGATGGTGAATATGATCGAAGAGATAACATCGAAGAGTCATGGAGCAATTACCATGAGGATCGACAGCATGTCAGCTATCAATCTGGCGAAGAATCCGATAGCACATGGTCGAAGTAAGCACATCAAGATGAGGTTCCATTATCTTCGAGAGCAGGTAGCAGATGGGAAGATGAATGTGGAACACTGCAGAACTGAGAATCAGATTGCAGACATCATGACGAAGGGAGTGCAGATCGAAGTGTTCAGAAGACTAAGAGCTATGATGAATGTAGATAGCTTAGACA
Source organism: Lathyrus oleraceus (assembly GCF_024323335.1). NCBI lineage: Eukaryota > Viridiplantae > Streptophyta > Magnoliopsida > Fabales > Fabaceae > Lathyrus > Lathyrus oleraceus. The sequence continues at coordinate 213,916,358 of NC_066585.1, forward strand.
CAATGAATTAGGTGGTGTGTTGAATTGTAATTCCTTGTGTCGAAGCAAGTTGCTCGACAGAGTAAGGAAGTGTCGAACCACCTATGCCTATTTTAGTAGTGTTAACTATTTTGGGCTTTTATAGTTTTGCGCTTTGACTTGAAGTCTAAGTTAACCTAAATCTAGAAATAGAGGGAGTAACCCTTATTTTTGTAATAAAGTGAATATAGTATTCATAACATTGTAATTCACAGTATTTTGCAATTGCAAAGTGAATAACAAGTTTTCCACAGTTTGTGGGTAGAGACAAACTCTGCAGAATTTTAATTCTTCTTCTCCTTCATCGTTCTTTAGACTCTTTCTTTCTCCAATGTTCTTTCTTTTCATTGCTATTGTGTGGGTGATAACAATCTTATTCATCAAGATTGATTAAAATTCTCCATAAATTTTAGGGGATTTCCAACCACTTCAACCAAATTGTAACAAATTAATCTATAAAATTCAAGCAAATGTCTTGTGATTAATTTTGATGATAGCCTTATTGTTTCTTCAATTATTTGTCACCAATTAAAAAGGACAACAAAAAAAATCACTCCACAACTAATTTATTGCCAAAAAACTTGATTTTCTCTAAGCATAAAGAAACATTTAAAGTTGGCCATAGGCTAATTAATTCTCAACCCATTTTCTCTGGTGCCAAAAGTCTCGATTTACTAGAAGCCGTAAGAACTACTAATATTCAAAATTGGTAAGAGTCTGGTTATTTCTTCAATCATTTGTCAATAATTAAATAAAGACAACAACAAAAATTTCTACGGCTAATTCGGTGCCAAAAATTTCAATTTGTTCTAAATCCATGGAACTAGCTAAAATTGGTCATATCCTAATTGTCACTTAAATTATTTTATCACTAATTAAATAGACAAAAAAAAAGTTTATCCACTCATTATTTACTCGAAATCTTGAGAACTAAATATATATTAAAAAACGAAATGTTATGAAAATAAAATAATGAGCAAGAATAATAATCAAATCATTAACTCATGCATTATTAAAATATTATTAACATAAGTTCACCATTTGTCACTGCTCAATATTTTCTACTATTAGTTCAAGTATAAAAGTATCTATAATACTTTTTGTATTTCGCTTAGAATATTCCTTATAATTCTAATAATGCATCAATTTTTATTTAATAAAAGAAGAGAAATATATTCCTATCCTCAAAAGTTACACCTACACCATATTTCACTCTTTATGGATCCAGTAAACAGTAAAATATTATAATAATATATTTTTAAAAAATAAAATATAAAAAAATATTATTTTTTTATTTTTAAATTAAATGATATTGATATAAAATTGTGTGATTAATCAACTTTATAATTTTATTAACCAACGTTTTATATTGTATTAACCAATTTTGATGACTGTTCAAAATTTATTTGGACAACTGAACGTTTATTAACCAATTTTATAATTTTATTAACGAACATTTTACTTTTTAATTTTGGTGTATTAATAAAAATTATTTTTAATATCTGAATATAGCACAGTGACACTGTTTACGGTTGCAGTTCACGGATATTGTTCATGTACCAACTTTATTTCATTAAGATACTGTTTACTGTTGCTGTTCATGGATATTACGGATATTGTTCATGTAGTGTTCACAAAATGTTCAAAATTTTCTTTTTAATTTAAAAAATATTGTTCACCGTATAAATACGATAAACAGTGTATACGGTATATGTATTTGGTGTAAGTTGTGGTCTATGAAAAAAAGAATAATACATCCTTTATACATGTACTAAGCCAAATACCTAGGTGAACACAAGAAGTGTGTAGACTAAAAGTCCTTCAAATCACGAGTAATTATTCTTGCTACTAAAAAACCCTCCGACCCACTTAATTTAACTTTATAAATTCATAAATTATAATTTGAATATTTGAAGAAAGAAAAAAAAACAGTGGTTTGCTAAAACTGTTTATGACAGTATTTTAAAAGGCATTATAGATGTGTTTCATTTTAGAATTTAAATTTTTTAAGGTTTTATTTGAGAATTTAGAAAAGAGGAGAAGAAAAATTTTAACATTTTTTTGAAATCTTTTTTTAAAGAATAATAAAATATATCATTAATATATTTAAAAATTTAAAAATATTAAAAAAAAATATTTGAGCAATTTGTTTAAGCCCTTCAAAATTATTCTTCAATAAAATTTTTAAATTCTTCAAATTAAGAGGATTTTGTTGTTATGAATAAATATAAACCTCCAAATCAAAAATCTTCTATTCTTTTCACTCAATCTTTCCGTTCAAAGCCCCCCATTTCTTCCCTTCTAAACTCCCAAACAAAGTCTAAGATTTTTCTATAAAAAATATATTACTAAAGGCCCTCAGAGTTTTCTGTAGCACATTTTAAAATTGTTATTAATGGGTCTTTATAATAAGCTGAATATAGCGCAGAGACACCCCTGAGATACTACTACGTAAAAGTCATTTTACAACTATTGGAAAAGGGATACCGCCACACCTGACCAACCGTTGTGAGATAAAGGGGTGACTGTATGTGTGATGCTTTACACTACGGTTGTGCGATCGTGATTATAAGTTATGTAGCACGCTACATACCACAACAATTACTTTAAACAACATTTGTGATATTCTTTAATGCATAACATTTAACAACGGTTGATATAAACAACCGTTATGATATATACGCTGTGTTTATTATAAATTATGTGGAAGACTTATTTCGCCAATGCTAACTAAACATATAACCTTTCAATCTGATCTAAAATATTATAATATGACAAATTAAGTTATATTAGAAGAAACAGTTCAATTTCAATGCTAGACAAGAGTTCTTCAACTCCTTATCCGTATTTTATTCTTGAACGGTTAGAACATTGTTTAATGCTCCTAGTTCTTTCACCTCCCATTCATTCACCTCTAGTTCATTTTACAAAATATTATTTACTTTGCAAACAACATTAGAGGTGTAGAAATGGAGGTTGAAGAACTACAAGCATTAAATAAAGTTCTAACAATTAAAGAATAGAATGCAGATAACAGCCTGAAGAATTCTTGTCTAAAATTGAACGTGTACTTATTTTCTAATATAAGTTTATCCATCATATTATAATTTTATAATGCAATATAAAAAGTTATATATTCGGTAAGAGATTGAAAAATACTCAAACCACATAAGATATACTAAACTCATATTTTAAACAAACATCAACAACTACAATCATCAACAACAAACTTTAAAAAACATGCAAGATACGAAAAATAACTCTTATTAAAAACACCAAAATCATCAACTCATATCATAAACTACATATAACATACAACTTTTATTAACAACAACAAAATATCAACTCATAGAATATTTTAGAAACGTACATGTCCCATAATGGCATCCACAATGAAAGGAGGATGAAGTTGAAGTGAGAGCTGCAAACTTGTGTTAATTTTGAATGGATGTCATTAGGGGTCTTTCACACAAGTTTGAAGCGCTCACTTTAGCTTCTTCCTCGTTATTGAAACAAGCATCCCTACCTATAACTTAAAACAAGCAGAAAGTTCAAACATTATGAAACTAGCTATTGAAACATAAACAATAATACATAAACAGATTTTGAAACATAAACTATTGTGAAAACAAACCTGTAAGATAGTCATTTGGTAAGATTTGATGAAACAAAGGTAACAATTCGAAGAAGACGAGTTCACTGCATATGTTTTGGGTTTCCATATGAGAGAGACGAGTGACAAAGATGTTAGGATTTTGTTTTGAGAGAGACTATTGAAAGAGATGTTAGGGTTTTGTTTTGAGAGAGACGATTGTAATGTTCTGAAGCGAAAGATAATTTTGCTTATATATAAAGAAGTAACACCTTTCTCCATGATTGATAATACAAACCGTGATGAAATGATTGCACCTTACACAACGGTAGATTATAACAAAAATGGTGATATACAAGGTCGAGCCCATTATGTCACGACTGGAAAATTGTTTGTGCTAGGATTCGAACCCTTTCACTCCACGTACATTTCACTAGGATTGTTAACTATGACCATAGTCAAAAGTCTTTTGGTAAATACAAAAAAAATCTCAAAAAATATTTATTACCACGGTTAACAAGAAGGTCGTTGTAAAATGAGTGTTATGAAAGATCTATTTTATAGTAGTGAAAATAGATGAGTACGCCAATTAAGGTTATTTTGTAGGCCATGATGTTTGGTCAGTAAGATACAAGCTCTGCTTTTTAAATGGCAATTTATCTTTCCACCCTTATGGTATGAGTCATACCTCTAACAATCCAAAAATTTCCTCAGGTAATTTCAGAGATGCATATCAGAACGCACCAAATCCCATTTTTGCCAAATTTTAGTCCAGAGATGCATCTGCGAAGATTTGTGGGGTGAATTTGTAGATGCATCTCCAAAAAGACTCCTGAAGCCATTTAAACATCGATTTCATTAAGATGGTTTATCATTTAACCATTCAATAATATTTTCAGAGATGCATCTTCGAAAATCTCAAGAAGGAAATTGAATATATGACCACCTTGCATGATCATCTCTCCCACACTCCATACCTCCTCCATAATCCAAAACCCTTAAAAAAAATTCTTTTTCAATCAAAATTTTGACTCCAAATCATCATTCATGTGCTTTACAACATCAAAGGGAGAAAAAGAAGTTGTAATTTAAGCTAAAGTTCATTCATTTCATACCTCATTGCTTGCATTAATCTTGTTCTTGTACTGAAAAAATGAATGTTATGTTCGGATATACATCTCCGAACTTACTTGTTATCTGTTTCGGACATGCGTCTCTGAAATTGCCTATTACTGTGAATTTTTTTAATCATTTTCCTGTTTTGGTTTGTATTAGATATGGTGCACCCGAATATGTTTCCCAAAGATGTTGTAAGTAATAATGTAAAACCAAATGATGTGAAGGATGATGTTAAATTGAATGAGGTGAAGGATGATGTTAAATTGGTTGCTAGATCGATTGATGTCGAATTAGATATTGGTCAACAATTTATAAATGAACAACTAGTTACTACCCGTGAACATATAATTGAATGGGTCCGCATGGAGGCCAGGAAATTGAGGTTTGGCATTGTAATTTGAGGGTCTGACAATGGTTCTAATATAAGGAAAACATTTGTAACCATGAGATGTGAGAGAAGTGGCACATATGTTTCACCGATTCGGAAGTTGAAATATGATGACAATGGATCGAGAAAACGTGAGTGTCTATTTAAATTGTGTGAATACATGTTGACCGGTATTTTTGGTAAATAATCACTTAGTTTTAAATTTATTGCTTGAAAGACCAAACTAGTAAATCCTAGGGCAAGTTTGTACTAATTTTCTGGAGAAAAAGAAGAGTATGCATTTAATGTTGTCGGATTTCTTGCAATGAATGTTGGATGTCTTAGTAAAATTATCAAGTATTGAAAGTAAATGGACTACGTGATTTCGACTGGGTCAAAATAAAATAATTTAATGGTAAAGAAAAATAAGTAAAATATAACTTAAATGGAAAAAAGATTTATTTGCATAAATGTAAAAGCTATAGGAAAGTACATTTCTTCATAAAAACTCGTTTCTCTCTTGAGTGCAGGTACTTTAGGTGTATATTGAAGTTTACAATGTTTTTTTCCATCCCTTGATCCTACCACTAGAATTCCTATTTATAATGCTATGAACTAACAATCTCCAAACGCTCAAATACCATCTCGTCTGACATGCCATCCTTGCATGCATGACTAGCCTTTTATTGATCTCCACCTGTCTTTAGAATTTTGGATAAGACTAAACGATAGTTAGTTCAGTTTGAGATTTGAATATGCCTCTAGTCGAACTCTTTCAACCTTTCGAACATGACAAATGACCAACTTTCTGAAATTTTACTAAGTTCCAAACCAGACCCTTTGACATTTAAGTTCCATTGTTCATTCTTCCAGGGTCATTGCATAATCATTCCTTGCAAACCGAGCTAGCCGGTCATCCCATTGTATGTCTCCTTAAACCTGAGGAGAAGGAATTTGTTCTGGACATGTATTTAATTAGTGCGGCGCCAAAAAACATACTTGCAAATTTGAAACATAAAAAATTCTGAAAGTGTTTCAAATATCATGCATGTATACAATGCGCGTTATCAAAACAAAATGGTGATAATAAATTCAAGATCCGAAATACAACTACTTTTGAAGCTTTTGGATTATAACCACTATGTTTCTAGGTACAAAAGTTTGTGAGGATAAACTCACGGTTCATGACATATCCTGGACTCATCCCAAAAATATCAATTTGTTTAATACATTCTCCATTGTCCTTATAATTGATTCAACGTATAAGACCAACAAGTATAAGCTTCCACTTATGGAGATTGTTGGTGTTAGTTATACGAAGAAGACTTCTTCAGTGGGATTTGATTTTTTGGAATCCGAAAAAAAGGTCAATGTTACAAGGGCCTTGGAAATGTGCAAACTTTATTGAAGGTCCAAGAAAACATGCCGAATGTAATTGTCACTGATCAACACACCACACTGATGAATTCAATTGTAAAGGTGTTTTCTACATCCTACACATTACTTTATCGATATCACATAACAAAAAAATGTGAGAAGTCAGATCAAACTCGCAGTAGGAACAAAAAAAACAAGGGTAAAGACGGAAAAATGGTCAAACCTAGTGTGGTGTTACAAAATATAATGGATGCATGGAATGGTATATTAAATTCAGCCATGGAATACTTGTATGTTGCATCTGTAATGCATTTTAGGAGTGTGCGTGTGTGTGTGTATCAGATATCCATATTTCTTGAAATACGCTGAGAGTACTATTTTGGACCATGTAAAGGAGAAGATTTTTTGTACTTTGACCAATCAGGTTAGACACCTTGGAAATACAACAACTAAAAGAGTCGAATTTGCACATTCGGTATTGAAGAAATGCTTGGGTGATAGTAGGGGTGATTTCTGTAGAGAGTGGGACACCGTGAACCAAATGCTCCACAACCAACATAATGAAATACAAACAACTTTTGGACAGAGCGTTACCGTGTTAGAACATAGATTGAAAGACAACAATCTCTATTCAAAGTTGGTTAGTAACGTATCTCGGGAAGGATTGAATTTCATTTTTCACGAAGTGAAGTGAGAAGAGAAGAAAAGATCATATAGTTCTAAGTGTGGATGTACACTTAGGAAGACTTAAAATCTTCCATGTACTTGTCTCATTTCAAAATAGATGAAGTTTGATGCCCTAATACGTATGGATGAACTGGAAAAGGCTTCGGTTTGATGACGATGGTGTGATGAAGGATGGTAAAACAGGTATAACTATCATGACCTAGTGGGAAATAATCCAAGCTAGATTTTCTGAAGCTGATGACACCATGAAAATGCATATCAATGAGAAATTGAGGAAGATTGCCTATTCAGAAACCACATATTTGAAAACTCCTTCGGAACTGGTTAAAACCAATGGTGCCTCTAAAAAGATCAAAACGACACAAGATGACAATATAACCAAGCGGTCTCCTTCATACTTTGAATAGTTGATTCACATTTCTCGGATTCTTCAACTCCAAAATCTAAAACAAATATTTACAAGGTTTCTCGCATTAGCAAACCACCTCATTCACCGCCGATGCCGAAAATAATCTACATTGAAGAAGTGCCAATTTTTATGCACAAACATATTGAGCGGATTGTAAATGTTAAAAGTGATGGTAATTGCGGTTATCGGGTCATATTCGGCTTCCTCGATAGAGGAGAAGAGAATCAATTTCTTGTCCGCCAACAAATTTTGAAAGAGTTGACGTCGCATTAGGAGTTCTACACACAACTATACAGGAAAAATGAACATTTCGATGCAATTCAATATGCTCTTATTCCTTGCGTTAGTGGTCCCGTACCGGAGTCAAAATGGACGATCTCTCTGAAATGGTCCATCTTATAGAAAGTGCATATAACAGGGTATGCATCGATCTAATAAGATATGGTTTCTCGGAGACGCTTTGTCCACTTCAGAGTGGCCCATCTCAAGATCCATCCACACACACCATGTGTATTGGGTGGCTTTCAAAATCTCTACATTTTGTTGAGGTTTATTTGAAATTTGTGTGTCCTATACCAAGCATATCATTGGAGCGGACGACACATTCTACAAAAGAGGCAGAAACTTGGCCGAATTATTTTTTGGAAAGGATGTAACAGTTCACCAAATTTAGCGAGCTCGAAATTGAATAAAATAAGAAAAATTCGAAGGAGGAACCAATGGTAGATTTATGTGGTGATGCATCTTTTGAGACATTTTAGTTTGTAATCGATACATATTTTTTGAATGTATTATCATAAACGATGTTATCTTGATACGATTTAATACATAAGTAATATATATTCATCAATGATGGTGTTAATGTCGACTATTTCAGTTTAAAAATCTTATGGTTTGCATTTTTGTTTTGTTTTTGTATACACAGATTCTGGTTCAGGGTAATTCTGGATATGCATATCCGAATAAACCTCATACTTATTAAAAAACCATCAGGGAACTTTTCGGATATGCATATCTATAAACACCTTTATTCGTTAAAAATCAGGGTTTAATTGGAGATGCATCTCTGAAAAGTGACTTGATGGCATGATAAGGTTTTTTAGGTCCAAAGTGACCTAATACTTGTATAAATAGTGTGTCTATCAACCCATATTTTCTACAAACACACAACAACTAGAGGATGAATGCATATCCCCATCTTGTATTTGTGTCTTTCAACGGCAAAAAGCCATTGTTTCAATTTAAGGTCACATATGTCACACCTCTCGCCGATCTGATATCCAAACTAAATACTCTCCTGCAATATCTAAAAAAATCGAAGAGTTGTCAAGCTGGACAATCATTCACCATCGCCTACTAGTGAACGGAAGATACAATTCACCAACTTTGAGTTGAAGACAAATGAAGATTTACAGGTCATGTGGATTATATTTTACCGTTACACATCAAAGAGTCTGATTGAAGTAGTTGCGAAGAATGAAAGATTCGTCGATGATATTAGCAATATGTTGCAATGTCCTAAACTACTAGTTTATAATGATATGTAATGTTAAATTTATGTTAACAACCATTTTTGTAATGCTGAGTGTTTTAATTTAAAGTGAAGTTGATTTTGTTTTTATATCTTGCTCAAATTGACTTTGTTTCTGATTTAAAGTATTTGGGCTACTTTCAGATATGCATCTACGAAATATATCAAGAAATCATTCGAAGATGCAACTCCGGACAAAAATTAGGTATAATTAGGGTGTCTCACTTGTTGGCACTCAATTTTGTGGGAAATGGGTGCATTCGGAGATACATTTTTGAAAATATGGGGCATTTTTTACTTTTCGCCAAGAGTTTGGGAGAACCTATAAGGGTGGAAAAATAAATTTCCTTTTAAATACTCATTTTAGACACATAATCAATCAAACTTATCATGCTTATAAAAAAACTCAGACTTGTCATTTTTTGCAAGTTATTTTTATCCAATGTTTTAAAAATCGAACCGATCATCAAGCCCATGGAAAAAATATCCATGGAGTTCCCAATGTGGATAATTGTTGATGCACAACAATAGTTGATTATCAAACCCCAAAATGGAAGGTTTTCATACCCAACTGTTGCCAATTATTAAGGAACTTCTCCAATTGATTTTAGGCATTACGAATTGATATAATTGACTATCCTTTAGGGATAATCGTTTATCCCTTTGTAAAACATTCTTCTAATTAATCAGACAGTTCTCTAGTCAATTGTCTTGGATTTTAAAACATTTTTGGGTGATTTTATAAAACCAAGAGATACTTTTCAAAATGTTTAGTGTGTTTGTGATTTGCCTTATTAAAGTCGAGAGTTAGTCTTATACCTTTATAGACAGTGATCACTAGACACAAACATGACGTGCTTTCACAACTCTGAAACTTCTGGTTCCTTTCCACATTATCTTTGACATTAGTACTTAACTAGAACCTTGAATTTTCTCCCGACGAGGCTTGATATAATGTTTTTCAATAATCTTCATCATTAGATAAACCACTTGATCAAAGAGATATTTGCTGACTTAACCAAACTTCGTTTGTTATAGGGTGTTGCCCCCACAGGTAGGCATATATAACTTGATATCCAAGCACAACAATATTGATCACCATAACTTGATCAATCAATACAACTTTGATCAACACAACTAAACATTCAAGCACATCCAATTGATTACTACATCAGATGATCTTTAGCCTTCATCTTGATCAACACATCTTAATCTTTAAGCATCAACACTTGGTCAACATGTCAAGAATTATCACTTGATCCACATATCAAGCACCATCACTTGATTAACGCATCAAGCACCACCACTTGAGAAACATATCAAGCAACATCACTTGATCAAATGATATCATCTGAACTAACACACCTTGAATAAGAAGACTGATGAATACTTTTATTAAGAGCGTTATCAACATCAAAATTAAATCATTAGGTTGCTGAAACTTCATACTTGCAAGCACATAAATCAACAATTTAGGTATGGACTGGTTTATGGCATGAAAACATGTATGAGGTTGTATGCCAGAGAGATCAATTTAAGGGAATCAGGGCCTGGAAATATTACGGTCATAATCAAAATTATGGCGTGCCTTAAATTATCTTTGGGCCATGGGTAAACACCATAGTTTCAAGTCGTAATCCTGATATTAGTGTTAATGGACTTGTACTACTGCTTAGACATGCAAGAGGTCTCTTTTAATTTAGAATTATCTACGATCATATGTTCTCCTCGACTTGTCATCTCATTAAAGTTAAGGAACTATTATAAGTGACGATTAGGCATTCACACTGCAACCGTCCTATAGTAATGTTTATCTCATTATGCAATATTCTTGAAAATTAGTATGTTATATGATTGTACTTACTTTATATTATGAAAACGATGTCGGAATTATAAAGTATAATTAGTTTCTTAATCGGTAAGAAACCCACAAGGGTAGAAAATAAGAAAACAATAAGAACACAATGATATTGGTTATAAACTGTTATTCTTTATTTTCTCTTAGAAACAAGATTACAAGTGTTACAGAATAGAAAATAACCTCTCTCACCCTAATTAGGATTTGCGTTATACAATGATGAGAGACTAGTATGCTATTTATAAGAAAACTAACACATTAAACTAATGAGCTTTTACACACATGCCCATTACACAAGCTAACTTAGAGAACAAGCTAACTTAAACAATTGAGCATAACACACAAGCCCAATTCGACATGCTAACAATCCTAACATACTTTGACTATAACATGTGAACATATTTCGAGGACATGCTAATGATCCTGTCGGAATGTCGAACCAAGAAGCTATCATTCGACCATACTAGAGTTCGATCCAATATCTCACAAATCTCTACCTTAGATCAAACTCTAAAACATAAAGGGAACAAACTTGCTTTCTTCATGCAGCTTTATCAACTGCATAATCAAATTTTCTTTATCATTTAACGTGGCGTCCATGGTTGCGGCTCCCTTCAACGCTTCTAAACAACCTTGTTGAACCAGTATGGCTTTCATCTTCAAGCGTCATAGACCGAAATCGTTCACTCCGGTGAACTTTTCAATCTCACACTTTGTGGACGATGTCTTCTCCACACTCACCGCACCAATTTATTGTGAAAATGATGCTGAAGTTATAAAGTATAATTGGTTTCTTGGTCGGTAAGAAACCCACAAGGGTAGAAAATAAGAAAACAATAAGAACACAATGAAATTGGTTATAAACTGCTATTTTTTACTTTCTCTTAGAAACAAGATTACAAGTGTTACAGAATAGCAAATAACATCTCTCACCCTAATTAGAATTTGCGTTATACAATGATGAGATACTAGTATGCTAGTTATAAGAAAACTAACACACTAAGCTAATGGTCTTTTACACACATGCCCATTACACACATGCCCATTACACAAGCTAACTTAGAAAACAAGTTAACTTAAACAATTGGACATAACAAATAGACCCAATTCGACATGCTAACAACCATAGCATATTTCGACTACAACATGTGAACAGACTTCGACGACATGTTAGTGATCATGTTGGATTATCGAACCAAAAAACTATCATTCGACCATACTAGAGTTCGATTTAATATCTCACACTTTAGAAATTTATTTGAGAATTTATAAGGTCTAAATAATAGTATGACTTAATACTTATAATGGTTAGGCGAGATTAGTAAGGATCTCCCTTGCTAAGTGAGTTCTTCTTTTATATGATGGACAAATAAGTCAAGATAAGTGAATTTTTTTTTTAAATATCCAAAATTTTAAAAAAAATTTCAAAATTAACCATTTTTTCAAAAAAATTACACAAATGGGCAAAATTTGCCCTAATTGTGTACATAGGCGCCACCCTAGTTGGCGCCTACCCTTAATGGGTAGGGCAAGTCGCCACTAGGAGTGGCGCCTATGCCCAATCCCTTTTTTTTTTTTTTTTTTTTTTTTTTTTTTTTTTTTTTTTAAATATTAGATATTTGATAAATATATTCTTTTTATAAATTATATTAATTTATATTAACACTTATATATAAATAAAATTATTACAAGATATATATATATAATTTATATATATATATTAATTTATATATATATATATATATATATATATTAATTTAATTTATAAACAATTAATATTATACACATTTAATTAATATATATAAATATTTATTTACAAGATATATATATTATATATATATATATATATATATATATATATATATATATATATATATATTAATTATATATATATTAATTTAATTTATAAGTAAATAATATTATTTATAAATTTTTGGGAGAATTAGGGTTATTCATGTTAAGGTTAATGTATCAATTATAATTAGGGTTTATTGATCGGTTATAATCCGAGTTTGGTAGTTATGACCTAATTGAAACCCTAATTAATCAAGTGCGACACTAATTAGGGTTAGGTAGACTGGTGTACAACCCAGATCTTTTCCTATAAATAAAGTGTTATTTCCTTGCATTTTCTTCACCACTGTTTCCTACCACCTTCTGTATCAAGTTGAGTTCATGGCATCCCCAAGACCGTCGTCATGGCAGCGAACATCATCAAGGCGCCCGGATCCTGAACCAGTAATCTTAAAAAGGGATGGGCATGTTATTTTCTCGCCTTTGAAACCCCCAATGGAGATGAAATTTTGGAACATCCGTTCGTTGGACCAACTAAAAAGGTCCTTGATGTCTTGGTTAGAGGGAGATTACCAACCTGGTGAAGTCATCAGAAGGATTCAGAGGCTTAGAATAAGGTTCTCATTTGAAACTGGAGAAACGATACGTTGGTGGGTTGAAGTTGAAAGCGACATTGATTGCATCCAAATGATGCATGGATCAGACGACATAGTGTTAACTGTTGTAATTTCTTAGATTTTAATGGTTGTTTGTCATGTTGTTGTTGTATTTGTTATTGTTCTAGTACTTGTTCTTGTTTTAGTACTTGTTTTTGTTCCAGTATTTGTTTTTGTTTTAGTAATTGGTGTTGTAATGTTAGATGTTTGTGTTTGTTGTTCAAGTGTCATCTTCTATTTGGAATAAAAAGTAAACTTTAATTTAAAATGATTTTGGTACACAGATTTATGAAAGTGAAAACTAAGTTGTGGAACTAGATCCACGATATGGACATTTGTTCTTATTATGCCCTAGTTGTCTACATATGCTACACTTCCTCTGCATTTTCTCTGCGACGTCCATTTCAGTTCTAATGCGCCTGCTATTTGGGCGACCACTTTTATTCCGCCGCATCGATTCGTTGTGCCAAACAATTTCCCCGTCATACTCTGGCCAATACGCCTCCAATGCTACCACCGGAAAGGGATTGTCGTATACATTGAGCAATGTTGCAACTTTGTAGATTGGAGACACTAGCGATAATGCATCGAAGTGGCTGTGTGAACACGCTGCAATGACATGGGAACAAGGCATACGATAGGCCTGAAATTGACCACAGTCGCACCAACGGTCTGGTATTAGGACCCTATACTCTTGTCTGGGCAGCCCTTGGTTGTGGTCAATTGTTTCCTTGACACTAAAAGTGTGGCCATGGCGGTCGAATTCCGTAACCCGATGGCTGCTGGCTTTGGCAGATTCCTGCCTCATAAACTTCATGCAGGCATCACTATATACTTGACTCGTCTGCAACACTTCATTCCAGCGCCTGCCTCTTGTTACGAACAACGTTGCCATCCGAAAATAGGTCGCACTCACCAATGCGGTTACCGGGAGGTTACGTATGCCCTTAAACACGCCGTTCATTGATTCCACAAGATTTGTTGTCATGTGGCCCCACCTCACCCCATCGTCGTATGATCTAGTCCACTTCGCTCTGTCGATATTATCGATCCACCTCCCTGCATCAGAATTTGCCAACACTATTTCCCGGCGATAGTATTGGAATCCAGGTTGGTTTAATGCATACCCCGCGTTTATCAAATGTTGCTTCAAGAAGTTATCCTTGAACTCCCGCATAAAATTTTGAGCAATATGCCTGATGCAGTAGACATGGGTAGACGGGGGGTCATGCCAACCATTTGCTGGATTATTGTATGCACTGTCTATTGAAGCGTGCCTGTCAGAAATCACGCAGATGCCAGCTTGTGGAGTCACGTGCGTTCGAAGATTCTTAAGGAAGAAACTCCAAGCAGCAGCCGTTTCTCCTTCCACCAATGCAAAGGCTATTGGGAAAATATTTGAATTGCCATCTTGTGCGACCGCCATCAGTAACGATCCTTTATATTTCCCATACAGCCAAGTTCCATCGACTTGAACAAGTGGTTTGCAGAATGTGAACCCGATGATGCAGGGACGGAATGCCCAGAAAAGTCTATGGAAAATTCCATTACCTTCTAGACGAGTTCCGTCAGGGGATTGTGCAGGCAAGGTCTCCATTATAGTAACCGTCCCAGGTGAATACAATCGTAGTGCAGCCAGGTAGCGTGGTAGTTGTTTGTATGATTCCTCCCAGTTACCGTACACCAGTTCAATTGCCTTGGTTTTCGCTAACCAAGCCTTTCTGTATGACGGTGTATATTTGAAAACAGCCACACAATGGGAGATAATTGTTTTGACCTTCAGTGACGGGTCAGCCTCAACTAGAGGTAATATGGAATGGCAGATCATGTCATGGCTAAGTTTGCGATGATCCTGTGCCATGTTGGTGTTGACGCAAATGTGAGCTTGAGATATGGACCATATCACCCACGCATTATGCTTCTTCTTGTACGATGCCATCAACCTATATCCACACTCCGGATTTTTGCATACAATAACGTATCTTTCCGGATTTGATTTGATAACATCGTAGTCAACACAATTTTTCAAGTGCCAGTTCTTTATTGCTAACAGACACTCTTCCTTGGTCCGAAATTGGTCACCCTTCTTTAAGTCCTCATCAGACCTCATATATGGGTTGTAGAACATATCTGATGAGGGCTCATCCTCGCCCAAGTTAAGTGTTGTGAAGTGCGCAGGAGGTGAGTAGCGTTGCGCTATAGGTATTTGAGCTTGGTCTTCGTCTTCAGAATGACGGTTCACCAAGTCATCAACCACGTCTTCAGCATCATCAACCACATCGTCTTCAACGTGGTGCTCAGCATCTTGTTCGTCATCAATCACAGGATCAATAACCTGTGATTGAATATTCTGAGTTGGTTGAGGTTGTTCCAACACAATGTACAACACTATGTATTCGTAACCAGAGTACTCATGGTTACGAAGCATGTATTGTGTCTCCATGTCATTTTGAATCAATGACTTATAAAACTTGACAGAGTTGTTTTCTGAAAAAAAAGGTTGTTGATAAAAAATTTGGGACACGGGTTGTCTTAGTTTGGACTCAATCTTCCTCTTCAGATAAGAGAAGTCAGCTCCTCTATTTAGACAAAAACGAGTGCATTCGGTGTTTCTAAATAGGAAGCCAGACATATCACATTCATAAGTCTCACCATTGACGTGAGCTTTGATTTTGTATTGTGATGAAGATGCCATGTTTTGTGAAGACATTGTGAAGGTTTTGTGAAGGTTTTGTGAAGGTTTTGTGAAGATATTGTCAAGGTTTTGTGAAGATTGCTGTGAAGATATTGTGAATACCTTTGCGAAAATGTGTGTGAATATTTATACTGCAAGAATCTTACTGCCTACCCATCAAGTCTTCACCACCAAGTCTAGCAGATTCCCACGCATGCCTTACACGTGTCACACCCTTGAATGCAACACTCCCACCTAGTCTGTACTAATGCATGCCAACCTATCCACCTAGCCTGAACTTAGTCTCAGAGATTCCCATGCATGCCTGTTCCCCATCAAGTCTTCACCACCAAGTCTGGCAGATTCCCACGCATGCCTTACACGTGTCACACCCTTGAATGCAACACTCCCACCTAGTCTGTACTAATGCATGCCAACCTATCCACCTAGCCTGAACTTAGTCTCAGAGATTCCCACGCATGCCTGTTCCCCATCAAGTCTTCACCACCAAGTCTGGCAGATTCCCACGCATGCCTTACACGTGTCACACCCTTGAATGCAACACTCCCACCTAGTCTGTACTAATGCATGCCAACCTATCCACCTAGCCTGAACTTAGTCTCAGAGATTCCCACGCATGCCTGTTCCCCATCAAGTCTTCACCACCAAGTCTGGCAGATTCCCACGCATGCCTTACACGTGTCACACCCTTGAATGCAACACTCCCACCTAGTCTGTACTAATGCATGCCAACCTATCCACCTAGCCTGAACTTAGTCTCAGAGATTCCCACGCATGCCTGTTCCCCATCAAGTCTTCACCACCAAGTCTGAATATCACACTTCCAATACTAAACTACCTCAAACAAGACCTTTTTGGCGTAGTGATTATGTGTTTAAAATAATATTCAATCTTATTTAAGCTTAATTATTTATTTTAAATAAGACTCCCACGCATGCCTCACACTTGTCACATTTTTGCATCATCAGATTCCACCAAGTCTTCCCCAAGACAAGACAACTCCCACCTAGTCTGCACCAATGCATGCCAACACTACCACCTAGTCTGCACCTATTCTGCAAGATTCCCACGCATGCCTCACACTTGTCACATTTTTGCATCATCAGATTCCACCAAGTCTTCCCCAAGACAAGACAACTCCCACCTAGTCTGCACCAATGCATGCCAACACTACCACCTAGTCTGCACCTATTCTGCAAGATTCCCACGCATGCCTCACACTTGTCACATTTTTGCATCATCAGATTCCACCAAGTCTTCCCCAAGACAAGACAACTCCCACCTAAGCTGCACCAATGCATGCCAACACTACCACCTAGTCTGCACCTATTCTGCAAGATTCCCACGCATGCCTCACACTTGTCACATTTTTGCATCATCAGATTCCACCAAGTCTTCCCCAAGACAAGACAACTCCCACCTAGTCTGCACCAATGCATGCCAACACTACCACCTAGTCTGAACCTATTCTGCAAGATTCCCACGCATGCCTCACACTTGTCACATTTTTGCATCATCAGATTCCACCAATGCATGCCAACTGAGACACACACTTTTCACCTACCAACTGGTGAATGTACCGTCACATTAGAGGATGTGTACATGCTTTTAGGTCTTAGAATAGATGGTAAGCCTGTGACCGGAAATGTTCAACAGCCTAACCAAATATGTGTTCAAATGTTGGGGGTAGATCTGGTCGAGGGTGAGGGGTCTGCCAAAGCAAGGGGTCAGGGTATTAAATTATCTAGCCTACAATTGTACCACGACTCCATAACTTTGACTGAGGAATCCTCCGAACAAGAAAAAGTCATAAAAACCCGGGTTTACATTATGCTATTGTTTGGGAACTTGCTATTTCCCGAAGGGACGGGAAATAGCATAAACTTTATGTACTTGAGTTTGCTCGGGGACATTGATAGAATAAGCACATATAGTTGGGGTTCTGCAGTATTAGCATTCCTATATAGCTCTTTGTGTAAAAATGCACAAAATGAGCACTGTACATTTTCTGGATGTGCTTTTTTGCTCCAAACATGGGGGTGGTGGAGATTGCCGAGGCTAGCCCCAGAAAATCCTAATGACCACTCCTTCCCCTACGCAACTAGGTAAATTTATGATCTTATTTCATTTTGTATATTTATTCTATAAATATTTGTAACTAATATTATTTATCTTTTTTTGTTTAGGTTCATTACAACCGGACTGGATTACAGTCTTACCCCCAAAAATAAAATTATATTTTATCGTCAACTCTTGGATCGTCTCCGAGCACAAGATGTATTACCACTAAATCACTCAGCTTCTAACTGATTTATTAATATCATGCATTCTCGATAAATAACATATTTACTTTTTTCTTTGCAGTTTATTTGGAGGCCATATTTGGGATTGGAACATCAACCCAACCCCGAAGATGCAGCTGTTTGGACAGCAAAAACGGCCATAATGCGGTTCACCACTGTGGAGATGCACCAAAGTGACCGTGTCAAGCTTCAATTCGGAATGCATCAAGAAATCCCAGGCCCCCCAATGTCTATGGAACCTTGGCATCTAAAAAAAGTCAGCCACCAGTGGTATGCCCAAAATTGGAAGGAATTTGCTAAGGAGTTTCGTAAAATGTGGAAAGACCGTGCCCACTATGTTCTACAATTTCCGGTGGCGCCCAACGAAATGAAGCCGACAAGGGAATATGTGGATTGGTATAGAGCAAATACCAATCCAGAAATGATTGTGTCTGACCCGTTCTATTTGGACGATCCCGGATGCAACAGCCATATTTCCAACAACAACAACCACCACAGTATTCCCAACAACAACAACCACCACAGTATTCCCAACAACAACAACCACCACCTTATTACCAACAATAACCACCACAACCATTTTACCAACAACAACCACCACCACCTTATTACCAACAACAACCACCACCACCATATTACCAACAACAACCACCACAACACATGTCCACCCCCCAACCAAATCAACAATACATACCACATACTCAATCCCAATACCATGAAGACTACCAACAACAAACTCAACATTCCCACCACCATCAACAGTCCCAACACCTACCACAATATCAATCCCCCCACTTCCACCAATCCCAACACTTCCATCACGACAATTTCCCGAGCTCTTCCAGTCCTCCACCTAGCCCCGACACGGGTATACAAGAGGACTACCAACAGGACTACTACACACCACAACAAACATTGCACTTTGGCCAACCCGATTCAACCCTAAACTACCAAAGACCACAATTCGAGGGCGCACCCAGCAGTAGTCAGTTTGTCCCACCGAGACAAAGCTTCGAGGGCGCAGAGGGGACCCGTCTTTCCTACAGCACTGAAGGGACTTCGACCCAACCACAACGGCAAGCGGCAAGGGGGCGCGTTAGGGCAAGGGGTGGTAATAGGGAAGCACCACCACCACGTGAACCGTCTAGGCGAGTAACTAGACCTCCCCCGTGCGGATCGTACCAGGGACCGCATCATATGTGATTAATCATATCTTTGTAATATTTGTCTTGTCTATTATTTAAATAAAAATATTTTCTGTTTATTATCTTTATATCTTTATCTTTATCTTTAAAAATATTGTCTATCATATCTTTATACGTATATAAATTAATTTTTTTTCCAAAAATTTACAAATAATATTAATTACTTATAAATTATATTAATAATATATATATATATATATAAATTAATATATATATATATATATCTTGTAAAAAAATTTATTTATATATATGTGTTAACATAAATTAATATAATTAATAAAAAATATAAATTTATAAATAAAAAAAAAATAAAAAAACAAAAAAAATAACATTTAAAAAAAAATAAAAAAATAGGAAAGGGCATAGGCGCCACTCCTAGTGGCGACTTGCCCTACCCATTAAGGGTAGGCGCCAACTAGGGTGGCGCCTAAGTGTAAAAAATGGCCAAAATTGGCCATTTGTGTAATTATTTTGAAAAATTGGATATTTTTGAAATTTTTTTGAAATTTTTGGATATTTTAAAAAAAAATTCTAACTAAGATATTAATTGATTAGAAAATCTGATTTATTTATTTTTTGCAAATTAATATTTTATGGACCAAATAACTGATTTTATATGATTTTTCATCCCAAAAATAACATCGAACAATGATATACAAAGGTACACACTCCTCGCCTTTTATTCATCCCAAATTATTTTCACTTCTATTATTTGTGAAAGTGTCTACCTTTATTTCTATTATCATAATCGTTATTGCTCCATTAAAGAGTCTTCGTATCAGAAATCCTTCATCAAAAGGCTTTCTTCAAAGGCTTCCTCAGTCAAACTTCAAGAAGAAAAAGATTTTTCTAACTGTCACGTGCTCGGGTCCTTCTACATGGATGAGAAGTTTCTCAAGGATTTCACTCTGTATGAGAATATTTAGCAAGGGTTGCTCAATGAATTATTCATTGTAAAACCAGAATCGGTGTATCCAAGGTTTGTCCAAATATTCTACCCAAACCTCATGTTTGAAGACGCGTCTATCATATCAAGAATTGATGTTACCAGGATTAGTTTCACCATGGAAGAAATTTAAGTTACTTGTAAGATACCCGCTTATGGAAGAAACTACAATGTTAATGCTTTTGATAATGCCTTCAATTTTGATCATTCTGTTGTAATTGGAAGTTTTCTTACCAATCCAATGAGAGATAAGAAACTTTATCTTAAGATGAAAATTATGAAAGCTAGTTGTTGTGTCACACATCACCTTGTGACCCAAGTTCTATTTCCAAGGAGGGAAAATCGCGACGAGCTCACAAAAGAAGATATTGTAGTAATTTGTCTGCTAACTCAGAATTTTCAAGTTCATTAGGCTTATGGAATGATTCACTACATGTTCAAGTGCCAAAGGAGAAACTCTGCAGGATTACCTTACGGAAGCTTGATGACCAAGTTCCTTATTAAAGTTGGAATTAATTTGGATAATAATGTAACAACAAGATTTGGTAATTCATCTAGCCTTATATTTTGATGATAACAATTCATAGACTCTTAGAGAACAATTTTGTACCCTGATCAATTTTTTTAGTGTGTAGATATTAGATTCAAGTTCTGACTCTGAATGAATGACATGTGATGTCATCAGATTTTGAACCTAGTGCGCTCTAACTCTGAGATACGTCGTTTACAAGATGATCAAGATCTGGATTCTGTACTTCAACGTTTCAGACTCTACGCTCATCCAAAGATTTGCAACTCTGATGCTTCTGACGCTGATATGCTTTAAAGTCATACTCTCTCAACAACTCTGAAATGTGTCACCAGACTTTGAAGACCAAGTTCTTATAAACTTGATCAAGACTCTGAAGACCAAGGTTCTGAAGTTTCTCTCAACCAGTCTCTTAATCTTCTCTTATGCATGCTTCATCACCTAACTATCAGAAGCCCCTGATTATTGAAGATAAGATCAAAAGATTTTACGTAAGGAAAATAGTACACAGTACAAGATCAAATATTCCTTCTACTACATTGATTTTGTGAGCTAAGAATTGTACTATTGTTCCATTTTGACTCCCATTTTCACAAGTCGTTATGCAAGGATACAACTGCACTTTGGTATTCCAACTCTATCCTCCAACGAATATTTTCATTGCTTATATAAAGGAGACTTGGAAGAGTGAAATAAAGCTATACATTCTAAGAGATTATCATTACGTGAACGATGCATTTTGTGAAATATTTTGAGAGAAAAGAAAACACACACTATAACTTTTGTTCATACTCTTCGTAAAGTATATATTTGTGTGATAAACTTGTATTCATTTGTGTATTCTTCTTTTTAGAAGCATTTTATAACACACGTTTGTATCTCAATTTGTTTGATTATATTTTCCTTGAGTAATTAAGGGTTAGTCAGAATACTAAAAAAGATATTGATTGTAGGTCTTTATGTTGTAATCAGTTTGGTTATAATAGATTAAGTCCTTGTTGATAAGGAGAATGTGTTGGTGTAAGCCCCGGAGGAAAAAACTTTTGGTACTTGTATCGAATTATTTATTAATAATAAAAGTCTTTTTATTTATTATGTTTGTTTAATAAAGTCCCTAAAATAGCTAGTCTGTTTAATGTATCAAGTGTGACTTGATCATGAGATCCCATTAAATATAAGGACATTATTCTTAAAGTATCTGTAGTCAAGCTTTGTTGAGAAGTGGGATAACATTAAAGTATTAAGACTATAATGTATATAGACTGACGATCACATCTCATGGATCATGGATAAGGAGTTATCAAGTCTTAAACATAGGTATGAATATTAGGAGTAATATTTATACTGGATTGACCCGCTATGAAAATACTACATATAATGTTATGCAAAGTGTCATAAGTTATTCTCATGGTGATAGTGGTGTATACCACCCTTCGACCTGAAACCACTATGGACCCTAGATGTAGAGTCGAGTGCTTTATTGCTGATCAAACATTGTCCGTAACTGGATGACCATAAAGACAATTGATGGGTACTCCACGAAGCATGCCGAGGAACATGAATGACCTAGATGGAATTTTCCCATCCTGCGTAATAGGATAAATGTCTAAAGGCCTGATATTGAACTGGACAAGGATGACACGATATATGCCTTGTGTTCAATATAGACATAAGGGCAAAAGGGTAAATTGTACACATAAATATTATCACCAAAAGGGATTTATCAGATCACATGACATTTTCGTGTCTTGGGTAGAAGTGATGTGTTGCTAGATACCGCTCATTGTTTATTATGTTAAATACGTGATTTAATGTAATTACCAATGTCGCGAAAATCTACAGGATCACACACAAAAGGACGGATTAATGAGAGATAGAGTAAATAAGGAACACCGTAAGGTACGGTGCACTTAAGAGAATTGTAGAACATCGTAAGGTACGGTGCACTTAAGTAGCATACGAAATATGGTAAGATACCACGCGCTTAAGTGATTTTCGGTATACTATAAGATATGGGTCACATACACTTAAGTGAGCTTTTTAGCTTGCAGCCCACACAAGTGGTTCTATAAATAGAACCCTTGTGCAGAGGCATTTCACTTGATGAAATTTCGTTTCTCTCTCTCTCTCTCTCTCTCTCTCTCTCTCTCACTGAAAGCTTTCATTCGTAGCAGCTAGTACTGAGATTGAAGGAATTCGTTCATGTGGAATGAGTAAAGGCATTGTCACCATTCAACGCTCCTGATCACTCCTTAGATCTGCATCAAAGGTTTCAATCGCCACAAGAGGTAACGATTTCTATCACTAATCATGCCCATTCGTAAGGATCACTAAAGGATAATTTTTAATTTCCGCTGCATTTTGGATCGCACCTTCAGTAGTAGCAAAGCCACTTACGAAACCATGCATCTGATAGCTGGTTATTTTCTGTATTTTCTGTATTAATACGATTAAAATACATAATAAATTAAATGATAAATGAGTAATTAAATTTGGAATCATGTGTGTATGATTTGGATTATTGATGTTGACTATGCATCGGAATCCGATGTTAGTATGGTGAAGCAACGATACATCGGTCGTCCATAGGTTACACAAATGAGATCGACCAATTTATATATATGATATAAGTAATTCTGATGCAAAATATGGTATATATGATATACTTTTTCTATTTTGTTCATTCAAACACTTAATGATTGTCATTCCTTTGAGCGATCAATGGTCATTTGCTTCAAAATTCGACATTAGTATGGTGAAGCAATGACATGTTGATCAATCATACTGAATTATCAATCAAGGTGTGTTTGATGGTATGAAATTACTACATTAGGGTTCATGATGGTACAAGGATTGTGTTGTCAAAGAGTTATGCGATTAGGGTTGTGACTGCACAAGAGTTGTGCTTTAAAATATCAAGTGTTGATGCGAAAAACAACGTCGATTACAAATGAATTGTTCATTAAAATTTTGCGTAGTGTGATCAATCGCCGAAATTTAATTTGGTTTACTTTATTAACAGAATTTAAATTAATAATCATAATGTGTTTATTATTATTGTTTTGTAGTGATCAGTTATGGCCTTAGTTTTCCTTTATTTTGTTTTTGGGATTTTAAAATGCGGTTTGCGTGTCGTACCTCTCTTTTAATCTCTTAATGTAACTTCTTTTCTCATCTCACTCCCTCGTATGTAAAACGAGTATCTTTTATGTAATGTAATGTTATGAAGAAAGAGAAGAATATAATATCAAAGGAGGACAACCTTTAAGATCTTGCTTGGAGAAGCTTAGATCGTTATTAGGTTAACTTAGGTTCTCTCATTGGCTTGGGAGAATAATTGTGCTAGGGGCCATAACTGTTTCATTTTGTATATATGTTGATGCATGTGAGAGACGATTTATATGATAAATAAGCCGGTGAGATCAAAATAATTGCAAATTCCCTCAAATTAAATATTAAGTTTATGCTTTCCAAGTTTTAGCACTCATCAAGACTCGTATCGAATAATGTAGGTTTCGCCTACACAAGATGCATGTTCTATATTAATAAGGTGCGATGGGATAATTGTAATATCCAATTGCTAAAAAATGGGTCAAACTTAACTAAACAAATTATAATAAGATTATATATGTTTAGAAGCAAGAGTTGGAAATGATTCATATGATGGATTGAAATAAAGAGTTATTCACCCAACTAAAATATTCGAGAGTTGTATTAGATACAATTGGTAGGAGTTCCTACCTAAATAACCTAGTTTTGAGTAATCCTCCTATGTAAACTCAAAACAAAGTGAAATATGGATCTCGACCCACTAGAAAATCTTCCAACGGGATTTTTCTAATCAAATGGTGAGGGTCATTTGTTTTGAGTAAAATAATGGGAGCATATTTAATTAAAGGCCTAATTAAATGTGTTATTTTAATGATACTTATATTTTCATATTTTTCATGCGGATTACCATGACAACAAACACCTCTAACAACATTTTACGATCAATCCTTGATAAAGAAAAATTTTCTGGGACAATTTTTTTGGATTGGCACCGAAATCTGAGGATTGTCCTCAAGCATGATAAAAAGTTGTATGTCTTGGAGGAACCTCCTAATTATGCACCTAAGGTAGAAAGAGATGCTTATAAGAAGCATGTCGATGATGCCAATGAAGTTGCTGGCCTCATGCTAGCTACCATGAACTCGGAGTTGCAAAAGCAACATGAGAACATGACAACGTTCAATATGATCGGACACCTGAAGGTTATCTATCAAGAGCAGGAAAGACATGAAAGATTTGAGGTTTCAAAAGCCCCTTTTCAAGGCAAGTTAGTTGAGGGAGCCCCTGCAGGTCCCCATGTGCTCAAGATGATTGGGTATGTGGAAAACCTTGATAGGTTGGGGTTTCCCCTCGGAAAAGAACTTGCGACTGATTTGATCTTGCAATCGTTGCTAGAGAGCTTCAGTCAATTTGTCCTTAATTTTAACATGAATGATATGGACAAAACTCTTCCTGAACTGCTATGCATATTAAGATCTGCTGAGCAAAATCTAAAGTCAAAAGGGAAGTACATTCTGATGATTGGAAATGGAAAGAAACAGAACAAAAGGCCCACCAAGAAGGGTGGTAAAGGGAAAGGCAAGGAAGTTGCCAAACCTAAACCCACTGCGCCTGCTTTGAAGCCTAGTGGAGACATAGCGAAGGATGACACCAGCTTCCATTACGGTAAGACCGAACACTGGAAGAGAAACTGCCCAAAGTACTTGGAAGATAAGAAGAATGGAGTAAAGACTTCAACTTTAGGTATTTTTGTTATTGAAATTAATCTATCCACTTCTGCATCATGGATATTAGATATTGGATGTGTTTCTCACATATGTACCAATGTGCAGGGGCAAAAAAGGAGTAGAGATTTGGCAAAAGGTGAAGTTGACTTACGAGTTGGAAATAGAGAAAAGGTTGCTGCTTTAGCCGTAGGAATTTATGTATTAACTTTACCTAGTGGTTTAATAATTCAGTTAGAGAACTATTATTATGTACCTGTGTAGCGGGGTATTCGTTACCATTAGAGATATTGACTAAATTCAAGGTAAATCATACAAGTCGAGTCACCACCGCACTTCTATTTATCCAAAGGAATGGTTAGAAAGCGAACAAAAACCTAAAAGTTTTATCGAATCAAAAACTAGTAAAAATGTCAGAGATCTGGGTAAGGGGGTTGGTTATGCAATGGGAAGGTGTTAGGCACGCAAAGCATCCTAGGTACTCCTAGGGAGCCCTTTTCACATTTATTGCAAAGGTTGTTGTTTTTGTGAAAATTTATTTGTGCAAACATGATTGAAGGGATGAGAAAAGCGTGTATGTTTATCTAATGTACTACTTACTAAAAGAAGGGTCAAAAGAAAATGACTCGCACGGACGTCGCATCCACTGCATACGTATCTCATCTGAATTTGAGAATCAGAGTCTTCGTAGCTCGGCTACCTATGGGTTAAAGAGGAGTGTGCTCGCTAAGACATCGCGTCTTATGCCTACGTATCTCATCTGGGATGAAAATCATAGCAAAACGTAGTTCGACCACCTATGGGGTAAGGGTTGTGTTTTGGGGTGAACGACGTTACTACGCAATCTACCGGATGCTCGACCTTTGGAGACTTACTCGTCTGTAGTAGAAGGAGATGATGTGTTCTTAGGAGAAGAAAAATCAATGAGTTTTGGGTGTTTAGGGATGCTCATGCAAAAAGGCAGTCCTAGATGAAGGAACCGCGCTACCTTAAATGACATGCCACGAGAGGCTATACGAAACCTAAGAAATCGGTAACATGCGGGAAAAGTAAAGGGATCGAGAGATCTACCGTACGGATAAAGATCCGAAGTAACGGCAATTAGATAAATAAGAAACCCAAAGACTCTTCCAAGCTAAACACCATCAAAGAAAGCGAGTTAGTACAGGTAATCAGAATAGACCTCCAGGTGGTATCCCACAAATAAAGTGGAACACCAAGCAAGCTATCCCTGCAAGAGTATGTGAGCCCTCACAAAAAAAACTCAACAAATAGGTTAGAGAAACAAGATAGGGTAATCCAGAGTTGCCCCTAAATAAAAATGTAACCACATGAATCATGCCATTAAAAATCACAAAAAGCTCACAAAAAGCAACCAAGGGTAGGAGGCCTAAACCTCTTGTCAAACACATGCATCAAAAGGGTATCAAATTCACCCATAATACCTTATACATTCAGAGCATTCAAATTAAAAGCATAAAGTAATGGGAATAAGGCAAACCTAACTGGAGAGATCGAATGAAATTGAATTGCCCGGTTGGGTTTGCAAAGCAATCTGAGGGTTTATATGACAGGGAATTGGTTCTTTGCCGATGAGTTCCCTTCAGTCTCTGGAGGTTGCTCTGAACTCTGTTAGCTCTTCTCTCACTATCTTTTTCCCTGCCAGGATAATAGGAATAGAATTTCCTTTTGTTTCACTGAAACTCTGAATTTATAACCCGATTTTTGTGGACCTGTGGGCTCAAATGAGAGAAGCCCAAGTCCAAAAAATTTCTGTTATATTTTATTTATTTATTTTTTCGTTTTTCGTTCTTTTTTTTTCCGTTTTTTTACACGTGGGCTTCGCCTAGTGAGCATGACAGCTCATGAAATTCCTCTGAGCGTAGGTGATTCTGGTGGCTTTTCTTGGGACTCGCTAGGCGACCCATTCTGCTCGCCTAGCGAGCATGACAGCTCATGAACAAACTTTTGCTCCTTCAAGATTAACGTTTTGACTGACGAATAGACCCCATTTGAATATGTTGGAAGTATCTCAAGTCATTCCCTTGTGTTGACTGATCATCTAAATAGAACCCACAAAGTGTCTTGGATGATACTCAAGCTTCAAACAAAAGATGTTAGTGACACATTTTTGTGCTTTTGGTTAGTAAACAAAAGTAAGAGAAACAATGATGTATAATTCAAGCATGCTTGGTGATCTCAAACCAATCACAAGGAGTCCCACCCAAAGGCAAAGGGAACCAAGATGCTAAAGATCCTTGAGACAATGCAAATGCAATGTTATGATGCCATGAGGGATCTTAGGGTCAAAATTGGGGTCTTACAGATGCCCCTATTTAAGGTCATTCTAGCCGGAGAAGTGAAGGTTAAAATCTTCGTTTCGACGGGGTAGAATGGGCTTAAATAATAACAAAGAGACGAATTTTGGTCCCTAAGAGACCTCATGATGCAAATGTAGGTATGAAAAATGGTAGCACTCTGTGGAGATATGTGTCCACAAAAGCAAAGAAACCAGAAGCCACTGATAATCCATATGAGCAATTCACTCCATGGGACCAAGACCCTGGGGACTCTCCTGGGGATAGAAAAGGGATAAAAATGCGCGAGCAGGTCACGACTCAAAGCGTGGGGAACAGAATTCCAAAGGGAAAAGATCTAATGTAAAGACTCGAGTTGACTCGAAGATGCATGTATTGGGGAATATGCCAATACAGTAAAAAACTATCCACATCGGATACTTCGGATAAAATCCGGATGAAAACAATCCACTAAGGGACTTCGCTGGGGATGTCCACAAGGACACTCCTGGGGAAGCAGCGGGACGAGATATTACCGGTTACTGGGTAATAAGCTCAAGGAGACATGTGATCTGAGCGCCAGGTATGAGGGTGAGAGATACAACATGCTCAGGAAGAGATGAATATCCAAGACCGGCATAAGGGTGAGAGATATCAAGACTTCAAAACATCTGAGGAAGACCCAAAAGGTATATTTTAACTCAGGGATTCTGACTCCACAGGGGACAAAAAGTCATAATAGGGAGCAAAGAGGAAGGAACACCAGGGATACCGGTTACTGGGCATATAATAGGTGACCAACTAAGGCGTGAATTGGGGAATATTCCCAAAACACTCATCATCCAAAAGAGGGCTAAAAGCAAACTCGATTACAGGATGGATATTCAACTCCACAACGGGGATACAAATCTTACTCAACTGGGAAAGAACAAAAGGCTTCAGACCCGAGAGTGCATGAGATATACTATCTATTACCATCATAACGTAGATAATATACTCGCATGGACGATTATCCACAACCGGTTACTGGGTTAATAAAGGATAAATCGACCGAAAAGAAAAGGCATCGGGATACCGAAACTAGGTATATAATGATGACCAATTCAGGAGAGAAACAATCGTCACCAACAACAACAGGGTAGACGAGAGATGACTCGCTGGGGATAAATTGCATAATCAGGGCAATTATCCAAGCAGATGAGGGGATATCATCACTGAATATTGGATGAAGATAATTGTCACCAATTAAAGATGAGTAAAAATAGTTACTCTGCAAAAAGGAAAGAAATAGGGTTTACAACTACCGGTATAAGGGTAGAGAAACATAGACTCCTCCGGGGATAATAATTACTAATTATTGAGAAATTATTCATTTACCACGGGGAAATAGGAAAAGAGTCTCAAGAGACCGATCTAGGATCAAACTAGATAGGCACACCAAATCAAGACTTGTCCCGGTGAGGATATAACTCAATGGGGAAAACCATCCCAGTATATGTGTTGGGAAGGAACAAAAACAATCAACATCCACGAGGATATAACCCGGTGGGGAATATGGAAGAAAGGATAGACGCTTTCTGCTTATGGAGCTGACTCTATATGGAGAGATCAGACACACACATCTGCTCGGGGAAGTATATCACCAAATATGAGGAGACAGCAAACAACGATATATGGCAAAGAATGCAACATGAATATCTGAATGTTATAATTATGCATGAATATGCGTGGTTTATGTATGATTATGTTGACAAACAGACATATTTAACACAACCAGGTCCAGGAATCAACCACCCGGTACTACATCTCAAGAGAGAAAGCCAAGTTCACCAGAGAGTATCCAATCTGCTGGGGATCAGAGATACCAGGAAGCAAAGAACTCTGCAAGGGATGAATCATCAATCATTCCAGCTGGGGACGAGAGTTATCACAGACAAGGTCCACCACACCAACAACTCTACTGGGGAATCTATCCGAGGAGATAAAGGATTTATCGGGATCAACCACCAAATACCGCTCTTGCCCAAAGAGATCCAAGCTGCTGAGGAAGAAAGATTGCTACTCTGCTGAAGGGAAGAGAGGTGACTCTCAACAAGCAATCCACTTGGTAGGATAAACCACAAGGGGTTCCGGAGGGAGGAGATACAGTCATGCCAGGAATATGGACAAAAAACTTACCCTGTTGGGGATCGTACCACCCTTGGGAGAGCACTGAGGATCTCCTAAGTATCCTTTCGTCATTGTGAATGTTCACTTTGTTTAAAAACAAATTATAAAAAATTTGATCGTTTAAAATAATGATATTTTCTTAATCAAAACATGCAAAACATTTGTTGAATAGAAACAGATAAGAGTGTCAATAATTGGATAGAAGGCTCAAATTTATTTGATAGAATGGTAGTCTGCGAATGGCAAGACTCCATAGATCTTTACAAATTTGAAATTGGTGATATATATTGGAAAAGGGCTACATTGAACATAATGACCATTTCTCCACCAATTCTGAATCCGATGTATTTGAAGCTTTGGTTGATAATGAGCAAGAATCTCTGACGGACGGCAGTTGTAGAACAAAGTCTTGTCAGGATGCAGTTACTTGCCAAATCCCTAATTTTTGCCTAGATTGCCCCAGGATGAGGTACTCAATCTAGCGGGATACATATATCATTATTATATATTTTTTGTGTCTCTAACTTTTGCCTGGATCGCCCTTTCGGGTTTTCAATCCACCGAGACGCTCATTTTTGCCTAAGCCGCCCTTTCGGGTTTTCAACCTAGCGAGCTATTCAGTTTTTATTTTATTTTTTAGGCGAAGTATTTCTTGACTGCATCTGAATTCACAGGACGAGTGAAATCCTCCCCATCCATAGTTGTAAGTATCAAAGCACCGCCTGAAAAGGCTCTCTTAACAACATACGGACCCTCATAGTTTGGAGTCCACTTGCCCCTGGAATCGGGCGCGAAAGACAAGACTTTCTTGAGCACGAGGTCACCTTCTCGGAACACACGAGGCTTGACCTTCTTATCAAAAGCTTTCTTCATTCTCTACTGATATAACTGACCATGGCACATGGCAGTCAATCTCTTCTCTTCAATCAAGTTTAGCTGGTCATAACGACTCTGAACCCATTCAGCATCAGTCAACTTGGCCTCCATCAAGACTCTCATTGATGGGATCTCCACCTCTACTGGGAGTACAACCTCCGATCTTGATTTAACGATCATATCATCAACGTACACCTCAATCTCCTTGTGCATCATGTCATGGAACAAGGTAGTCATAGCTCGTTGATATGTGGCTCCAGCGTTCTTCAAACCGAAGGGCATCACTCGATAACAGAATGTTCCCCAAGGTGTGATGAATGTTGTCTTCTCCATATCCTCGGGTGCCATTTTAATCTGATTATATTCGGAAAATCCATCCATAAACAAGAAGACCTTGAATTTAGCTATATTATCTACCAACATATCAAGATGTGGTAGAGGGAAATCATCTTCCGGACTGGCTCTATTCAAGTCTCTATAGTCCACACACATCCGGACTTTTCCATCTTTCTTAGGCACGGGCACAATATTGGCCACCCATTGAGGATATGTAGAAGTCACCAGAAACCCCGCATCAATTTGCTTTTGAACTTCTTCTTTGATCTTTACTGCCATATCAGGATGAGTTCTTCTGAGCTTCTGCTTCACAGGCACGCACTCAGGCTTCAAAGGTAAGAAATGTTGCACAATATCAGTATCTAGACCAGGCATGTCTTCATATGACCAGGCAAAGACGTCAACATATTCTCGTAGCAACTTAATCAACCCCTTCTTAACAGATTCTTCCCGAAGTGCCCCAATCTTTACCTCTCGCACACAATCTTCAGACCCTAAGTCGACTGTTTCCAGATTCTCAAGATGTGGCTGAATGATCTTCTCTTCATGCTCAAGTAGACGGGTAATCTCGTCAGGAATCTCTTCAACATCATCTTCCTCTGCCTCAAATACAGGGAACTCAAAATTGGGAGATGGTGTTGGGTCATTATGTTCAATGGGTTTAGAAATCAGCCTGCATAATGATTTTGGATATGAAAAGCTTTTAGAATTCAAACAAGGCAAATCATTATGCATATGAAAAGATCGATTTTATTCTATTTTTTTCTTTTTTAGGGTTTTATGTGATCACCAATTTCATGCAAAAAGCAAAAAGGGAAAATAATTAGAAAAACAAACATTTAACATGAATTTATTGAATGAAAATATCATCGTACTTATGCGTCAACAATGTCATCACTCCTCCTTTTGGCATGGGAGAAGGGTTTTTAAACAAAAAGATCATTACGTTGACTTATGGACAACTGTTGGAATATCCACAACGATCCAATTGTTGCAGACCCCTCCAGGGATGATGAAGTTGCCAGAATCCTTTGTATCTTCTTCTAAAACGGCAGCAGTCTCCTCGTCCTGACCGGTGTGGATGAAACCTCCACTCTTGAACAACCCTTGCTTGTTGAAAGTACCAGAAGAAAAACCTATGCCAGCCCGGGACTTGTTGTTTTCTAACTCAATCATTTTTTCTAAGCCAGTGGTTGCACCACGCTCAATGGCCAGCTTTGCATCTTTGTAAGAAGCAAATGAAGGAGCTCTTTTCTCAATAGGCTCAGCAATAGATAACGCTTGGAAAGGAGTTCCAACTTCAACCTCAGCATCTATATAAGAGAAGGAAGACAAATGGCTAACCAGGAGAGCCCTTTCTCCCCCTACCACTACTAGTTTCTTGTTCTTCACAAATTTCAATTTCTGGTGTAGGGTGGACGTCACGGCGCCTGCCTCGTGAATCCATGGTCTACCTAAGAGACAACTGTACGATGGGTGAATGTCCATAACCTGGAAGGTAATCTGAAAATCACTTGGTCCGATCTTGATTGGGAGATCAACTTCCCCAATCACAGTTTTGCGAGACCCATCGAAAGCCTTCACAACTACTCCACTCTGCCTCATGGGCTCGCGGTTCTCTTGTTCTAAGTGATCCATCAGTCTTGAAATGTTGGATCTAGTGTAGTACCGGTGAGTCAGCTTATCTTCAAAATAAATGAAGGACACAGAGTTAGACCACAGGGCAAGGGACCGGAAACAAAATCTGCTTATGCATATGATGCATGCAATGTTTGTGCATATGATTTGTTTTTTTATTTCAAAGGAACTTTAGAGTTTTATTTGCAAATTCTGGAAATATTAAGCATTTTATCGCATATGGAAATATCTCATCAAATAATATCAGGGAAAAGAAGTGCAACATCGTCAATCATATACAAGAGAAAAGGAAAATAATCGTCCTATGGAACTCTAGAAACAATCATCTAAAGCTCGGGACACAGGAAGATAAGATACGCGAAGCCTCTTCACCTCCCTCTCGTAGGTTGCCTCCATATCGGCCTTCTCTTTGGCGAGTCGATCATACCTCCTCTTCCAGAACTTAGAAGACTGAGGAAGTAGAGAAGTTCATACATCATCAGGGTCATCAATAACCTGATGCTCAAGAAACTCAATCAACGCATCCTTCTCCTTAATCTGCTGAAGCAACTCTTCACGTTCACGGATCCAGGCACGTGAACGGTCTTCGTCTGTCAACTCCTCTACTCCTTGATTAGGGAGGGTTGAAGGCCCAACCATAATCATAGGCGTAGGTCTCGGATACTCGTAAGGCATGAGATACTCAAACGCCCTCTTCCTAACCCAAACAGTGTAAGGCTCCAAAGCGATGCAATTCTTAGGACCCAACTCTTTCCTTCCTTTCCTATGAATCTTGCGCCAAGCGCGGACCATCCTAGCTTTCAAGCCTTGGGGATCTTTACCATCCTGAAAGAATACACTCTCTAACAGAATGTTATTAGGTTTATCCTTTAAGGGGAACCCAAGCTGCCGACGTGCCAAAACAGGATTGTAGTTAATCCCACCACATGTACCAAGAAGAGGTACATTGGAGAATTCGCCACAAGAGTCAATAATCTGCACACCATCATATACATGATTGTACCAAAAGATATCATCATTAGTGAGAGACATAAGTCTCGTAGACCACCGTAGACATTCCTTGTTCTCCTTGAAAGCGACCGTCTGAGGTAAGTGAGAAATAAACCACTTATACAACAGAGGCAAACAACACACAATGGCGCCACCACCCTTTGCATTCCTCATATGCAAAGAGAAGTAGGTATCGCCCAACAGAGTCGGAACGGGATTAAGAGTAGAGAAGATCCTAATAGCGTTCACATCCACAAACTTGTCGATGTTGGGGAATAACACTATCCCATAGATGAGAAGTACAAATATGGCCTCAAAGGCGTCCTCACTCATGGCATTCCCATACATAGTAGCTTGAGCAATGAGGAACTCAGAAGGGAGACCTTGAATTCCCCCTTTGGTAGTCATATGAGCATCAACCAGAGATTCATCTATGTGTAACATGTCTGCTATCTCTTGAGAAGTGGGAACCCTTTCCAAGCCACTGAACGGCAACTGATCCAGAACAGGTATACCCACAAGATAAGCATACTCCTCAAGTGTAGGCAAAAGCTGAAAATCCGGAAACGTGAAGCAACGGTACAAAGGATCGTAAAACTGCACCAATACACTCATCAATCCTTCATCCACCTGAGTAGTCAGAAGAGGAAGAAGCTTCCCAAAACGAGCTTTGAAACCCAAGGGATCTAATACATAAGATGTCAAATTCCTTAACTCTTTCAAGTTTGGTTTTCTGAAACTGTACTTCTTTGTATTACTTCTTTGTCTTTCCATGTCTGAAAATTTTGCAAATAGACCTCTTAAGTTCCTTGAAAATTTTCTTATTATTTTGATGATATGAATGCAAATGGGTGCATGAATGCATGAATTCAACAATCACACTCAAGGATCAAGCAAATCACACCAAACAAAGGTCATGGGATGGATCATGTTATCCTTAATATCAACCATCCATTTTGGTGGATTATGGTTTACACCTTATTAACACCCAAGTTCCATTGATATTAAGGATACCTGAACGGATCAACCATGAATCAAGGGTTTGTTGCAAGTCACGAGCATGGAGTTTAGGTTAAGAACCACCCAAAGGGAGTGTACTAGGGTTTAAACCTGCCAAACATGTTCTACAAAAGGTTCCCATAGTCATCATCCCATCTTTTGGATATTATCGGAGAAACGACTGCTCGTATTCCAAAAATATTCTCAAGAGAGACTCTTATGAGTGTAGTATCGCATAACAATCGTATCAAATCTTACACTTGAACGACTTTCGCACTACATCCTACGAATAGGCCAAGATGGGTTTGGTAAACTAAGGTCCTTGGCTTCTAAGGTCTATATTGGAAAAAGTAATGTCTAACCACAACTACTTGTGTGACATTATTGATCCCAACATGACCTCCACCAAGTGAATGGGCTTGCAAGTCAACTTGCTAAGGAATAACTCCACACAAGTCGACAAGACTATGCCATTCTCCTATCCTAAGTGCACTCGAGTTCGGGTATAGAACTCATCTCACAAACATCACCAAGCATACAAGGAATTAATATTCAAGCAAATCAATCATTACATACAATACAATAATCCCAAATTGCACAAAAATATGTCACAAAACAATATACAATATAATACAACAAATAAGAAAAGTAGGCAAAACCCACTAGGCAAATAGTCCCCAGCAGAGTCGCCACTTTTCTGTAGCGGGGTATTCGTTACCATTATAGATATTGACTAAATCCAAGGTAAATATACAAGTCGAGTCTCCACCGCACTTCTATTTATCCAAATGAATGGTTAGAAAGCGAACAGAAACCTAAAATTTTTATCGAATCAAAAACTAGTAAAAATGTCAGAGATCTGGGTAAGGGGGTTGGTTATGCAATTGGAGGGTGTTAGGCACCCAAAGCATCCTAGGTACTCCTAGGGAGCCCTTTTCACATTTGTTGCAAAGGTTGTTGTTTTTGTGGAAATTTATTTGTGCAAACATGATTGAAGGGATGAGAAAAGCGTGTATGTTTATCTAATGTACTACTTACTAAAAGAAGGGTCAAAAGAAAATGACTCGCACGGACGTCGCATCCATTACATACGTATCTCATATGAATCTGAGAATCAGCGTCTTCGTAGCTCGGCTACCTATGGGTTAAAGAGGAGTGTGCTCGCTAAGACATCGCGTCTTATGCCTACGTATCTCATCTGGGATGAAAATCAGAGCAAAACGTAGTTCGACCACCTATGGGGTAAGGGTTGTGTTTTGGGGTGAACGACGT
Source organism: Lathyrus oleraceus (assembly GCF_024323335.1). Lineage (NCBI taxonomy): Eukaryota > Viridiplantae > Streptophyta > Magnoliopsida > Fabales > Fabaceae > Lathyrus > Lathyrus oleraceus. The sequence goes on from NC_066585.1 coordinate 213,952,796, forward strand.
TACTACGCAATCTACCGGATGCTCGACCTTTGGAGACTTACTCGCCTGTAGTTGAAGGAGATAACGTGTTCTTAGGAGAAGAAAAATCAATGAGTTTGGGGTGTTTAGGGATGCTCATGCAAAAAGTCAGTCCTAGATGAAGGAACCGCGCTACCTTAAATGACATGCCACGAGAGGCTATACGAAACCTAAGAAATCGGCAACATGCGGGAAAAGTAAAGGGATCGAGAGATCTACCATACAGATAAAGATCCGAAGTAACGGCAATTAGATAAATAAGAAACCCAAAGACTCTTCCAAGCTAAACACCGTCAAAGAAAGCGAGTCAGTATAGGTAATCGGAATAGACCTCCAGGTGGTATCCCACAAATAAAGTGGAACACCAAGCAAGCTATCCCTGCAAGAGTATGTGAGCCCTCACAAAAAAAAACTCAACAAACAGGTTAGAGAAACAAGATAGGGTAATCCAGAGTTGCCCCCAAATCAAAATGTAACCACATGAATCATGCCATTAAAATTCACAAAAAGCTCACAAAAAGCAACCAAGGGTAGGAGGCCTAAACCTCTTGTCAAACACATGCATCAAAAGGGTATCAAATTCACTCATAATACCTCATACATTCAGAGCATTCAAATTAAAAGCATAAAGTAGTGGGAATAAGGCAAACCTGACTGGAGAGATCGAATGAAATTGAATTGCCCGGTTGGGTTTGCAAAGCAATTTGAGGGTTTATATGACAGGGAATTGGTTCTTTGCCGATGAGTTCCCTTCAATCTCTGGAGGTTGCTCTGAACTCTGTTAGCTCTTCTCTCACTATCTTTTTCCCTGCCAGGGTAATAGGAATAGAATGGCCTTTTGTTTCACTGAAACTCTAAATTTATAACCTGATTTTTGTGGACCTGTGGGCTCAAATGAGAGAAGCCCAAGTCCAAAATTTTTCTGTTATATTTTATTTATTTATTTATTTATTTATTTATTTTTCGTTCTTTTTTTTACACGTGGGCTTCGCCTAGCGAGCATGACAGCTCATGAAATTCCTCTGAGCGTAGGTGATTCTGGTGGCTTTTCTTGGGACTCGCTAGGCGACCCATTCTGCTCGCCTAGCGAGCATGACATCTCATGAACAAACTTTTGCTCCTTCAAGATTAACGTTTTGACTGACGAATAGACCCCATTTGAACCTGTTGGAAGTATCTCAAGCCATTCCCTTGTGTTGACTGATCATCTAAATAGAACCCACAAAGTGTCTTGGATGATACTCAAGCTTCAAACAAAAGATGTTAGTGACACATTTTTGTGCTTTTGGTTAGTAAACAAAAGTAAGAGAAACAATGATGTATAATTCAAGCATGCTTGGTTATCTCAAACCAATCACAGGGAGTCCCACCCAAAGGCAAAGGGAACCAAGATGCTAAAGATCCTTGAGGCAATGCAAATGCAATGTTATGATGCCATGAGGGATCTTAGGGTCAAAATTGGGGTCTTACAACCTGCAATTAACAGGAACATTATGTCCGTTTATTGTTTGAACAAGGTTGGTTTTTCATTCATAATAAAGAATAATTGTTGCTCCATTTATTTGAATGATATATTTTATGCTACTGCACAAATGAACAATGGACTATATGTCCTTGATCTTGAAATGCCTATTTATAACATTAATACTAAAAGGATGAAGCCTAATGAGTTAAATCCAACTTACCTTTGGCATTGTCGATTAGGCCACATAAATGAGAAATGCATTTCCAAACTCCCTAAAGATGGACTCTTAGACTCTTTTGATTATGAATCATACGAGACATGAAGATCTTGTTTAATTGGAAAGATGACAAAGTCTCCATTCACAGGAAAAGGTGAAAGAGCTAATGATCTTTTGGCCCTCATATATACTGATGTATGTGGACCACTGAACATACCATCTAGAGGACGTTTAAGTTACTTCATCACATTTACTGATGATTTCAGTAGATATGGTTATGTGTATTTAATTAAACACAAATCAGAGTCCTTTGAAAAATTCAAGGAATTTAAGAATGAAGTACAAAACCAACTAGGTAAGAATATTAAAACTCTTCGATCAGATCGAGATGGTGAATATTTAAGCCTAGAGTTTGATGACCATCTGAAAGAGTGTGGGATTCTATCCCAATTTACTCTTCCTTGAACACCCCAATGGAACGGTGTATATGAGAGAAGAAGTCGAACCTTATTAGACATGGTCTGATCCATGATGAGTCACGCCGATCTTCCAAACTCCTTTTGGGGACATGCACTATTGACAACAGCTTACACACTTAACCGTGTTCCATCCAAAAAGGTTGAGAAGATACCGTGTGAGATATGGAGTGGTAAGAAACCACATATGTCTTACATGAAGATTTGGGGTTGCGAAGTTTATGTGAAACGACAAATTTCAACTAAGCTTGAGCCCAAATCTGACAATTGTTTATTTGTCGGGTATGCTAAAGAAACAAGAGGGTAGTACTTCTACAATCCTTCTGAGGAAGAAGGGTTTGTCACTCGAACTTGAGTCTTCCTAGAAACGGATTTTATTTCCAAAGGAACAGTGGGAGGAAAGTAGAGCTTGAATAAATTCAAGAATAAAAAAGCATTGATACACCTATGGAGGAATTAGAGCAGGAAACACAAGTAGTTGTGGAAGAGAAGCCTACTCAAGTAGAACAAGACCAGTGTAAGTCAAGCAAGATACGTCACCTATCTGAGAGATATGGATATCTCATAACTGATCAAGATGATGTATTACTCATGGATTAAGATGAGGTTGTGACCTACCAAGAGGCCATAACTGGTCCTGAGTTTGAGAAGTGGCTAGAAGCCATGAAATCTAAAATGGATTCCATGTACACAAACCAGGTTTCGACCTTGGTAGAACCTCCTGTAGGAGTTAACCCTATAAGATGTAAGTGGGTCTTCAAAAAGAAGACTGACATGGATGGTAAGGTACATGCCTACAAGGTAAGACTGGTTGCAAAAGGATATAAATAAATTCATGGGGTTGACTATGATGAAACCTCTTCACCAGTTGCAATGCTTAAATCTGTTCGAATTTACTTGCTATCGCTGCATATCATGATTATGAAATATGGCAGATGGATGTTAAAACTGCTTTCCTTAATTGGAATATTCTTGAGGATGTGTACATGACACAGCCTGAAGGATTCTACATACCAGAAGAAGCCCAAAAGATATGCAAGTTACACAGATCAATCTATGGATTAAAGCAAGCTTCCAGAAGCTAGAATCTTCGTTTTGATGAAATAGTAAAACAATATGGATTCATCAAGAATGAAGATGAGCCTTGTATCTACAAGAAGGTTAGTGGGAGCATGATCGTCTTCCTGGTATTATATGTAGATGACATATTACTCATTGGAAATGATGTCCCTACCCTGCAACAAGTAAAGACTTGCTTGAGGAAATGCTTTTCTATGAAGGACCTAGGTGAAGCAACCTATATATTAGGAATCAGGATCCATAGAGATAGATCATAAAAACTACTTAGCCTAAGTCAGAGTGCATACATAGACAAAGTGCTGAGACACTTTAATATGCATGATTCCAATAAAGGATTCATACATATGCAACATGACCTGTGTCTATCAAAAACACAATCCCCTTCAACTAAGGAAGAAAGGGATCACATGAATAAGATTCCATATGCATATGCAATAGGATCTATCATGTATGTCATGTTATGTACTCGACCAGATGTCTCGTATGCTTTAAGTGCAACAAGTAGGTACCAATCTGATCCCAGTGATGCTCATTGGGTAGCTGTCAAGAATATCCTAAAGTATTTGAGAAGGACTAAGGACTCATTCTTGATATATGGAAGTCAAGAAGATATTGTTGTAATTGGATACACCAATGCTAGCTTCTAGACAGATAAGGATTACTTTAGATCACAATCTGGTTATGTGTTATGTTTAAACGGTGGCGCTGTGAGCTAGAAAAGTTCAAAGCAAGATACAGTTGTTGATTCTACAACCGAGGCCGAGTATATTGCTGCCTCAAGGGCAGCGAAGGAAGCTGTTTGGATCAAAAAGTTCATTAGTGAACTTGGCATAGTTCCTAGCATTGTGGATCCCATTGATCTCTGTTGTGATAACAATGGTGCTATCGCACAAGCTAAGGAGCATAGATCTCAACAAAAATCCAAACACATACTTAGGCGTTATCACCTCATTCAAGAGATAATAGATAGATGAGATGTGAAAATATGCTGAGTACCTACACTTGACAATATTTCTAACCCACTGACAAAGCCTCTTGCGCAGCAGAAGCATGATAGCCATACTACATCTAAGTGTATTAGTTGTATGCCTGATTGGCTCTAGTGCTAGTGGGAGATTGTTGGTGTAAACCCTAGAGGCCAATACTTTTGGTAATTGTATTGAATTATTTATTAATAATAAAAGGCTTTTTCTTTATTATGTTTGTTTAATAAAGTCTCTAGAATAGCTAGTCCGTTTAATGTATCAAGTGTGACTTGATCATGAGATCTCATTAAACATAAGGACATTATTCTTAAAGTATCTGTAGTCAAGCTTTGTTGTAAAGTGGGATAACATTAAAGCATTAAGACTATTATGTATATAGACTGATGATCACATCTCATGGATCATGGATAAGGAGTTATCAAGTCTCAAACATAGGTATGAATATTAGGAGTAATATTTATACTAGATTGACCCGCTATGAGAATACTACATAGAATATTATGCAAAGTGTCATAAGTTATTCTCATGGTGATAGTGGTGTATACCACCCTTCAACCTGAAACCACTATGGACCCTAGATGTAGAGTCAAGTGCTTTATTGCTAATCAAACATTGTCCGTAACTGGATGACCATAAAGACAGTTGATGGGTACTCCACAAAGCATGCTGAGGGACATGAGTGACCTAGATGGAATTTGTCAATCCTATGTAACAGGATAAATATCTAAGGGCCCAATATTGAACTAGACAAGGATGACACAATCTATGCCTTGTGTTGAATATAGACATACGGGCAAAAGGGTAAATTGTACACACAAGTATTATCACAAAAAGGGACTTGTCATATCACATGAAATTTTCGTGTCTTTGGTAGTAGTGATGTGTTGCTAGATACCACTCACTGTTTATTATGTTAAATACATGATTTAATATAATTGCCAATGTCGTGAAAACCTACAGGGTCACACACACAAAAGGATGGGTTAATGAGAGATAGAGTAAATAAGGAATATCGTAAGGTACAGTGCACTTAAGTGAATTGTAGAACATTATAAGGTACAATGCACTTAAGTAGAATACGAAATATGGTAAGATACCACACACTTAAGTGATTTTCGGTATACCATGAGATATGGGCTACATACACTTAAGTGGGCTTTTTAGATTGCAGCCCACACAAGTGATTCTATAAATAGAACTCTTGTGTAGAAGTATTTCACTTGATGAAATTTCATTTCTCTCTTTCTCTCTCTCTCTCTCTCTCTCTATCTATCTCTCTCTCTAACTCACTCAAAGCCTTCATTCGTAGCAACTAGCACTGAGACTGAAGGAATTCGTTTGTATGGACTGAGTAGAGGCGTTGTCACCATTCAACGATCGCGATCACTCCTTAGATCTGCATCAAAGGTTTCAATCACCACAAGAGGTAACAGTTTCTATCACTGATCATGCTCATTCGTAAGGATCACTAAAGGAAATCTTTTAATTTCTACTGTGTTTTGGATCGCGATTTTCCTTCAGAAATCACCTTGGCGGGTGGACTAGAGGTAACTTTGTTAACAGCAAACCAGTATAAAAATAATTATTTCATTATTTTTGTTCTTTGTTTTTTGCTTGTTGTGTTGGGTTAAAAAAGTTTTAATTTTTAGAAATCCAATTCAAACCCCCCTTTCTTATGTTTCCCGTCACCTTCAATTGGTATCAGATCCTGGTTCTGGTATTGATTGTGTATCAATCACTTCATCGTGTTAGATAAAGTTCTAGTTATGAAACACAATAGTTGTTATCCCACCTCCAGTTCCTCTTGTTGCAGATAGAGATCACTATAGTGAAAAACCTCCCTTTTTATGGAAATAAATTTGATTACTAGAACGATAGAATAGAAAGTTTCTTTCTTGGTCATGACGTATATCTGTGGGATATGGTTGTTGATGGCTACATACATCCTGTTGATGTTAGTCATAACAAGGTGGAAAGAATAATGATGGCAGATAATCATATATATAGAACCATCTTGTTGGATGTTATTTCATACACTGAGTATGAAAATATCACCAATAGAGACCCAACAAAGTCAATAGTTGATTCTTTGAGAATGACTCATGAAGGAAATGCTCAAAGTTAAAGAAACTAAGGCACTTGCCTTAATACAAAAGTATGAAGCCTTCAAAATGGAGGACAATGACATTGTTGAGAACATGTTCTCAAGGTTTCCGACTTTTTTTATAGGAGTAAAGGTTCTGGAAAAAGGTTATTCTACTACAAATCATGTAAAGAAAATTATTAGAAGCCTACCCAAGAGGTGAATGCCTATGGTAACTACGCTGAAGCTTTCCAAGGATCTGAACAACACAACTTTGGAAGAACTTATTAGTTCTTTGAGAAGTCATGAGATAGTGCTTGAAGAGGATGAGCCTCGAAGAAAAGTTAAATATGGGGCTATGCAATCCATGGGAAAGTCTGAAAATACTAAAGCTCTTCAAGCTAAAGAAGATGAAGATTCTAAAGAGGACTCAAAAGAAGAAGATGAATTGTATCTTCTTTCCAGACATGTCAATCAACTATGGAAGAAAAGACAAGGACAGTTCATAGGCTCCAAAAGGACAGGTGAACGCTCTAAGTCTACATCTGGACAGAAGAAGTCAGGTGCTGGAAAGGAAGTTATCTGCTTTGAGTGAAAGGAGTTAGGTCACTACAAGAATGAATGTCCCAAGCTGAAGAAAGACGTGCCAAAGAAGAAAGACTTCAGAGGGAAGAAGAAAGGTATGATATCTACATGAGATGATTCAAAATCCTCAGAAGATGACTCTGAGGAAGAGAAAGCTAATGTGGCGCTGATGGCAAGGATAAAAGCTCCTGATGAGAAGATTCAATTAGAATCAGACTCCAAAGAGGTATTCCCTAACTTATCTCGTTCGGAATTAGAATTTTGTCTCCCTGAAATTCATGAAAAGTACCAGAAGCTTCATAACAAATACAAGGATCTAAAACAAGTCCTTGTATCTAAATCTGAAGAACATAGTAAGCTTACGAAAGATTTCTCCATTTTGAATGAAGATAACTTTATTTTAAAAAATGAAAACTCTGCTCCAAGAAAAATTTCCAAACTTGAGGAAGAAATTATTTTAGAAGCTTCTGTGGATTCTGAAACTTTCATAAAGAAATATGACATATCGTTTTAGAAATTTCTTGCTAGAAACATAGATAAAAGTAAGATGGATTCAATGATCTATGGAGTTAGCAGAAATAGAAGAATAGGAATTGGTTATATGCACAAAGAAAAACCTATTTCAAAACCTAAGGCAAAACCAAAAGCTTTGAACTCCCATTTCTCTAATGTGTATACTCAAAATGATAATTTTGCACCAAGACCCAATTGTTCTAAGAACTCTGGGAGAACTAACAAGAAAGGACCCAAAACTATGTGGGTACTTAAGGACAAGATAATATATGTTGCAAACATCCTTAGCAACTCAATTGAAACACCAGTCATGGTATCTGGACTCTGGGTGTTCACGACATATGACGGGAAGAAGGCATTGAAGGTGAGAAAAACAAGAAAGGGGGGGTTTGAATTGTTTGAAAAAATAAGCGCTTTTCCAAAATGAAAAACACACAATGATTTTATACTGGTTCGCTTATAACACAAAGCTACTCCAGTCCACCCGGCCAAGGTGATTTCGCCTTCAACAAGGACTTAATCCACTAATCTTGAAAGATTACAAACAACACCTAAGAGAGAAGAAAATCTCTTAGTCTTCTCAAGTCTACTGACTACAAAGAGTCACTTGAGGAAATCAAATAAAAATTAGATACAAGATATGTAATCTAGAGTGCTTCTAAGAAAGCAAGTATTACAAACTTAAGAACAGATTTTTCACTTAATAAGCAAAAGCTTAGTGAAATTCTTTGAGAGCAAAGATGATTTTCTTGAGCGTGAAATAATTCAGTATAGTTTTGGCTAGTTGATTTCTTGTTACTGAATGTTGATTGCATCTCTATTTATATATGAGTTGGAGTAGAGTTGAATCTGGTGGATATTAAACTGAGTTTACTCCATCACTTAAATAGCTTCTGCAGTTTAACTTTTCATCTTTGAAGTGACTACTTACCACAAGTAGTATCTTTTCTCTTGGAAGCGGAGATTAACGTCTCTTTCTTAATCAGGAAATCCAATTGAAAATCTTTACTTGTCTTGAACGTTACTCTTTCATGATTAGCAAATCCATAATCAGAGTATTTGTGTTTCTGGAGAAACTAGGAATCTTGCTTCTGATGTTGATCTAAATAGATTCTTCAGAGGGCGTTGTTCAGAGTCAGAGTTTCTAGACTTTACTTCATGTTCAGATGCTTCTGAAACTTTGTAGTTTTGTCCAGAGTCAGACTTTCTTGAATGAAATTCCACTTCAGATGCTTCTGATACTTGAAAATTTGTATCTGATCTTGTTGTGCATCTGATGACATCATCAGATTTATTTCTTCTTTCTTTAGAACCCTGCACACTTAGAAACTTTTCGTTAGGGTGCCATTTTTGGTTTCATCCTTTGTTATCATCAAAATCAAGGAATCTGTTGTAGAACAATTTTTGTTCTTACAATCTCCCCCTTTTTGATGATGACAAAACAACTTAAAATAGCAGATGAAACATGAATGAAATAAGATCAGATAGACAGAAGCTCCCCCTGAGTTAGTGCTAGGGAGTTCAGAAGTTCTTACCAGAGCTTTCCAAGTAATGAGATTTCTGAAAACTTTCTGCAATTTCTTAAATTTGATGTTAGAGCTATTTAATCAGAGCTATTTAATCAGAGCTATTTAATCAGAGCTGTTTTTATCAGAGCTATTTCTACAATTGTTGCAGAGTGCTTAAGGTTTTTAGACAATTTTCATCAGAGCTATTTAATGATTTCTCCCCCTTTTTGTCAGAATCAAAAAGACATAGTAATAAAAATTGAATTAAAGAGAAAAACACTTCATTAAAAGAGAAACATCAGATTCATTAAGATCAAGAGCAAAACATTAGATCCAAAAAGAGGACAAAAGCAAAAAGAAAACAAAAGGCAAGCAAAACATAAAATCCTAAGTGCCTAAGGGTCCTGAGGCAATTTCTGCAAGATCATGGCAAGCATCTTCTGGATATTCTCATTGACCGTATCTTGCTTATCCATTCTGTCTCGGAGGATGTTCTGATCTTCCTTAAGGTCCTTCAGAGTCTGAAGAATCATGGGAACAGCAGTTGAAGACTCCCCCTGAGTCAGAGCCTGCTGGGCTTCAGCTTCTGCAGCAACTTGAGCTTCTGCATCTGCCAGAGCCTTAGCTTCAGCTTCTTGTTGTCTTAGGATTTCTGCTTCTTTTGCCAGTCTTTCTTCCTCTAGTCTCTTTGCTTCTTCTTCAGCTTCCTTAGCCAACCTTTCTTCCTCAAGCCTTCTGGCTTCAGCCTCTCTAGCTAATCTCTCCTGGAGTCTTTCCTCAGCATCTCTGATGTAGCCATTTCTGACTTGTTCAGAGACACTCTTCAGCCTATAAGACTCAGAGGTCATCCAACTAATGACTTTGTTCCAGTGTGTCCTAACAGATTTAGGATCATCACTGACTTCAGAGTTGTTAGCCAGAGACTTGATCTTCTGGATTGAAGCTTCTGCTACCTGCCTGATGGCTTCCTCAAGGGTAGGTATGGTAAGTTCAGGTTCAGGTTCAGGTGAATGAGGTGGAGAGTTTGGAGGGCTAAGATTTAGAGTTTGAGGTTCAGATTCTGCTTCTGGTTGAAGTTCAGAATCTGCTTCTGGTTGAAGACTGGGGGATGAAGCATAAAGTGGGTTTAAATCTAATGGTTCGGATTCTGGTTCAGGGACAGCGGGAAGGATTGGTGGAGTGATATTAGAGGTGAAGGGATCAGATGGTTGAGTTTCAGAGGGTAGAGTTGTTGTTTGTTGTGGTGGAAGTGAAGTTTGAAGGGGTGAGGTTACTTCAGATTGTGTTAGAGTTTGTTGTTGAGAGGCAAGTCTGTTGGCATAGAGAGTGGCTATGGTTGGGGATTCAGGATCAGAAAAATCAGGGTCAGAGGAGAGAGAAACATAAGGAGGTGTTTCAGGTTCTGAGGATGATGAAGAGGAAGTGGTTTGTGTAGGTTCAGATGGAGGGATGGAAGTACGGGCAATTTTTAGTATTGGTAAAGGTTGGGAGGTTCTAATGGTTGTAGGTGGGATTTCAGAGGTAGTAAATATGGGAGATGTTGTGAGAGGATGAGAAGAAGCCATCATAGGTACAGAAGTAACAAGAGGAATAGACATACCAGAAGAAGGAGTTTGCAAAGGAGCAGGAGATTTGATTCCAGAAGATTCTCCAAGTCTGGCTTTCTTTGCTTTCCTTGCCTCAGCAGCTATCAGTTTCTCAGAGACACCTCTCTTGTATCTGACCAGATCTTCTACTGAATCCAGACAGTCGTCGAGACTGAAATCAGAAATATCAACGCCTTCATCCAGACGATCCTGAAGGTAGATAGCAATGGCACTCTTGGGTTCATTCTTGAAGAACCTAGCAAGGCCATGAGGCATCTTCCTCTGATCTTTTAGAGACTCCCAGGATGTATCCAGAGTTGGCTTGACTCTGATCTCTTTGATGATTCCCATGCTCTTGAGGTTTTTGGCATTTAAAGCTCTCCCTACATCAATTGCCAGATCATCCATACATCTGGTCTTTTCCAGATCATCTACCAATCCATGCTCAATGAAGATGTCAGAGAGCAATCTCCCCAGAGGGATGTAAGACCTTGGCTTCATGTTGTTTCTGGTTTCTCTGACAGAATCCCTCAGATATCTGAAGAGAAGAACAAGGAGGTTGATCTGGATACCCTTCTGAATACAATATAAAATGCATTTCTGGTCTGCATTTATGTAATCTGAAGAATTTGAAGCTGGACGGTGGTGGATTGTTCCCAGGATGATTTTCAGCCACACTCGGAGGTTCTGGTGTAGCTCTTTGTTCTTAGAGGGGTTACCTTCAACATTTGGTTTGAAAATCGTTGGGTTGATAACTTCAGTGATGCGTTTAGACCTAGGAGGAATGTTGTAAATCCTTTTACCTCCAGTTTTCTCCATGTTCAGCAAGGAAGCAATTGATGCTTCAGTGATAACGATTTTTACCCCTAGAACAAACGAGACAATGAATTGGTCATCTGCATCAGCATGTCTCCAGAACTCCTTGACCAGAAGAGGGTAGATTGGACCATAAAGCCTGTTGAAGTAGGTTTCCCATCCTTGTTGACGAAGTTCCCTAGTAAGATCAACGCCATTTCTTCTAAGGTTGTCAAAATCAACCAAGGATTCACACAAAACATCCAAACCTTCAAAGGGAGTTGAAAGGTTTATGTGGCTTTCTCGTTCAAGAATGTGGGGTTCTTGATAAACAGGGGTTATGGTGACGCCTGTAACAGTTGGTGTTTGAGTGTTTGAGGTTTGGGGATTAGAACTGGATTCCATCTGTTGGGAGAAGTTAAAAACTTCTTGCTGTTGAGCATCCATGAAGAAGATTGATGAAGAAGGAAAAGAACTTGCAGAGAACTTGCAGAGAAGGGTTTAGGGTTTTAGAGTGAGTGAGAGTGATAAGTGTGTGAAATGTGAGAAAAGTGTTTATATACTCTAAGTAAAACACATGCAAAACGACACTTCAGAATGCGTTAAACACAATACTCAAAAAGGCACGCTTGGGGGGGAAAATGATTACAGCTAATAAATGAATGTCTAATCCCAACAGTACGCACACTGCTCTAGGAGATTTCAAACGTTCTGACCTTTGATTTCTATTGACAGCTGTCTAGAAGTTCTAGGGTTAGACATTTAATGCTCCACGTGTTGATGTATCTGATCTTCAGGAATACCAAAGGATTGGTTTCTGAAGATTTCTAACTCAGATATCTTCTTAACTTGTAGAAGTATCAGAGTCAGAGGCAGAAGTGTATTTGTTTTTATCAGAGTCTCATTTTACATGTTCAGAGCCAAATTTTACTCAGGGCAATTTTTAATGTTCAGATTTTCTAAGATAAAAAGAAATCTATCTTCAGCTAGAGGCTTAGTAAAGATATCTGCCCATTGATGTTCTGTATCAATGAACTTCAAAGTTACTATCCCTTTCTGAACATAGTCTCTGATAAAATGATGTTTTATTTCTATGTGTTTGGCTCTGGAATGTAGAATGGGATTCTTACTTAAACAAATAGCAGCAGTATTATCACAAAAGATAGGAATGTTACTCTCAAATATCTGAAGATCTTCTAGCTGATGCTTCATCCAGAGCATCTGAGTTGTGCACAGTGATGCTGAGATATATTCTGCTTCTGCAGTTGATAGAGCGATAGTTGACTGTCTTTTGCTAGCCCAGGAGATTAGATTGTTTCCCAGAAGCTGGCAATTTCCAGAAGTACTTTTTCGTTCTATTCTATCTCCTGCATAATCTGCATCACAATAACCAGAAAGCCTATACTCTGATGTTTTCTCATACATCAGGCCCAGGTTAGGAGTTCCTTTCAGATACTTAAGAATTCTCTTAACAGCTGTTAAATGAGATTCTCTAGGATCTGATTGGAATCTGGCACAAAGACAGACACTAAAGAGAATATCAGGACGAGTAGCAGTCAGATAGAGAAGAGAGCCTATCATACCTCGATAGAGCTTCTGACAAACCTTGTTGCTTACCTCTTCCTTTTCCAGAATGCAAGTTGGATGCATGAGAGTCTTTGCAGAGTTGCATTCAGTCATGTCAAACTTCTTCAGAACGTCTTTAATGTACTTGCTTTGATGAATGTACGTGACTTCTGGAGTTTGATTGATTTGAATTCCCAGAAAGAACTTTAGTTCTTGCATCAAACTCATTTCAAACTCAGCCTGCATCAACTTAGAAAATTCTTTGCAAACAGAGATATTAGCAGAACCAAAAATAATATCATCAACATAAATCTGGCATATCATGAGATCATTATTAAGGTTTTTACAGAAGAGTGTAGAGTCAACTTTCCCTCTGATAAAATTTTGTTCCAGAAGAAAATTGCTTAAGCGTTCATACCAAGCTCTGGGAGCTTGTTTAAGTCCATATAAGGATTTCTTAAGTTTAAAAACATGTTCTGGAAAGTTTGAATTTTCAAAACCTGGAGGTTGATTGACATACACTTCTTCTGAAATATACCCATTAAGAAATGCACTCTTGACATCCATTTGGTATAATTTGATAGAATGATTAATAGCATAAGATACAAGAAGACGAATAGATTCTAACCTCGCGACTGGAGCAAAAGTTTCATTATAATCAATACCTTCTTGTTGACTATAACCTTGAGCTACCAGTCGAGCCTTGTTTCTGACAACTTCTCCTTTCTCGTTCAGTTTGTTTCTGAAAACCCATCTGGTTCCAATGACATGAGTGCCTCTAGGTTTAGGAACGAGATCCCAGACATCATTCTTGGAGAATTGATCTAACTCTTCTTGCATAGCTGCCACCCAATCGTTATCTTGAAGAGCTTCATCACAGGACGTAGGCTCAATCAGAGACACTAGTCCCAGAGGAATATCTTCAGAAGTTCTGAAGGTAGATCTGGTTCTAACAGGTTCATCTTTGTTTCCCAAAATCAAATCTTCAGATACGTTAATACGACTTTTAACTTTCCTTGGAATTTCTGGAGATTTAATTTCTTCAGAGTCTGGAGTGACAGTTGCTTCTGGAGTTTTCTCGGATTCTACGAGAGTGATTTCCAAATCTGCAAACTTTTCAACTAGCTTTGACTTTTCAGGGTCAAGCTTATCATCAAATCTGACATGAATTGATTCCTCCACAATTTTGGTTTCTGTGTTGTATACTCTATAGCCTTTAGAGCGTTCTGAGTATCCTAACATAATACCTTTCTGTGCTTTGGAATCAAACTTGTTCAGATGTTCTTTAGTATTTAATATAAAACAAATGCATCCAAAAGGATGAAAATATGAGATGTTGGGTTTTCTTCCCTTACACAGTTCATAGGGAGTCTTTTCCAGAATAGGTCTGATAGAGATTCTATTCTGAATATAACACGCTGTATTTACAGCTTCTGCCCAAAAGTGCTTTGCTACATTTGTTTCATTGATCATGGTTCTGGCCATTTCTTGGAGTGTCCTATTCTTCCTCTCTACAACTCCATTTTGTTGTGGAGTTCTAGGGCAGGAGAAATCATGGGATATTCCATTAGAATCAAATAATTCTTCAAAATCTTTATTTTCAAATTCTCCACCATGATCACTTCTGACTCTAACAATTTTAGAGTCAAATTCTTTTTGCACTTTAGAACAGAAACTGGTGAATACAGAGTGAGACTCACTCTTGTGCTTAAGGAATTTTACCCATGTCCAGCGGCTGTAATCATCAACGATTACTAGTCCATACTTCTTTCCATTGACTGATGCTGTTTTCACAGGACCAAATAAGTCAATGTGAAGAAGCTCCAGAGGCTTAGAGGTAGAAACAACATTTTTCCTTTTAAAAGATGTTTTTGAAAACTTTCCTTTCTGGCAAGCTTCACACAGAGCATCTGAAGAAAACTTCAGTTTAGGCAGGCCTCTGACTAACTCAAGTTTAGTTAGCTGAGAAAGTTTTCTCATGCTAATGTGGCCTAAGCGTCTATGCCATACCCATTGCTCTTCGTGAACTGACATTAAACATTTAACATTTTGATCTTTTAAATCAGAAAGATTTATTTTATAAATGTTGTTTTTCCTCTTGCCTGTGAAAAGGACAGAGCCATTGTTCTGACTAATGGCTTTACACGTTTTTTGATTAAAGATTACATCATAACCATTATCACTTAATTGACTTATGGATAACAAGTTATGCATTAATCCTTCTACATAAAGAACATCAGATATAGAGGGAAGAGTACCATTACCAATAGTTCCGGAGCCTCTGATCCTTCCTTTCTGATCTCCTCCGAAGCCTACAAATCCAGCGTCTTTAAGTTCCAGGCTTTGGAACATAGACTTTCTTCCCGTCATATGTCGCGAGCATCGAGAGTCCAGGTACCATGATTGGTGTCTGAACTTTGCTGCATAGGATATCTGCAACATAGATGATCTTATCTTTCGGTACCCAGAATCTCTTGGGTCCTTTCAGATTAGTTTTCCCAGAGTTTCTTACAACTTTGGGTCTTCTAGCATTTTTAAATTTGTGTTCTTGTGTGTGTGTGTAATGATATGAAAAAGGCGATTTAATTTGGTTACTGGTAGAGGTTTTATGTTCCTCAGAATCATACCCAATTCCCCTTTTATTATTCTGACTTACTCCATAAATCATGGATGCCATAATACTCCTATCTATTCCATTCTTCAGAAATTTTTGAAAGGCTTCTTCATATTTATAAATAATTTCATTTGAAGTTTGTGGTGCTTGAGACAACGCTTCTTCTAATTCTAAGTTTTTTGTTTTAGCTCCATCTCTTTCTAACGTTAAAGATCTGATAGTATCTTCTTGTGCTAGAATTGTTGTCTCAAGTTTACTACATTCTTCAGATTTTGCTTTAAGAAGGCCTTTAATGCTTTTAACTTTTTGTTTTAATTTCTGAAGAGAGGTAAGAGTTTCTGATAAACATGATTCTAAGTCAGATCTAGAAAGTTCAGAAAATACCTCTTCAGATTCTTCATCTGAGCTGCTGGATGTGGTAGCCATAAGTGCTACGTTGGCTTGTTCATCAGAGTCAGATTCTGATGATCCTGATTCACTATCGTCCCAGGTGGCCATTAATCCTTTCTTTGTTCTGAAGGTATTCTTCTTGAAGCTTTCTTTTCTAGGGTTGTCTTTCTTCAGCTTGGGGCATTCATTTCTGTAATGACCTGTTTCTTTACATTCAAAACAGGTAATATCTTTATTAGGTTTACCTTTTGAAGTTGACTCTGATCGATCCCCTCTGGGTCTTGATCTTCTGAAGTTGTTGTTGTTCCTTCTTTTCCAGAGTTGCTTAACTCTTCTGGTTAGTAAGGACAGTTCTTCTTCATCATCAGAGTCTTCAGGTTCAGAGTCGTCAGTATCTGCAGTTTCTGCCTGGAGAGCTTTGGTTCTGTCTGACTTCCGTCTTTCAGGTCTGGACTTCAGCGCCACTGACTTGTTCCTTTTCTGAGGCTCATCCTCCTCTAGTTCTATCTCATGACTTCTGAGAGAACTAACAAGTTCTTCAAGGCTGATATTGTTCAGATCCTTTGATAACTTCAGAGCAGTAACCATTGGTCTCCATTTCTTTGGCAGACTTCTGACTATCTTCTTAACATGATCTGCAGTCGTGTATCCTTTGTCTAGAACTTTAAGACCTGCAATAAGAGTTTGAAATCTGGAAAACATAGCTTCTATAGCTTCATCATCTTCCATCTTGAAGGCTTCATACTTCTGGATAAGCGCCAGAGCCTTCGTCTCCTTGACTTGGGAGTTTCCTTCATGGGTCATCTTCAGAGAGTCAAGAATATCTTTGGCAGTCTCTCTGTTGGTGATCTTTTCATATTCATTGTATGATATAGCATTTAGAAGTATTGTTCTGGCCTTGTGGTGATTTTTGAAAACACGTTTCTGATCTTCTGACATTTTGCTTCTGGGAACTTCAGCTCCATTTAAGATTGGAGGTTTGTATCCATCTGTGACAATGTCCCAGAGGTCAGCATCATAACCCAGAAAGAAACTTTCGATTCTATCTTTCCAGTAATCAAACTTTTCTCCATCAAAAACAGGAGGCTTGGCATTGTAAGAATCTTTCTCATTTGAGTGGGCCATTGTTTCTCGTACTGGATCTCTCTACACGGTTAAGTGTTTGATTAGAAAATCAATAACAGAGCCGGAGCTCTGATACCAATTGAAGGTGAGAAAAACAAGAAAGGGGGGGTTTGAATTGTTTGAAAAAATAAGCGCTTTTCCAAAATGAAAAACACACAATGATTTTATACTGGTTCGCTTATAACACAAAGCTACTCCAGTCCACCCGGCCAAGGTGATTTCGCCTTCAACAAGGACTTAATCCACTAATCTTGAAAGATTACAAACAACACCTAAGAGAGAAGAAAATCTCTTAGTCTTCTCAAGTCTACTGACTACAAAGAGTCACTTGAGGAAATCAAATAAAAATTAGATACAAGATATGTAATCTAGAGTGCTTCTAAGAAAGCAAGTATTACAAACTTAAGAACAGATTTTTCACTTAATAAGCAAAAGCTTAGTGAAATTTTTTGAGAGCAAAGATGATTTTCTTGAGCGTGAAATAATTCAGTATAGTTTTGGCTAGTTGATTTCTTGTTACTGAATGTTGATTGCATCTCTATTTATATATGAGTTGGAGTAGAGTTGAATCTGGTGGATATTAAACTGAGTTTACTCCATCACTTAAATAGCTTCTGCAGTTTAACTTTTCATCTTTGAAGTGACTACTTACCACAAGTAGTATCTTTTCTCTTGGAAGCGGAGATTAACGTCTCTTTCTTAATCAGGAAATCCAATTGAAAATCTTTACTTGTCTTGAACGTTACTCTTTCATGATTAGCAAATCCATAATCAGAGTATTTGTGTTTCTGGAGAAACTAGGAATCTTGCTTCTGATGTTGATCTAAATAGATTCTTCAGAGGGCGTTGTTCAGAGTCAGAGCTTCTAGACTTTACTTCATGTTCAGATGCTTCTGAAACTTTGTAGTTTTGTCCAGAGTCAGACTTTATTGAATGAAATTCCACTTCAGATGCTTCTGATACTTGAAAATTTGTATCTGATCTTGTTGTGCATCTGATGACATCATCAGATTTATTTCTTCTTTCTTTAGAACCCTGCACACTTAGAAACTTTTCGTTAGGGTGCCATTTTTGGTTTCATCCTTTGTTATCATCAAAATCAAGGAATATGTTGTAGAACAATTTTTGTTCTTACAGGCATATGTTCCAAGACTTGGAACTTAAGCCAGGTGGATTAGTGGGTTTCGGAGGTGATTAGAAATGGAAGATCATTGGCTCTGGAACAATTGGTAACAATTCTCTCCCTTCTATTACTAATGTTTTACTAGTTGAAGGATTAATGCATAACTTATTGTCCATAAGTCAATTAAGTGACAATGGTTATGATCTAATCTTTAATCAAAAGTCTTGTAAAGTTGTTAGTCTGAAGAATGGCTCTATCCTTTTCAATGGAAAGATGAAAAATAACATTTATAAAATAAGACTTTCTGATCTTAAAAATAAAAATGTAAAATGTCTTATGTCTGTAAATGAAGAGCAATGGGTATGGCATAAACGATTGGGCCATGTTAGCACGAGGAGGATTTCTCAACTAAATTAGCTTAATTTAGTCATAGGTCTTCCTAATCTGAAGTTTGCTTCATATGCTCTTTGTGAAGCATGTCAGAAAGGAAAGTTTTCAAAAACTTCTTTCAAAGCAAATAATTTTATTTCGGCCTCTAGGCCTTTGGAACTTTTGTCAATGGAAAGAAGTATGGATTAATCAATGTAGATGACTATAGTAGATGTACATGGGTTAAGTTTCTAAGACACCAAGATGAGTCATATTTTGTGTTTTCTACCTTCTTCTCTCATGGTGGAGAATTTGAAAATAAAGATTTTGAAAAACTCTTTGATGAAAATGACATTTCCCATGATTTCTCCTACCCTAGAACCCCACAACAAAATGGATTTGTAGAGAGGATGAATATGACTTTATAAAAGATGGCAAGAACCATGATCAATAAGACTAAAGTGGCTAAGCACTTATGGGCAGAGGCGGTCAACACAACATGTTACATTCAAAACAAGATCTCTATAAGACCTATTATGGGTAAGACTCCTTATGAGTTGTGGAAGAACATAAAACCTAACATTTCATAGTTTCATCCATTTGGATGTGACTGTTTTATGTTGAACACTAAAGACAATTTGAACAAGTTTGATTTTAAGGCACAAAAGTGTATTATGTTAGGATACTCTAAATGCTCTAAATACTATAGAGTATACAACAAAGAAAAACGAATTGTTGAGGAATCAATTCATGTTAGATTTGATGATAAGCTTGACCCTAAAAAGTCAAAGCTAGTTGAGAAGTTTGCAGATCTGGAAATCACTTATTCAGGCTCTGAAGGTAAAACTTCAGAAGCAAAAGATGTTGAGGAAAAAGATTCTGAAACTATTCAATCAGAAGTTGTTGAAGTCCAAACTCCTTTGAGGGAGCACTAACAAAAATCATCACACTCTGAAGAACTGATTCTGGGAGATAAATTGAACCAGTCAGAACCAGATCCTCATTCAAACCTTATGAAGAGACACTTTGGGTTTGGTGTCCCTCATAGAACCTATATATATATATTGATGAAGCGCTTCTGGACACTTAGTGGATTCTGGAAATGTAAGAAGAATTAAACCAATTCCCCAAAAATGATGGGTGGACTCTTATGCCTAAACCCAAATGAACTCATGTCATTGTAACAAAATGGTCTTCAGAAACAAGCTTAATAAACAAGTAGAGGTTGTAAGAAATAAATCCAGACTGGTTGCACAAGGCTATAGTTAGCAAGATGGGATTGATTATACATACACCTTTGCACCAGTTTCCAGGAATTTGCTAAGTCTATGCAGGCAGAATTTGAGATGAGTCTGATGGGAGAACTCAAGTTCTTTCTGGGAATTCATATTAACCAAAGTCTAGAAGGGACATATATCCATCAAAGTAAATATACTAAAGAACTTATGAAGAAGTTTGACATGTCAGAATGCAAGATAGCAAAAACTCTTATGCATCCTACATGTATCCTTGAGAAGGATGAGGTAAGTGCAAAGGTAGAGCAAAAGGTATACAAAGGTATGATTAGTTCTTTCTTATACTTAACTGCTTATATACCTGACATTTTGTTTAATGTCTGTTTGTATACTCGCTTGCAATCAGATCCTAGAGAATTCCACTTAACAGCTATTAAGAGGATATTAAGCTATCTGAAAGGTACTATTAACCTTGGCTTATGTTCTAGAAAATCAAAAGAGTACAAGATAGTGGTTCTTGTGATGTTAATTACGTTGGAGATAAACTTGAAAGAAAAAGAACTTCTAGAAGCTGTCGGTTTTTGGGAGACAACTTGATCTCATGGTCTAGCAAGAGACAATCAACCATAACATTATCAACTGCAAAAGTTGAATACATTGTAGCTTCTGGATGCGGCACTCAGATGCTTTTTATGAAAAGTCAACTAGAAGATTTTCAGATATATGAGAGTAGCATTCTTATTCTCTATGATATTACTTATGCTATTTGTTTATCTAAGAATCCCATTTTACATTCTAGAGCTAAACATATTGAGATTAAACATCATTTTATATGTGACTATGTTTAGAAGGGAATTTTAAACTTAAAATTTATTGATACAAACCATCAATATACTGATATCTTTAGAAAAACCCTTGTTGGAGATAAATTTATTTTCAATCTGAAAATTTTAAAAATGGATTTATGTCCAGAATGAAAAAAAATGGTTATATCAAAATGTTTAATTTCTCATAATGGTTCAATGAAAGTCTGAGATATTTTGACTAACATTTGATTCTTCATCAAGTGAGAAGGTTTCATAAGTTCGGAAGCATTCAATCATAACCTTTTTGGTTAAACGTTCTATCTTTTGGATACCGAACAATTTTTACATTAATTAGATGTCAATCAGTGTTGGTTAGTGGAACAATTTTAAAGGTAACTTTCTTAGAAAACTGAAACACTTTTGAACGGATGAGTGACATGTTAGACGAAGAAATTTCTTGGAAATAGGTTAAATATCTCCATGTTTTACCCCTTGTTAGAATTTGTACATTGTTCAAGATTTTAATCATGATTGCAAAACTCTTATAAAAACCCACTTCACACACTTGCGCTACTTTCACTTCCTACACTTTCTCTCTTTCAAGCTAAATTTTCTCTCCAACCTAAACCTCGTTCTTCATCATTAATGGCTCAATCTCAAGAATAAGCTCAATAACAACAACAATATACTTAACAAGAACAATAACAACCTCAACAACAAGAACAAATAAGAGAAGGAATTCATGGACTTACTCTTTCTACACCAGTTAATCAGTTAGAAGTTTTATGTGAATTAATGGTGGATTTTGAAAACCTCAAGGTTAATGGGTATAATTTGATTGGAGGTATTACAACTCAGGGCTAGGAATGTTACTGAGTTAGTGAAGCAATTCTGGATTTTTGCATCAACTACAAATCTTCAAATCTCTTCTTCTATGTTAGGGCACAAAATCACCATTTTTTATAAGACAATTGCTAAATTTCTCAATCATGATGGTTCTGGGAAGTTTTGTTTCAAAATGCTTGCTAAGAAGTATATAATGGAATAAATTGCTAGAGTAATTTTTGTGGATGAGAAGAACTCCTCCAATTCCAAGAATCTTCACCAACACCTTAGGGTTTGGTTCAAGATTCTTCTAGGGCGCATTCATCATAGACCTTCAACATAAATCAGAAGTACATGTTGTACTATATGTCTCGTGGAACAAAGATAAGCTTTCCTTTTATCCTCTTCAAGTATCTGAGGGAGATGGTTAAGGATACAAGAGATGGATCCCTAAAACTCAGAAAGTGGATACCTCTGGGAAGGTTAATTTCTAATATTCTCTTTGAAAGCAAGTTAGTTTAAACACTAATGGAAGTAGGTATGACAAAGGAAGTGAAACTTGACGTTCAGGTATGTCTCCGTCTAACCAACGAATCCACTCTCTCTGTAGTTGCTCGAAACTATAAATGTTCTATAAGAGAATCTCTATCGGGGGCTTGTCTCTCGAATAAATCACATTCCCTTTGCGACGACGAATCATGTTAGCACTATTACAAGAAAATAAGAATAGATGTGAAAAATGAATCACACCACACCTCTATTTATATTAGATCCGCCATGTGGATTCGCCAAAGCATCTGGCGGACCCATTATAGATGAATCAAAGCATCCACCCATTGTAGGGATAAAGTTGTACTTAAATAATAAATAATCAAAACATTCGCCTATTGCAGTGACGAAGCTTTACTTTTTAAATAAAATAATCAAAGCATTTGCTCATTGTAGTGACAGAATTATACTTAAATAATAAAATAATCAAAGCATCAGTTCATTGTAGTGACAAAACTGTACTTTTTTAATAATATAATTATATACATATAAATCAATTTAAATTATTTGAAATTAATTTATAATAATTAAAATCTAACTAACATATATTAATTACTAACTCAAATATAAAAATTAATTTTATTTAAATAATTACGTACATAAAAATAAATTTAAATTATTTTATTATATCTTCAAAACTAATTAATATATAGTCATTATTAATTTTTATATTTATTTTAGATATATTAATTAATATTTATTTAGTATTAATATTAATTATATTTAGTATTAATATTAATTATATTTATTATTAATATTCTTTGTTAATATTAAATCTATAAAAAACATATTATAGTGCCGCCCATTCAATGAAAAGTTGTTATGCTATTTTGAGAGGGACCATCCATTTCATTGGGCAGCAGCTCTATAATAAAAAAAAATTGTCTGAAATGCTGGCAGTTTCGTATATATGGTTGAAAAATATGGCATACTGGATGTATCTCTTTCTAAAAACATGGCAACTTGGTAAAAAATTCTCAAAATTGTGGATTTTTTTTTAAATATCCAAATTTTTAAAAAAAATTCCAAAAATATCCTATATTTCAAAAAAAATTACAAAAATAACCAATTTTTGCCCTAAATTGGCCTTAGGCGCCACCCTAGTTGGCGCCTACCCTTAAGGGTAGAGCAAGTCGCCACTAGGAGTGGCGCCTACCCTTTAAATATTTTTTTTTTTAATTTTTTTTTTTAATTTTTTTTTTTTAATTTTTTTTTGTTTTTTTAAAGTCTTTTTTAAGTTATTTTAAATTTATTAATTTATATTTATTATAAATTATATTAATTTATATTAATACATATATATAAATAATATTATTTACAAGATATATATATATATATATATATATATATATATATATATATATATATATATATATATGAATTTATATATATATATTAATTTAATTTATGAGTGATTAATATTATTTATAAATTTTTGGGAGAATTAGGGTTAATCATGTTAAGGTTAATTAATCAATTATAATTAGGGTTTATTGATCGGTTATAATTAGAGTTTGGTAGTTATGACCTAATTCAAACCCTAATTCCCCATAAGACTAATTAATCAAGTGCGACACTAATTAGGGTTAAGTAGATTGGTGTACAACCTAGATCTTTTCCTATAAATAAAGTGTTATTTCCTTGCATTTTCTTCACCACTATTTCCTATCACTTTCTCTATCAAGTTGAGTTCATGGCATCTCCAAGACCGTCGTCATGGCAGCGAACATCATCAAGGCGGCCAGATCCTGAACCAGTAATCTTAAAAAGGGATGGGCATGTTATTTTCTCGCCTGTGAAACCCCCAATGGAGATGAAATTTTGGAACATCCGTTCGTTGGACCAACTAAAAAGGTCCTTGATGTCTTGGTTAGAGGGAGATTACGAACCTGGTGAAGTCATCAGAAGGATTCAGAGGCTTAGAAGAAGTATCTCATTTGAAACTGGAGAAACGGTAAGTTCGTGGGTTGAAGTTGAAAGCGACATTGATTGCATCCAAATGATGCATGGATCAGACGACATAGTGTTAACTGTTGTAATTTCTTAGATTTTAATGGTTGTTTGTGTTGTTGTTGTTGTATTTGTTATTGTTCTAGTATTCCAGTATTTGTTTTTGTTTTAGTAATTGGTGTTGTAATGTTAGATGTTTGTGTTTGTTGTTCCAGTGTCATCTTCTATTTGGAATAAAAAGTAAACTTTAATGATAAATAACATTGGTACACAGATTTATGAATATGAAAACTAAGTTGTGGAACTAGATCCACGATATGGACATTTGTTCTTATTATGCCCTAGTTGTCTACATATGCTACACTTCCTCTGTATTTTCTCTGCGACGTCCATTTCAGTTCTAATGCGCCTGCTATTTGGGCGACCATTTTTATTCCGCTGCATCGATTCGTTGTGCCAAACAATTTCCCCGTCATACTCTGGCCAATATGCCTCCAATGCTACCACCAGAAAGGGATTGTCGTATACATTTAGCAATGTTGCGACTTTGTAGATGGGAGACACTAGCGACAATGCATCGAAGTGGCTGTGTGAACACACTGCAATGACATGGGAACAAGGCATACGATAGGCCTGAAATTGACCACAGTCGCACCAACAGTCTGGTATTAGGACCCTATATCTTGTCTGGGCAGCCCCTGGTTGTGGTCAATTGTTTCCTTGACACTAAAAGTGTGGCCATGGCGGTCGAATTCCGTAACCCGATGGCTGCTGGCTTTGGTAGATTCCTACCTCATAAACTTTATGCAGGCATCACTATATACTTGACTCGTCTATAACACTTCATGCCAGCGCTTCCCTCTTGTTACGAACAACGTTGCCATCCGAAAATAGGTCGCACTCACCAAAGCGGTTATCGGGAGGTTACGTATGCCCTTAAAGACGCCGTTTATTGATTCCACAAGATTTGTTGTCATGTGGCCCCACCTCACCCCATCGTCGTATGACCTAGTCCACTTTGCTCTGTCGATATTATCGATCCACCTCCCTGCATCAGAATTTGCCAACACTATTTCCCGGCGGTAGTATTGGAATCCAGGTTGGTTTAATGCATACCCCGCGTTTATCAAATTTTGCTTCAAGAAATTATCTTTGAACTCCCGCACAAAATTTTGAGCAATATGCCTGATGCAGTAGACATGCGCAGACGGCGGGTCATGCCAACCATTTGCTGGATTATTGTATGCACTGTCTATAGAAGCGTGCCTGTCAGAAATCACACAGATGTCAGCTTGTGGAGTCACGTGCGTTCGGAGATTCTTAAGGAAGAAACTCCAAGCAGCAGTCGTTTCTCCTTCAACCAATGCAAAGGCTATTGGGAAAATATTAGAATTTCCATCTTGTGTGACCGCCATCAGTAACGATCCTTTGTATTTCCCATACAGCCAAGTTCCATCGACTTGAATAAGTGGCTTGCAGAATGTGAAACCGATGATGCAGGGACGGAATGCCCAGAAAAGTCTATGGAATATTCCATTACCTTCTAGACGACTTCCGTCAGGGGATTGTGTCGGCAAGGTCTCCATTATAGAAATCGTCCCAGGTGAATACAAATGTAGTGCAGCCAGGTAGCGCGGAAGTTGTTTGTATGATTCCTCCCAATTACCGTATACCAGTTCAATTGCCTTGGTTTTCGCTAACCAAGCCTTTCTGTACGACGGTGTATATTTGAAAATAGACACACAATGGGAGATAATAGTTTTGACCTTGAGTGACGGGTCAGCCTCAACAAGAGGTATTATGGAATGATAGATCATATCATGGCTAAGTTTGCGATGATCCTGTTCCATGTTTGTGTTCACACAAGTGTGAGCTTGAGAAATGGACCCTATCACCCACGCATTATGTTTCTTCTTGTACGATGCCATCAACCTATACCCACACTCCGGATTTTTGCATAAAATAACGTATCTTTCCGGATTTGATTTGTTAACATCGTAGTCGACACAGTTTTTCAAGTGCCAGTTTTTATAGCTAACAGACGCTCTTCCTTGGTCTGAAATTGGTCACCCTTCTTTAACTCCTCATCAGACCTCATATATGGGTTGTAGAACATATCTGATGAGGGCTCATCCTCGCCCAAGTTAAGGGTTGTGAAGTGCGCAGGCGATGAGTAGCGTTGCGCTATAGGTATTTGAACTTGGTTTTCGTCTTCGGAATCACGGTTCACCAAGTCATCAACCACGTCTTCTGCATCATCAACCACATCGTCTTCAACGTGGTGTTCAACATCTTGTTCGTCATCATCCACAGGATCAATAACCTGTGACTGAATATTCTGAGTTGGTTGAAATTGTTCCAACACAATGTACAACACTATATATTCGTAACAAGAATACTCATGGTTACGAAACATGTATTGTGCCTCCATGTCATTTTGAATCAATGACTTATAAAACCTGACTGAGTTATTTTCAAAAAAAAAGGTTGTTGATAAAAAATTTGGGACACGGGTTGTCTAAGTTTGGACTCAATCTTTTTTTTCAGATAAGAGAAGTCAACTCCTCTATTTAGACAAAAACGAGTGCAATCGGTGTTTCTAAATAGGAAGCCAGACATATCACATTCATAAGTCTCACCATTGACGTGAGCTTTGATTTTATATTGTGATGAAGATTCCATGATATGTGAAGGTTTTGTGAAGATATTGTGAAGATATATGTGAAGATATTTTGAAGATATATGTGAAGATATTGTGAATACCTTTGTGAAAATGTGTGTGAATATTTATACTACCACCAAGTCTGCAAGATTCCCACACATCTTTGCATTTTGTATATTTATTCTATAAATATTTGTAAATAATATTATTTATCTTTTTTTGTTTAGGTTCATTACAACCGGACTAGATTACAGTCTTACCCTGAAAAATAAAATAATATTTTATCGTCAACTCTTGGATCGTCTCCGAGCACAAGATGTATTACCACTAAATCACTCATCTTCTAACTGATTTATTAATATCAAGCATTCTCAATAAATAACATATTTACTTTTTTCTTTGCAGTTTATTTGGAGGCCATATTTGGGATTGGAACATCAACCCAACCCCGAAGATGCAGCTGTTTGGACAGCAAAAACGGCTATAATGCGGTTCATCACTTTGGAGATGGACCAAAGTGACCGTGTCAAACTGCAATTCGGAATGCATCAAGAAATCCCAGGCCCCCCAATGTCTTTGGAACCTTGGCATCTTAAAAAAGTCAGCCACCAGTGGTATGCCCAGAATTGGAAGGAATTTGCAAAGGAGTTCCGTAAAATATGGAAAGACCGTGCCCATTATGTTCTACAATTTCCGGTGGCGCCCAACGAAATGAAGCCGACAAGGGAATATGTGGATTGGTATAGAGCAAATACAAATCCAGAAATGATTGTGTCTGACCCGTTCTATTTGGACGATCCCCGGATGCAACAACCATATTTCCAACAACAACAACCACCACAATATTCCCAACAACAACAACCACCACAGTATTACCAACAACAACCACCATCATATTACCAACAACAACCACCACCACCTTATTACCAACAACAACCACCACCACCGTATTACCAACAACAACCACCACAACACATGTCCAACCCCCAACCAAATCAACACTACATACCAAAAACTCAATCCCAATACCATGAAGATTACCAACACCAACCTCAACATTCCCACCACCATCAACAGTCCCAACACCTACCACAATATCAATCCCCCCACATCCACCAATCCCAACACTTTCATGACGACGATGTCCCGAGCTCTTCCAGTCCTCCACCTAGCCCCGACACGGGTATACAAGAGGATTACCAACAAGACTACTACACACCACAACAAACATTGTTCTTTAGCCAACCCGATTCAACCCTCAACTACCAAAGGCCACATTTCGAGGGCGCACCCAACAGGAGTCAGTTTGTCCCACCGAGACAAAGCTTTGAGGGCGCAGAGGGCACCCGCCTTTCCTACAGCATTGAAGGGACTTCGACCCAACCACAACGGCAAACGGCAATGGGACGCGTTAGGACTAGGGGTGGTAATAGGGAAGCACCACCACCACGTGAGCCATCTAGGCGAATAGTTAGACCTCCCTCGTGCGAATCGTACCAGGGACCTTATCATATGTGATAAATCCCATATTAATAATGCATTTTAATCATATCTTTATAATATTTGTCTTGTGTATTATTTTAATAAAAATATATTGTGTTTATTATCTTTATATCTTTATCTTTAAAGATATTGTGTATCATATATATATATATATATATATATATATATATATATATATATATATATATATTTATATATTAAGTTACATGTATATAAATATTTATTTACACGTATATAAATAATATATATATAAATAATATATATATAATTTATAAATAATATATATATATAAATTAAATTAATATATATATAAATTAATATATATATAAATTAATATATATATATATATATATATATATATATATATATATCTTGTAAATAATATTATTTATATATATGTATTAATATAAATTAATATACTTTATAATAAATATAAATTAATAAATTTAAAATAACTTAAAAAAGATTTAAAAAAACAAAATTAAAATTAAAAAAAAAAAAAAAAATTTAAAGGGTAGGCGCCACTCCTAGTGGTGACTTGCCCTACCCTTAAGGGTAGGCGCCAACTAGGGTGGCGCC
The DNA here is from genome assembly GCF_024323335.1 of Lathyrus oleraceus. Taxonomy (NCBI): domain Eukaryota; kingdom Viridiplantae; phylum Streptophyta; class Magnoliopsida; order Fabales; family Fabaceae; genus Lathyrus; species Lathyrus oleraceus. The sequence continues at coordinate 213,981,404 of NC_066585.1, forward strand.
TAAGGCCAATTTAGGGCAAAAATTGGCCATTTTTGTATTTTTTTTGAAATATAGGGTATTTTTGGATTTTTTTTTTAAAAATTGGATATTTAAAAAAAAATCCCAAAATTGTGTCTTGTGTTCTCACTTTCTCCAAAGTTATCCTGTCAGAAGCTTATAGATGTTTTCCTATGCAAAAACATTCTTTATTTTGAATGTGTGACTATACTAAAGCAGATTCCTTTTTTATGAATTAGACTAAAAATAATAATTAATAATTAAATGTGTAGTGTATCTAATGTAGTATTTAGTGGGACCTATTTAATTTTTTTTTTATGAGTGGCTTTTATAGAGATAAAAGCAAGGAAAATTGTTTGACCTTTATGCAATTCAGAACCAGGCCTACGTGGGCTCCTAGTTAATAATTTAAGGGGTGCAAAATCTCGAATGGATATCTTCAAGGGCCACTCACATATTTATTCAATGGGCCAAAATTTGGTTTCTTCTGGGGGGGCATTTCACTTAGAATCATCCCCTTTCTTTTTCATTTGGCACCCCTTTAGATTAAAATACTTTTTTTTTGTTCTTGGTAAAAGTCTTGTTTCTCCTGATTACTTATTATGGATCATAGGTTCCTTATCAGTAGTTAATCATTTAAAATAAGGGGTCTGAGGAGAGGAAGATCATCATCATCATATTTTCTTAGTGCTTGTAATTAGTTTGGCTCCTCTACTGCAGTGACTTGGTATGATGTCTTGTTTCCTTTTTTCTGATGATATCGAACCAGGTCCTTGAATAAATACTTCACAATTTTTAGTTGAACGCCAGGTTAAGGCCCTTCATTCTCTAGATACTCTTCTCAAAGCTCGGTTTCTAGACTTAAGCTCGTGTCCTATTTCAGATCACACAATATCATTTTTTCCCACTCCTCTTCATGTATAAGGTATTGTTGAACCTTGTACCTCTATTGATTTTTGTTTATACAATAATGTTCCTATTCATTTACCAGAAGGGGGGCTTGAGTTCACAAAGTCTTTATTATTTGTATGTCTAAATGTCGCTTCTCCTTTATTGCCTCCTCTTTTTGTGACTCAAATTCCATTGTTAGTTGAGGTGTTTAATGTGGTAGAAAGAAGAATGGCTACGAGAATTCTTAGATTTAACAAATATTTAGGGTGTATTTTTACAATGTATGATGAGATTGAAATAGGGAAGTTAAATGAGCTGGAGAAAAGGAATAGGAATCTGAAGCGAGTTATCTCCATCAGGGGTTCTCGACGATGTTAATATGTTCTTTTAATTTTTGAGGTCCAGGGGTAGGATTAAGAGGAGAAATGTGAGGGATCTTATTTGGTCTAGTTCCTTAGATTTTATAGACGTTCAAGAAACTAAGCTCAGTGAAGTCTCCACTTATTTGGCTCCTTCCTTATGAGGTAATTCATTTTGTCATTAAAATTTTAGCCCGTCTATAGGTAGTAGTCTTTTGATTTTGTGTAGTTCAAAAGGTAGACATTTGTTTTCCTTCTATGCTTCGAGTTTTTTGGAAACTTGTCTAGAGTATGTGTAACACCTCAAAATTTGCCCTCCTCTCTTGGGACTAGCTTAACATATTGCATATCATTTTTAGGTCATTAGGCATTGCATATTGCATATCATGTGGTTACATTGTGCAAGTCATCCTCCTAAGTCTTGATCAGAAGATGAAGAGGTCATGTGCATGCTGGGGTTTCATTGGACTGGTCATCAATCATCTAAGGATGTGGAGGTCCAAATTAGGGTTTTGTGATTCTCAAGGAGATTGGTCTTCATTTTGATTGAAATGATACATCATCATCATCATGGTCTTGTTATCATCAAGTGTTGAAGCATATTCCATGAGGTTAGGGTTTTGACCACTGGTCAACCCTAATCAGTTGCATTGGGCCAATCAGGGCATGGTTAGGAGATGGGGTCTACAATGTATATGGGGATCATCCCATGGTTTTATTGAGCTAATTGAGGCTAGGGTTTCACCCTTGAGCCATTTCATCAAAGGATTGGAGCTCAGTTTGATCAATGCCTGGCCAAGTTCATCTATCAGTTGAAGAAGTCAACTGTGGTCAACTGTGCATGATTTAATGGATTTGGAGGTGGAAGTGAGTTGGATACACTTCATTCATGTTGAAACAAGTGTTATTTGACATGTCAAAGCTCAAGAATGGAGAAAATAAAGTCAGAACAAAAATTGCCAAAAATAGAAAGTGACTTATAATGGAAGTTTCCAAAAATGGAAAGTTTTTTACCTCAAATTTACATGTCCCAGGAAGCTTCAAATAAAAACTTGTTCAACATTAAAGTTGTAGATCTTGTTCTTACCTTTCCAAAAAGTCCAAGAACTTGAAATTCCCATGTATGGTTGGCAAGTTATGGTCCATTCAATTTCAAAAATGACCCATAATCAAAGTGGCATAACTTCCACATGGAGTGTCCAAATTGAGTGGTCTTTTTATGTGCAAACTCCATTTGACATGTACTTTCATGATGCATAATTGGAATTCATCAGAATTGGTCAATGCAAAAAGTCAAATTTCAAGTGTACAGTTAAAGATCCAAGGGCAAAATGGTCCAAGTTGAGAAATAATGGGAATTTTGGTATGGGGATTTTTGCAACACCTCACATATGCCAATTAGAGATGGTTTGAACTGTCATAAGCTTGCAAAGTCCAATATTTGGTTAAGTCATTTTGGAATTGTACTTGAAAATACACAATTTGGCATAGCATGTTGAAAATGAAAATTACAAAGCCAATTGCCATGAGACAAGTGCCAACACATCACAACTGGTATTTGGAGAGTGTGTGAGCTGTCATACAGCTGTCACAAGCCCCAGGGTGAAATGTCCATTTTGCCCTTGCTTTGTAAAATTGCATTTTTGCTAATTACATCATTTTTGTTTAATTTGTGATTAGAGATGGATTAAGTGGAGGTATATAAACTTAATCATAACTGAATGTTGATTACAATCACAAATCTCCAGAAATTCTAACTGATTTTCCCTCAAATTCTCCAAATTCATCAAGAAGCTTCAAGAACCAAATTCAACAAAACTCCTTCAATTCTTCATCAATTCGAGTGATTCTTTTTGCTTTGTGCTCTATGAACATGGATCTTCAACTGTTTTAAGGAATCCTCACCATAACCTTGCAAATTCGTGACTGTTCCAATTATGCTCAACCATGGTGATTTGAAATTTCTCCCAATTGAGGCATCCAAGAGCTGAAGCACGTGTTCTAAACATCTTCCTATACTTCCTCCTTCATCTGTTTCTGGCAATTGGAGTGAAAGAACTCAAGAACAACCGCTGCCATTGCAAGGTGCATAAATCTCGAACCTCATGATTCTTTAAATTTCCATATGCGTTCTGTAGAGTGTTTCATGTAGATGCTTGTGATATGTTCAGTTTTTGAAATGATTAATGGACGAATGAGATATCGTGATTTTTTGTTGTGATGTCAAAACCTAAATCGCTCGATCCGGATTATACAATTAGAATTAGGTTAATTAGGTTACATATTCGTGATCCTGGTGCCTAGACGGTTCCAATGACTATAGGCTTGTGAATTTTTGTTGAAATTTGTTCTTCGCGTGTTCATGAGATTTCTGGAAATTTTCTTGAGAAAGTGATGAAGATTGCTGTGTTTGATCTTCGTTTTTGCCTTTGCTTTTGAATTTCGTGTTTGCCGCGCCCTGCAGCCAATGAGAACATTTCATTTCCAAGCTCAAAACGGCGTCGTTTTGAGGAACTTCATCATATTTTCAAAAATGCCACTGCCTATTTAATTAAATATTAATTCTATTTTCTTTTTCATTTCTTTTTTCATTTTGTGCCATGATCTTCAAAAATGCATATCTCGTTCAAAAATCATCCAATTTGAGTGCAATTTTTTGCATTTTTCTCATGAGAATGTGTAGAATTTAATGGATATTTTCTGGAATATTTTGTATGTGTAGAAAAATAATGAGCTTAGGGATTGTTTGATGTGTCACAATTTTGTACACTTTGCCATATCTAACATGAAATGCTCATACTTCCAAAGAAATGATTGAAAATTTTTGTGCTTATTCTGGACATGTTGGTGGTGATTTTCATGTAGAGTTTGTGAATTTTGGATACTTGGTTGATTAGATATAATTTTTTGAAGTAAGGTGTGACAATTTGTGTCACACCAAGCTAGGTCAACTTTCTGATTTTATTTGCATGACCTAGGCTTGTTTGATTGAGCCAATTTTTTGCATGAATGATCAGTGATGTGTCAAGATAACATGTGATTTTTTCTGGAATTTTTGATGGAGTTTTCAATTTGATTGATAATTTTCTTCACTGTATGCTCAATTGGTGACATTGTGTGATACATGTTGGCATATCTTCTGTGAAATTCTCATATGGTTTTGGATGAATGTGAAATTTGGTATGCTGGTTATAGTCACATTGTAGGACATCATGCTTTTGGTCCCATTCATTTCTTAATTGTTTTCACTGTTTTATGAATTTTTGAAGTGAATGCTTGTGTTGATGCCATGAATTGGCTTGAATAATTGTGTCTGGATTTCTTGATTTTCATTGACCTACTTTCTTTTGTCCAATTGAGCTGAAAATTGACATGCTACTTGTTGATTGTGTCCTTTTTAGGTGTGAATTATTTGAGGATTTTTGGAATTGTTTTGGTATGCTTTTGAGTGAAATAGTTCTGTTTGGTCTTTTGGTGTTGCAAATTGCATGTTTGATGTTAAATTGTGCATGAAATGAATATGGTGAAGGATATGAGCATGGGACCAATTGAATTTGCTTTTGAATTGTTTTAATTTGATTTTGGATTGGTTTTGCTTGCTGTTTAGATTTTTTTTCTCCCTTTTGGACCCTAGGCTTGGCCTAGTGGTCTAAGTTTCTCACATTTGGTTTGACTTTTCAGGTTAAAAGTGCAAAAAGGCTTAAGAAGGAAATTGAAAAGTGAAAATTGAATTTGTTTGATGTTGTCCACTAATTTGACTTTGTTTTGTAGGTTGTGAAGCTTGAGCCTGGGCTTATAGCTTGCACTTACGTGCATTAACTTGTGTTGCTTTGTACAGATTAACTGATTAACATTTGCTGTTTACTGTTTGTTTGTCTGAGTGCTGATGATACTTGATTGATTTCAGGTACATTTAGTCGCTTACAGTTCTTTAAGAACTTGCTTGCTGCTGCTTGGTTTTTAAACCACTTGAGGTAGGACTTCTATTCTTCATGTAGTCTGGAAGACCTGGCCTGTTACTTGGCCAGGCAACTGTCTGAAGTCCTCCTTAAGAGGCGATGTTTGTGGTTGTTTACATTTGTGCCAAGCAGGTAAAGACCTCTATGAGGCAATTGGTGGATCAAAGGGATATGCAATCTATCCCCCACTATTCTGTGAGTCGTCCCTCTGCTCACACGGCTGTGTGTTGATGCATTGGGACACAAACCCAAGATCCTGTGCTGTTGCACAATCGAGTCAGAGTCTTTGAGCGTAGAAGGGTCCCTCCATTCTGGACCCACGCTCCTTTGTCTGAAGCTCTCCCTGGTTAGGGATAAGAGCTGTGAAGTCTAATCTTCACTCACCTTTCATCTGCTTCACCTTAGCCCCGCAATGGCAAGGTTAAGAGCGAATATTACCCATATATAGATGACTTGCTTCGGCAGTCAAACCCATTGTTTGAGCCTCACTTGACTGGTTATAGTGTGTGCTTTGTGAATATTTGCTTGAAATGCTTGTTTTGATCTGTATGCTTGTATGCTTGCTTTCTTCCTGGATAGGATTAGCTTGCAGTTGTGCAAGTAGGTAGAAACCTGAACGTAGGGCAATGATGCATGACAACACTAGGCTCGAGTACAGCTCCCTGGTAGTGTGTCTCCCCTTGGTTTCTGACTAGAATTTCTTTCCCTTTCGGGGGAACTACGTCGCCCTGATCCTCATACCAGATGAGGTACGTAGGCAGGAGACCGTGCGAGGTCTCTCCGGGCACCCTTTTCTTTTTTGCGTGTGTTTTGTTTGGCAGCTATCAGGCTCGAGTTCCCGACTCCCTGTTAGTCTGTGTGTGCCGTTTCTTCTGACGTCTCATCGTCTCTTCTGGCTTGCTTGATGACTTGTAGGCTCGAGTTCCCGACTCCCTACTAGTTTGCATGTTCTTTCTTTCCCTTTCAGGGGAACTACATCGCCCTGATCCTCGTTCCAGACGAGGTATGTAGGCAGGAGACCGCGCGAGGTCTCTCCGGGCACTTTTTTTTCTTTTTGTGTGTGTTTACTTGTTATCTGCTTGTGTGTCAGGATATGGACGTAAGCCCAGCGATTGGCTGTACGTATCCTGATTGCGTGTGTTTTGGTTCGGATGCTGATGTAAGCCCAGTGATTGGCATTCAGGCTCCATGTTTGCCTGTTTGGGTGCGTGTGTTATTTGGCGTGCGTGAGCCGAACTACAGTAGCTCTGATTCTCGTTCCCGACGAGATATGTAGTCATAGGATGCGATGTCCTATCGAGCTCCCTTCTCTTAACCCCACCTGCGTTCCCTGTGTGTGTGTGTGATGTTTAGCAACCTTTTCTCTTCTTAGAGCGTGGATCCCGTCGAGTACGACGGACGTGAGGGGTGCTAATACCTTCCCCTTGCGTAACCGACTCCCTTACCCTTTCTCTTTGGTCGCGAGACCATGCTTTTCCCAGGTTTCTCTGAGCGTTTCCTTTCCCTATTTTGGGATAAATAACGCGCAGTGGCGGCTCTGTGTTGTGTTTTGTTTCAGCCCGCCGGTTGTTTTTCGCAGATGCGACAGCTAGCGACTCTGCTGGGGACTCCATAGATGTTGACCTGTGTTGGTCCATCTTCCCTAAGCGAGTCTCTCCTAGCGTTCTAGGATAGTTTAGGTTGCTTGTGTTGCTCTATTTATTGCATTTATTATTTTGTTGTGTATATATTTGCATAAATATTTGCATGCATCATACTATCATGTTGCCGTCCTCTGTACAGGTGGTTCCACTGTTTGGGGTGGGAGTTACTCGAGGTAAAAGGCCCAATACCCAGGCTATGAGTGAAATCTAGGAAACCTAGGAATAGAGTGATTCATGGGAAGCGGGTGGTATGCGCCACTTAGCGGAACATTGACATCACGAGCAGTTCAGACCCTGGTAGGATATTATCGTTACATACTTCAGGTGTGTATATGATGGTATTCTGCGAAAGGTTATTTATGTTGCGTTTCTCTCGACCTTACCCTGGCCTAGATGACACCCGTGAGTGGGGAGGGAATGATCTTTATTACATGTACAGATGGTGTTCAGATGGTGACTAATGGTTCCGTTGATCAGAGTCCTATTTATAAGTCGGATTTATAGTCATTTATTGCCGAGACGCCAGAGTGCTATCCGTGTTATTTATCAGTGGGGATCCGTTTATTTCAGGATTCCCCGGGCCGATTCAGAGATGGTATGGGTATATGTTCAAAGATTGTCTGGTGATGATGATGATGATGTATCTCCCGTTTATTTCGGGACCCTTGAGTCGGATTTGTGGTTAATCAGTACCTCAGATGGTTGTGATCGGTTCAGAGATCAGGGCTGTGATTCAGTGCAACAGATGATCAGAGGACTTGGAGGATGGCACTATGCATTCATACATCTGCATCATTCTCATTTTGCATTCATCTGCATCAAACTCACGTCTAGTCATATGGGGAGTATTATGGATTGAGAATTTGGTTGAGAGACATCTGAATGTCAGAATGTTATTGGAAAAATATTATCTGTCTCGATGAAACCAAGATCAAAGGACAGAATCTTCCTCATATGGACAGACGTTGCATTCATGCATATTAACCTGTTTGCTGTTTTGCAGGTATCGGTCTAACCAGTGCGCACAACTTTTCCGCCCAGATACCCTCCCAGACTCAGCAAATCCAAACTGATGGATCCGCCCAACGCCGACATTCTCGAACTGAAAGAGAAGATGGGAGAGCTGATCAATGTCATGCAAGAGTTCGCCTTGGGGCAGAGAGTAATTGCTGAGAAGGTGGAGAAGATTGAAGACTGGCTAAGGAAGGGGGAGATACAGGGAAACGTTTCGTCGTCTGGACCGAAGAAATCCTTTGGTAACGACCAGCGCAAGAATGAGGGTGAATCAAGTGTTGTGCATGCCCAGAGAGGACACGGTAGGGGTCGTTACTACCAGCACACTGCTGCTGTAACTATCCCTGCTAGTAACCAGTCAGTACGACAGCAACGTCAGCCACCTCAACAAGGAGCTGGGAGCCAAGTGAAAGGAAAGGGGGTCGATCGCCATTTTGACAAGCCGCCCGTGACATATGTTGTTCTGTTTAAAGAGTTGATGGATTTTGGGTTGGTTCAGCCGAGGGCGATGGTTCCGATGAGATCAGATCAGAGGCCACCCAACTATGATGAGAACGCCCAGTGCGAATTTCATTCTGGAACACCGGGGCATAACATTGAGGGCTGTAGAGCGTTCAAGAATGTTGTCCAGGATCTGGTAGACTCCAAAGCCATCAATTTTGCACCATCACCAAATGTTAATGCTAATCCCATGCCGGCGCATGGTCAGGCGATGGTGAGTGCAATTGCTGAAGATTCGGATCACGCCTGTGCAATGGGTGGAGAGAACGACAGTGACTGCAAGTTTGATAGTTGGATAAAGCCGTGCGTACCAGGAAGCTGGAAGGCTTAACAGATCATCACGGTCGCTCATCCTGAAGAGTAGTACTTTCCTGTTTTCAGTTTTATTTGCATGAAAGCCATACGTGTTGCCCGACACGTGATGGTTCATTGTAAGGGCCACCTCATGTTCATAATTTGCAATATTTCTGCATCATTAATAAATGGATGTTTTTCAGTCAAAAAGCGGTGTTCCCTGTTTTTCATTTATTTTTGCAGTTTAAAAACAAATAAAAATGGCAATGTTTGTTTTCCTTTCTCTTTCTTTTGATTTGTCTCGTTCCGAATTCAAAAATAATTCTCCGGATCTCGTTGACAACAAATTGGTTACACCTCATATGACTTCGACAAACCGATCTATCATGCCAAAGAAGAAGGCGAAAAAGATTGTGATCCGCTGGAATTAGCCAGGTTGTTTAAACAAGAGGGGAAGGTGATTCAGCCGCACAAGGAGCGATGCAAGATCGTTATTCCAAGCGCCGAGGTCAGAAAGGAAGCCAAAATTAGGGCCGCTTTAGAGGCGAGTTGAAGGTAGAATGGTAGCCCTGTTGAAAGAGCATGTGGATACCTTCATCTGGTCATGTCAGGATATGCCAGGATCGGATACCGATGTCGTTGGGCACAAGCTACCATGGAGAGAAGACTGTCCTCTAAAGAAGCAGAACGCCAGTGCCTGTATCAGAGAGCCATGGTGACTTTGTTTCATGATATGATTCATCATGAAACTAAATGCTATGTTGATGACATGATAGCAAAGTCCCAAGCAGGATAGGGGCATCTGGCAGACCGGGGCAAGTCGGTTGACCAGTTGAGACAATTCAAACTAAGGTTGAATTCAGATAAGTGCACTATCAGAGTGCGATCCGGTAAGCTGTTGGGGTTTATTGTAAAAGAGGAATCAAGGTTGATCCTGCTGAAGAAAAAAAAAAAAAAAAACAAGAAATGCCTGAACCGAGAATGGAAAGAGAGGTTCGTGGTCTCCTGGGTAGATTGAACTACATGTCATGGTTCACATCTCACCTAACAACCACGTGGGAACCTATTCAAGAAAAAAGAGCAAACGGTCAGGTGAAATAATGATTGCCAAGGGGCATTGAGAAATAAAAAAAAATAATAATAAGTTGCAGGAGCCTCTGATTCTGTTGCCTCCCTATGGAGAGAGACTGTTAATCTTGTACTTGACAGCTTTCGAGGGGTCTACGAGGTGTATTGGGTCAGCATGACGAGTCTTGTCGAAAAGAGCATGCAATTTACCTTAGCAAAAAGTTTACCGACTGTGAAACAATACATTCACTGCTCGGGGAACTTGATGTACTTTGGCATAGGCTGCTCGCCGGTTGAGACAGTATATGCTGGTTCATACCACTTTGTGGATTTCTAAGATGGATCCGATCAAGTATGGGTTTGAGGATCTAGTATTGACCGGACAGGTTGCGAGGGTGCAAAAGAATGTTGACTGATTTGTGATACCCTCAGAAAGCAATCGAGGGGTGTATTGTCTGATTACGTCGCTCCGCAACCCCTTGAGGATTATCAACCGATGAAGTTTGGATTCCCTAATGAGGACATCTCGAGGTGCTCTGATCGAAAGATTGAGAGTAACCGATCCCGGAGGAGGGGCCTGACCCTGAATCCGAACGGATTCTGATGTCTGATGGGGAGGTTAAGGTGAATAAACTCTCGTTGCCCGGATAACGTTTGAATGCACCGATGGTGTGATTGAGTATGAAGCTTGTATCCTGGGTATCGAACGTCGGTGCGCACATCTACTGGGGCAACGCCTTTGTCGGTGGTATATGGAATGGAAGCCGTACTACCGGTTGAGGTTCAGATTCCCTCTTTGAGAGTCTTGATGGACGTGAAATTGCAAGGGGCTGAATGGGTAAGGACCCGGTACGAAGAGCTAAGCCTAATTGAGGAAAAGAGGCTGGCAGCCGTCTGTCATGGGCAGTTGTACCAGCAAAGGATGAAGCGTGCTTTTGACAAAAAGGTACGACCTCGGGTATATCACGTAGGTGATATGGTGCTGAAAAGGATCATTCCTCCTCAAAATGATCGAAGGGGCAAATGGACACCGAATTATGAAGGTCCATTCGTGGTCAAGAAGGTTTTCTCTGGCGGAGCCTTGTTGTTAACGACCATGGATGGTGAGGATTTTCCATCCCCTGTGAATGCGGACGCAGTTAAAAAATACTTCGTGTAAAGAGACCCGCTGGACGAAAAGAATAAAATAGTCCAGGCAAAAATGGGCATCCCGGCGAACCAAAAAAAAACAGAAAGAAAGGTTCGGGCAAAAATTAGGGATATAAAATGAAAAATCGTACACCCGGCAAGACGAAAACCTGAAAAGGCGACTTGGGCAAAAAGGGGTATCCCGGTGGACTGAAAACCCGAAAGGACGGTCCAGGCAAAAGAGGGATTGAAACGAACAACTGCGTTTAGCATGATCGTTTGCGCTTTGGTTAAAGCATCATGGATAATACCCGGTAGGGATCAGTTGGAAACGTCTTGTTCAGAAGGCAGAAAGCACGGAGAGTCTGAGGACATATGGGGTGTAACTGAGTTGGAACTCGATGAGATCACGGGTTTCACATTGCCATTAGGATAGATTTTTCCTTTTGTGCAATTACCTCTTTTCAGGAATTGTTTCCTTTGTATTGCTCATTTGAGCCACACTGTTTTTCAATCAATAAAATGCATATTCAGTCAAATAATTTTGTTTTTGTTTTTCACTACCGCTTTGATTGCAAAAACATCCGATTATTTTTGATAAAGAATCTTGCATTTTAACTCATACAGGTTCCTTCCAATGCATGTTTATAAGATGGAAAGCTTGAAATCTTATTTGGAAGGTTGAGTGACCCAAGTGTTGAAATCTTGACACGCCTGAGGCACGGTTTTATCTGACGATCTGTTTTGCAGGAACTGTTAGGTATTTTCACTCACTTGCAGGTTATGATGTGGAAGCTTTGACAAGAGAAATCCCCATGGAGTCCAGTCAGGGACGAGGGACGGACGAAAGAATATGAAGGGATGACGAGAAGACGTCGAGACGTACGACGATCCTTGATTTTAATCAAGAAGACTCTTCAAAATCGGAAGATTGGAAAGTCTGTAGAAATTCCCCGCAGAGTCCGATCAGGGACGAAAGAATATGAAGGGATGACGGAGAAGACGTTGGGACGTCCGACAACCTTTGGAATTAATCAAGAAGACTCTTCAAAGTCGGAAAATTGAAATTATGTATAAATCCCAGGAGTACGTTTCCGTCGAGCGCGGAGCGATTGGGAATACAAGATGATGGAGCAGAAAAGGTCCAGACGAGTCTGGGAATTCTCAAAAGTGGAAAGCTGATACGAGATTGGGAGGTGGATATCATGGTTCGACAAGTCGACGGGTGTTCTGTACCAACTTTTCTCATTTCCCCAGCTAGGTCCCCAAGCAGAGTTATGAGGGCCAACTCCCCAGCAGATCCAAGGTCTGTGGATCCCTTAGCCGAGTCGAGATGGTTATCCCCGGTAGGTAAATGGTGTTTCCTCGGCAGCCAAGCCTGAAGGTTGCTATTCCCCGAGTGGAGCGGGTTTCAATGAAATATATCTCCAGCAGTGTTCATCCTACCAGTGGATTGGATGAGTTTCCGTAGCAGACGGATATTTGCATCCCCAGCTGAGTTGATTCTACCTATGGATTGCATGGGTAATCCCCAACGGAGTGGCATTCGCTTCCCTAGCAGGGTCAGGATGGTTATCCCCAGCAGGTGTCAGATCGATGTTTCCCCAGTCGCCAGGCCTGAAGGTGGCTGTTTCCCAGCAGAGTATCTGTGAGCATTTCCTCAGTGAAGTCGCAGGTATCTGTGAGGTGTTCCCAAAGCAGAGTCGGGATTGATATCCCCAGCAAGTCAAAGACTGTTGTATCCCCACAGAGTGTTGGTGGTTCTTATCCCCAGCAGTTTCCCGAGCGGTTTGGGTGCAAAGGAGGTTCTTCCCCGGCAAGGGTTGCCTTATTCCCAGCAGCAGTGCTTATTCCCCAGCAGGGTGGAGATTGGTGTATTGACGAGTTCCTCAGCAGAGTGTCTCGTGCTCCTCAGAAGAATCCCTTGAAGGGGATACTTTTTATACATTCATCATGAAAAAAAATAGCATAGCATGTTGCATAGAAAAATAATAAAGCGCGTAGCATTTCCATAATTATGGAGCATTACGCAGAAAAAATCAATCATGCATCATATTGCAAGCACAAGCTAGTCTCAAGCCGTGGTTACCGTTTGAGAGGTGGTTTTACCAGAAGTAGAGGTGTTACTCCGAGGAGTTTGGCCTCATGATTTGATCAAAGGTATTTCCCCAGTAGTGCGATACTGGAGGAGTTTTTCCGTCGGGCAGAGATGGAAAGGTTACGCGATCAGCGCGATTTAAGCCGTGGTTACCGCTTGAAGGTTTGGTTTCATCAGATGGTGAAGATGGTACTCCGAGGAGTTCAGCATCACGACGTCAGATCAGCAATGTTCCCCAGTAGTGCGATATTGGAGGAAATGTTTCCGTCGGACAGAGATGGAAATAATATCAGAAGACGTTACGCGATCAGCGCGATTCCGGGGTTCAAATGGAGAAAAGGAGATGTTGAGGCATTTTCTGGAGATGGGGTTCAAATGAAGAAAGGGAAGTGTTGCGACATTTTCTGGAGATCGGGGTTCAATCAGAGAAGAGTATATGCTGAGGCATTTTCTGGGGTTCAAATGAAGATTGGAGTTGAAGAATGTATCCGGGATGAGGTCCTTAGGATTATCTTCTGTTCATGTGTCACCTTAGACTTTGGCGGAGTCCAATGAAGGTCGTCATAGGTGTCTTCTGAGGAAGAGATACACATGTTACCTTCCTTTTGTGAGGGTATACCCTCTGACATGTCGCCCTCAGAGTGGTGTTTGGTGTTATTTCCGACGTTGCCAGCGGAATTATCACGAGAGATTGGAGATCGGGGTTCAAACGGAGAAAGGAAAGTGTTGAGGCATTTTCTGGAGATGGGGTTCAAATGGAGAAAGGGAGATGTTGCGGCATTTTCTGGAGAACGGGGTTCACATTGGCGATCGCGAGTTATCGTCAGGCGACTGGGGTTCAAACTGGAGAATGGGGTTCATTATGTGGCAAACAGGAGAGCGGGGTTCAAATGCGGTGATCCGAGGATCATTTGCGCAAGAGAAAATTTTGGGGTTCAAGAAAATGGAAAAAATAGAGAAAACTTCGGGGTTCAAGAAAAGCATAAAAAGAAAAAGAATAATAATCCCGAGCGGATGTGGCGTTCGGGCCGTGGTTGTCCCTGTGTTACCATTTATTTTGGTATCCAGGTCGATGTTGCTGTTTCGGTGATCAGGCCGACTTTCTCCGTACCAGACGGGATTTCTTTTTCAAGATTGTTTCTTCGCCGATGCTGACGGGCGTTGTTAATTATTTTCCCATCAGAGTGCAAATTGTTCGTCTGTTCTTGGTATTCAATCACTCTTCATCCTGATCATCTGAAAGCCGAGGCTGTTCATATCGACAGGTTCACAGTGGATTGAATAGGGGCAGCTGTAACACCTCAAAATTTGCCCTCCTCTCTTGGGACTAGCTTAACATATTGCATATCATTTTTAGGTCATTAGGCATTGCATATTGCATATCATGTGGTTACATTGTGCAAGTCATCCTCCTAAGTCTTGATCAGAAGATGAAGAGGTCATGTGCATGCTGGGGTTTCATTGGACTGGTCATCAATCATCTAAGGATATGGAGGTCCAAATTAGGGTTTTGTGATTCTCAAGGAGATTGGTCTTCATTTTGATTGAAATGATACATCATCATCATCATGGTCTTGTTATCATCAAGTGTTGAAGCATATTCCTTGAGGTTAGGGTTTTGACCACTGGTCAACCCTAATCAGTTGCATTGGGCCAATCAGGGCATGGTTAGGAGATGGGGTCTACAATGTATATGGGGATCATCCCATGGTTTTATTGAGCTAATTGAGGCTAGGGTTTCACCCTTGAGCCATTTCATCAAAGGATTGGAGCTCAGTTTGATCAATGCCTGGCCAAGTTCATCTATCAGTTGAAGAAGTCAACTGTGGTCAACTGTGCATGATTTAATGGATTTGGAGGTGGAAGTGAGTTGGATACACTTCATTCATGTTGAAACAAGTGTTATTTGACATGTCAAAGCTCAAGAATGGAGAAAATAAAGTCAAAACAAAAATTGCCAAAAATAGAAAGTGACTTATAATGGAAGTTTCCAAAAATGGAAAGTTTTTTTACCTCAAATTTACATGTCCCAGGAAGCTTCAAATAAAAACTTGTTCAACATTAAAGTTGTAGATCTTGTTCTTACCTTTCCAAAAAGTCCAAGAACTTGAAATTCCCATGTATGGTTGGCAAGTTATGGTCCATTCAATTTCAAAAATGACCCATAATCAAAGTGGCATAACTTCCACATGGAGTGTCCAAATTGAGTGGTCTTTTTATGTGCAAACTCCATTTGACATGTACTTTCATGGTGCATAATTGGAATTCATCAGAAATGGTCAATGCAAAAAGTCAAATTTCAAGTGTACAGTTAAAGATCCAAGGGCAAAATGGTCCAAGTTGAGAAATAATGGGAATTTTGGTATGGGGATTTTTGCAACACCTCACATATGCCAATTAGAGATGGTTTGAACTGTCATAAGCTTGCAAAGTCCAATATTTGGTTAAGTCATTTTGGAATTGTACTTGAAAATACACAATTTGGCATAGCATGTTGAAAATGAAAATTACAAAGCCAATTGCCATGAGACAAGTGCCAACACATCAGAACTGGTATTTGGAGAGAGTGTGAGATGTCATACAGCTGTCACAAGCCCCAGGGTGAAATGTCCATTTTGCCCTTGTTTTGTAAAATTGCATTTTTGCTAATTACATCATTTTTGTTTAATTTGTGATTAGAGATGGATTAAGTGGAGGTATATAAACTTAATCATAACTGAATGTTGATTACAATCACAAATCTCCAGAAATTCTAACTGATTTTCCCTCCAATTCTCCAAATTCATCAAGAAGCTTCAAGAACCAAATTCAACAAAACTCCTTCAATTCTTCATCAATTCGAGTGATTCTTTTTGCTTTGTGCTCTATGAACATGGATCTTCAACTGTTTTAAGGAATCCTCACCATAACCTTGCAAATTCGTGATTGTTCCAATTATGCTCAACCATGGTGATTTGAAATTTCTCCCAATTGAGGCATCCAAGAGCTGAAGCACGTGTTCTAAACATCTTCCTATACTTCCTCCTTCATCTGTTTCTGGCAATTGGAGTGAAAGAACTCAAGAACAACCGCTGCCATTGCAAGGTGCATAAATCTCGAACCTCATGATTCTTTAAATTTCCATATGCGTTCTGTAGAGTGTTTCATGTAGATGCTTGTGATATGTTCAGTTTTTGAAATGATTAATGGATGAATGAGATATCGTGATTTTTTGTTGTGATGTCAAAACCTAAATCGCTCGATCCAGATTATACAATTAGAATTAGGTTAATTAGGTTACATATTCGTGATCCTGGTGCCTAGACGGTTCCAATGACTATAGGCTTGTGAATTTTTGTTGAAATTTGTTCTTCGCGTGTTCATGAGATTTCTGGAAATTTTCTTGAGAAAGTGATGAAGATTGCTGTGTTTGATCTTCGTTTTTGCCTTTGCTTTTGAATTTCGTGTTTGCCGCGCCCTGCAGCCAATGAGAACATTTCATTTCCAAGCTCAAAACGGCGTCATTTTGAGGAACTTCGTCATATTTTCTAAAATGCCACTGCCTATTTAATTAAATATTAATTCTATTTTCTTTTTCATTTCTTTTTTCATTTTGTGCCATGATCTTCAAAAATGCATATCTCGTTCAAAAATCATCCAATTTGAGTGCAATTTTTTGCATTTTTCTCATGAGAATGTGTAGAATTTAATGGATATTTTCTGGAATTTTTTGTATGTCTAGAAAAATAATGAGCTTAGGGATTGTTTGATGTGTCACAATTTTGTACACTTTACCATATCTAACATGAAATGCTCATACTTCTAAAGAAATGATTGAAAAATTTTGTGCTTATTCTGGACATGTTGGTGGTGATTTTCATGTAGAGTTTGTGAATTTTGGATACTTGGTTGATTAGATATAATTTTTTGAAGTAAGGTGTGACAATTTGTGTCACACCAAGCTAGGTCAACTTTCTGATTTTATTTGCATGACCTAGGATTGTTTGATTGAGCCAATTTTTTGCATGAATGATCAGTGATGTGTCAAGATAACATGTGATTTTTGCTAGAATTTTTGATGGAGTTTTCAATTTGATTGATAATTTTCTTCACTGTATGCTCATTTGGTGACATTGTGTGATACATGTTGGTATATCTTCTGTGAAATTCTCATATGGTTTTGGATGAATGTGAAATTTGGTATGCTGGTTATGAATTTTTGAAGTGAATGCTTGTGTTGATGCCATGAATTGGCTTGAATAATTGTGTCTGGATTTCTTGATTTTCATTGACCTACTTTCTTTTGTCCAATTGAGCTGAAAATTGACATGCTACTTGTTGATTGTGTCCTGTTTAGGTGTGAATTATTTGAGGATTTTTGGAATTGTTTTGGTATGCTTTTGAGTGAAATAGTTCTGTTTGGTCTTTTGGTGTTGCAAATTGCATGTTTGATGTTAAATTGTGCATGAAATGAATATGGTGAAGGATATGAGCATGGGACCAATTGCATTTGCTTTTGAATTGTTTTAATTTGATTTTGGATTGGTTTTGCTTGCTGTTTAGATTTTTTTTTCTCCCTTTTGGACCCTAGGCTTGGCCTAGTGGTCTAAGTTTCTCACATTTGGTTTGACTTTTCAGGTTAAAAGTGCAAAAAGGCTTAAGAAGGAAATTGAAAAGTGAAAATTGAATTTGTTTGATGTTGTCCACTAATTTGACTTTGTTTTGTAGGTTGTAAAGCTTGAGCTTGGGCTTATAGCTTGCACTTACGTGCATTAACTTGTGTTGCTTTGTACAGATTAACTGATTAACATTTGCTGTTTACTGTTTGTTTGTCTGAGTGCTGATGATACTTGATTGATTTCAGGTACATTTAGTCGCTTACAGTTCTTTAAGAACTTGCTTGCTGCTGCTTGGTTTTTAAACCACTTGAGGTAGGACTTCTATTCTTCATGTAGTCTGGAAGACCTGGCCTGTTACTTGGCCAGGCAACTGTCTGAAGTCCTCCTTAAGAGGCGATGTTTGTGGTTGTTTACATTTGTGCCAAGCAGGTAAAGACCTCTATGAGGCAATTGGTGGATCAAAGGGATATGCAATCTATCCCCCACTATTCTGTGAGTCGTCCCTCTGCTCACACGGTTGTGTGTTGATGCATTGGGACACAAACCCAAGATCCTGTGCTGTTGCACAATCGAGTCAGAGTCTTTGAGCGTAGAAGGGTCCCTCCATTCTGGACCCACGCTCCTTTGTCTGAAGCTCTCCCTGGTTAGGGATAAGAGCTGTGAAGTCTAATCTTCACTCACCTTTCATCTGCTTCACCTTAGCCCCGCAATGGCAAGGTTAAGAGCGAATACTACCCATATATAGATGACTTGCTTCGGCAGTCAAACCCATTGTTTGAGCCTCACTTGACTGGTTATAGTGTGTGCTTTGTGAATATTTGCTTGAAATGCTTGTTTTGATCTGTATGCTTGTATGCTTGCTTTCTTCCTGGATAGGATTAGCTTGCAGTTGTGCAAGTAGGTAGAAACCTGAACGTAGGGCAATGATGCATGACAACACTAGGCTCGAGTACAGCTCCCTGGTAGTGTGTCTCCCCTTGGTTTCTGGCTAGAATTTCTTTCCCTTTCGGGGGAACTACGTCGCCCTGATCCTCATACCAGATGAGGTACGTAGGCAGGAGACCGTGCGAGGTCTCTCCGGGCACCCTTTTCTTTTTTGCGTGTGTTTTGTTTGGCAGCTATCAGGCTCGAGTTCCCGACTCCCTGTTAGTCTGTGTGTGCCGTTTCTTCTGACGTCTCATCGTCTCTTCTGGCTTGCTTGATGACTTGTAGGCTCGAGTTCCCGACTCCCTACTAGTTTGCATGTTCTTTCTTTCCCTTTCAGGGGAACTACATCGCCCTGATCCTCGTTCCAGACGAGGTATGTAGGCAGGAGACCGCGCGAGGTCTCTCCGGGCACTTTTTTTTCTTTTTGTGTGTGTTTACTTGTTATCTGCTTGTGTGTCAGGATATGGACGTAAGCCCAGCGATTGGCTGTACGTATCCTGATTGCGTGTGTTTTGGTTCGGATGCTGATGTAAGCCCAGTGATTGGCATTCAGGCTCCATGTTTGCCTGTTTGGGTGCGTGTGTTGTTTGGCGTGCGTGAGCCGAACTACAGTAGCTCTGATTCTCGTTCCCGACGAGATATGTAGGCATAGGATGCGATGTCCTATCGAGCTCCCTTCTCTTAACCCCACCTGCGTTCCCTGTGTGTGTGTGTGTGATGTTTAGCAACCTTTTCTCTTCTTAGAGCGTGGATCCCGTCGAGTACGACGGACGTGAGGGGTGCTAATACCTTCCCCTTGCGTAACCGACTCCCTTACCCTTTCTCTTTGGTCGCGAGACCATGCTTTTCCCAGGTTTCTCTGAGCGTTTCCTTTCCCTATTTTGGGATAAATAACGCGCAGTGGCGGCTCTGTGTTGTGTTTTGTTTCAGCCCGCCGGTTGTTTTTCGCAGATGCGACAGTATGGTCTACTTAATTCAACGTGTTTTGTGATTAATGTTTATTCTAAGTGTTATGTGGATGATAAGAAATCCATGCAGGTGGAGTTTATTTCCAAAAAGAAATCATATTTCAAAGGTGCAGTGTGGTGTATTATGGGTGATTTCAATTTTATTTGTTTCTCAAAAGAGATGGTTGGTGTGGGAATTCCATCCATGATTTAGGAAGTTTGTAATTTTTAGAATTTTCAAACTTTATCTCTTTGGTGGATCTTAAAGAATTACCTTTCCTTGGGATAAAATTCACCTAGTTCCAACCTAAGGGTGAGGCCGCTAGTCTGATTGATCGTATTTTGATGTCTAGTTGGTGGTTGGACCTCAATGGCGAGGCATCTTAATGCGTCATTCTGAGGGATGGTTTTGACCATTGTTATGTTATTCTTAAGTAATGCAATCAGTTGTGGGGCCTTAAGCCTTTTAGATATAATAATAATTAGTTATCCAATAATAGTATTCCTAAGTTAATGCTTTTCTTCAAGAATAACTATGAGATTCATGGTTGGAAAGCTTATGTTTTGATGGAGAAGTTAAAAGTCATCAACATGGTGCTTAAATCTTGGAACACACAGGTTTTTGGAAATCTTGACTCTCATATAGAAAAATTCAAAGAGGAAGTGGGTAGGGTTGGTTCTTTAGCTGATCTAAGGCCCTTATTTGCTTGTGAGATTGAGTATAGATCCAAAGTGTTTTTGGATATGTGGTATTTTCTTATCTCAACTGGTTCAAAGATTTAGGCCTGAATAGCTTAAGGAGGGTGATTCTAATTCCGGTTACTTTCATGCTTTCGTTAAGAGTAAAAGTAGAAGGAATTTATTCGCAACTCTTAAAGTTAGTGAGGTTTAGATTGAATAGGTTTGTAACATTAGACAAGAGGTATTGAATAGTTTCATTGAGAATTTTAGAGAACCAAATATGGATAATCCTCGTCTGAATGGTGATGTTTTTGCTCTCTTTTGGTTAATGATAATTTTTCTTTGTCATCTCCATTTAGTCTCTAGGAGCTAGATTGGGTAGTGTCCTAGTATGAAGGTAAAAAAGCCCAGGTCCAGATTTTTTTCACTTTTATTTCTTGAAATTTTTTTGGGACTTGTTTAGAGTTGACCTAGGGATTATGTTCGATAAATTACACCGCGTTGCCTCTCTATCTCATAGTTTTTCATCTTACTTTATGACTTTAATCTCCAAGGTAAAATATTGTTTTCATTTATGAAAGTTTATGCCCATTTCTTTGGTAGGATCCCTGTACAAGATGGTGGCTAAAATGTTGGCTATTAGACTTGTCAGAATCTTTGTCTTCCTCCTCGATGATACGTAAGCCTAGAACGAAGAAGTTGGTGTCGTCTTCGACCTCAACGGTACGTAAGCCTAGAACGACGAATTTGGATGAAATTGTTGGTTGAAAATGGTGTTATTTCGTTAAGGTTTAAATTGGTTTTGTTTATTTAGGGTTGAAAATGGTGTTGTTTTGTAAGGGTTGAAAATGGAGTTGTTTCGTTAATGGAAATAAACAAATGTAATTGTAGAAACAAGTTAGCTAGTTGTGTTTCCTTTAAGTGAATAAGTAATTCCACCACTGTTGTTTTATGCAACCGTTGTGATATATGACTAACTTAATGTAATTTTATAAAAAAAGTAAGATTTTAAGCATTTTTAAAAAAATATATCACAACAGTTAGTTTAAACAAATGTGGTGTGGTTTACGTTAATGTAATTATATAAAAAAATGTTAGGTTCTAAGTATTAAAAAATTAAAAAAAATTGAAAAATATATCACAATGGTTAGTGTAAACAACCGTAGTGATATCACTTTCATTTTTTATCTAAAAAAATATAAAAATGAAAGGCACAACTAAAATAATGAAGAAATCATGATTTTGTTGGTGTTGAGAATTGAACCCATGAAAGGTATAAGATATCATCACGGTTGTTCTAAACAACAGTGGTAATAAGTTTACTATTTTTAATTAAAAAAATAAAAAATATTGGCGCCTGAATTTAGATATATCACCGCGGTCTTTCAAAGAACCGTCGTAACATTGATGTTGTTGTATATATTTTTTGTAGTAGTGAATTGAATCAGTTAGGCTCCTTCGAAGGTTTTGGCCGTGTCTTGACAATTATTGCAAGATAGACTCCCATAAAGAGAGAACTTGTCTAAGATATGAGTTATTTTTTATCCCAGTTTAATCTTTTATCCCATGTGTGGGTATTTGGTTAAGATAAGTCCCCATCTTTTTACTACTTGCGAGTTAGCCTTATTTGTGTGGTATAAAATCTTTAAGTGGTTGGGGTGACAGTTAGTTATCGATAATGACACTAGGGTGTTGTTTGAGTTTTTTTTTCTTTAGGGGTTAATTTCAAGTATAAGGGTGGTTATCTCTTGATTTGACATATAGCGGATCGAGTGTCCACCTTGATTTTGAGGTGGGTTTTGGATTTTAGTTTTATGTTGACGTTCTTTTAATGTGTTCTGATTTACGGTGGATCTGATGGCTTAAGATCTAACTTGTTTCCAGTGAAGAGACTTTTTAGTATCTTGGGTTCTTTTGATTGGGGTCCCGCTAGTTTTTTATTGTTGTTTTGTTTAATTATATTATTTGTTGTTGTTGTTGTTTCTTTTAATGTTTTTTTTGTGGTGTTGTAGTATTTGGCATTTCTTGTACTTCAAGACAATTTTAGTTGAACTTTGAATTTTCAACGTTAGGGAATTTCTCATGACACCCTATGGTGTGGAAAAATACTCCATGGAAAACTGAAACTTTCCCTTAGATTTTGGAGATGCATCTTTGGATGCACCATGCATCAACATTATGTCGCACATGAGTGTCATCATAGATTAATACTAAAAATCATTTCAGAGATGCATCTCCGGGTTATTTCAATAAATATATTCATAGTTGATCAGCCCAGTGGACATTCCGGTGATGCATCTTCGGAGTTTTGGGGATGGATTTTGAAATTTTTGTGGCCTTTGCATGTCTGATGTTTCCGGAGATGCATCTCCAAAATAATTTGATAAAATACTGAACTGCATGATCACACAATCATACTTGTTTTCCACCTGAAACCCTTACCAAAAACCTTTCCATTCTCAATCCACATTTTTATTTCAAATCTCAATCTTGTGTTTCATCACATCAAAGGGAGTAAAAGAAGTTGAAATTCTATGTAAAGATCATTTATTTCAAGCCTCATTACTCACATTAATCTTGTTTTCAGTCTGAGAAACATGCCTTAGCACTCTTTCAACTATGTTATCAATATTTAAGCTCTCTTTACAACGTTATCACAAATTGAGTATTTTATTGTAATTGTTTTCATTAGATATGATGGACCGCGATATTTTTCCCAAACATGTTGTGTCTCTGGATGCCAAAGGTGTTGTTGTAAAAGCGGTAGATGTTGACAACCAATTTAAAAAGGAGTAAGACTTTGAATTTCATGATCACATGCTTCAATGTATTCGTACAGAGGCCTCCAAATTGGGATTTGGTGTGGTAACTGGAAGATTGGATAATGGTTCAGATATAAGATGTGCATTTGTGATAATTACGTGCGAAAGAAGTGGGAAATATAGACCTCATCTCCGAAATTTTAAACAAGATGACATCGATTCAAGAAAATGTGAGTGCCCCTTTAAGTTGTATGGTAATATGTTGGCAAAGAAAAAATGGATATTTAATGTCATATGTGGTTTACGTAACCATGACTTGTGTGAAAAGTCGGCCATCTCATTGCATGTCGTCTCATGCCGAAAGAGAAAGAATGTGTTGCAGGCATGACATTGAATTTGGTTCAACCGAAAAATATACTCGCAACTTTAAAACGTAGAAGACCCTAAAAAATATCTCAAATATCAAGCAAGTGTACAATATTCGGTACCAAACTAATAAGGCGTTGAGGTGTGATAGAACTAAAATTCAACAACTCTTGAAAATGTTGGATGATAACAATTATGTGTCTAGGTACCGAACGTGTGAGGATGAAGTAACCGTTAAAGATATATTTTGGATCATCCTGATTCCATCATGTGTTCAACACGTTTCCTACCGCGCTCATAATTAATTCAACGTACAAGGTCAACAAGTACAGACTTCCACTATTGGAGATGGTTGGCGTTACCTCTACTGAGAAGACCTATTATGAAGGGTTTGCATTTCTAGATAGCGAAAAAGAGGAGAATGTTACTTGGGCCTTAAGAGGTGTGTCGGTCAATGTAGAATGACCAAGAAAAGATACATAAAGTGATTGTTACGGACCACGATACCGCGATGATGAATTCGGTTGCAACAATATTTCGTACTTCTTATTCATTTCTTTATAGGTATCACATAACAAAGAATGTGAGAAGTTGGGTTAAACCCGCAGTAGGGACGAAACGGGTAAAGTCCGAAGATGGAAAAATGTTGAAGGAGGGTGTGGTTGAGGAAAAAATAATGGATGCGACGATTTTCAGATCGGTCGAAGATATTGTGAAGATGTTGAAACGTTCACCCGAGTATTAAAATGTAATGTCTACTTTTATTTTAACATCACCTATGTAATGCTGATTTTATATCATGAATGATAATTTTATTTTGTGAAAATATAACTTTATGATTTCCTGTTGCTTCTGTTTCTGGTTCAGCGAGATGCATCTACGGACAGTTTTAAGTATATTTGTTATTTATTTATTAATATATCCCTAATTAATTTATATATATTTTTTTTATAATTAATAACAAATACTTCTAAAGAAACATTAATTAATTCTCTCTTTTAATAGCTAAATTAATAAAAATAGTATTAGTTATCAATAAACTTAATATAACAATTAGTATTTTTAATTTTTTTGTTATTTAGCTAAGAGTTGTTATTTTTTGAAAGAAGCAATAGAGTTGTTATATTTAGGAATGGTTGTACTACTTCCCATGAGGGGGAACAGTAAAATAGTGTACTACTATGGGTTGGAATTTTTCCTACAGCCGATCATGATCCATTCTTTCCAAAAGTCAATGCATGGCATTACTATTCTCATTAAGAAGTACAGTAAGAAATAAATAAAAAAATATTGATGGATGGAACAAAGCTACAGTCAATAACGCACAATTTCAAACAGTGAGAAAAGCTGCGAAAAATATATACAAAGAACCCAATCAATCATGTCTTTGACCATAAACAAAAAGACATGGATGCTAAAAAACAAGTGTTTAGATATGTTGTTATCCAACTATAGCAGTATTCTTCCTCCACGCTTGTTTGCAATCATGTTCAACTTTACGGCCAGCCAGCCAACCACGTTAACTTTGTAACTTTGTGCGACATATCTATCTTAGGTAGCCACCATGAGCCTCATCAAAAGAGGCAAAAATGAATATTGTTGTTTGATAATATGCAAATAAAGCAAGATTGTAAAAGATATATTCCAGAGCAGTACGGCTATGATTGATTCCAGCACCAATATACGTCTTAGACAGGGCTCTTGATGTCAAAGTACATTAGTAAGGTACTGTGACAAATCCAATAGCTAGATGCTTATATGCTTTTTTTTAGCACTGAAATATGAATGGACTATACTAATTCAGTTTTCTTTTTTCACTAAACTAATTAGTGTTTTTCTTTTTTTTTGAATACTTCCTCTTTTTCCATTAAGTATATAACAAATGGCATCTCTCTCTCTCTCTATATATATATATATATATATATATATATATATATATATATATATATATATATATATATATATATATATATATATATATATATATATATATATATATATTTTATTCGGTACTTGAACATAAAAGTTGTTGCCACAATAATGGAGATCTTCGATGATCATAGTGAAAATGTACATGATTGTGAATCAAAGTCACACTTATCTTTTTCTGATATTGTGTACGGGTAATGGTTGAATGTAGATTAAAAGTTCTATGGAGAAAGTTGTGCTTTTGTGTGGTAGCCAAAGATGAAGGTTTAGTTATACGTCATTGTGTGGTCCTCAAAGATGAATGTATACTTATACGTCAATTATTAGAACACTCTTATTTGATTGGACATATGGAATTAAACGGTTTTCATGCCCAAAACATATGTATTATCCACTAGTGTGTTGCCAAGTGTCATGTATTGTGAACTCACTTTATAAGCTAGAACTCTCATTTGTAATAGAAGTTGCTGATATGAAACACGATTTTACCATTATAGTGTGTATGTTCTAATAGTTGGTATTCAGAGTTCGGTTCGAATAGAGGCCATGTGATACCCACACGACGGTGCAAACCGACACAAGTTTCTCAATGAATCTTCATGTTCTCAATAGAAAGAATTGGGATCAATGGAGGGTGCAAATGAAAGCGATTATGGGTTACCAAGAAGTCATAGAAATTGTCGAAGATGGTTACCCAGCACTCCCCAACAATCCCACAGATGCATGGAAGACGCTTCAAAAAGAAAACAAGAAGAAAGATTGTAAAACAACTTTCTTGATTCATCAGTGTGTTAATGAAGCACAATTTTAGAAGATTGCAGGTGTTGCAACTTTGCAAGAAGCGTGAAAGATTCTAGAGACCTGCAACGAGGGATCAGAGAAGCTGAAGAAGGTACGACTGCAAACGATGAGACGTCAATACGAATTGATGCAAATGGAAAGCAATAAAAAGATTGTTGATTTCTTCCACATAA
This sequence comes from Lathyrus oleraceus, assembly GCF_024323335.1. Classification (NCBI taxonomy): domain Eukaryota; kingdom Viridiplantae; phylum Streptophyta; class Magnoliopsida; order Fabales; family Fabaceae; genus Lathyrus; species Lathyrus oleraceus. Next base: position 214,007,540 of record NC_066585.1, read on the forward strand.
TTACTATAACACCCTGATATTTTATATTTATATTTTAATTGAATTAAAATCATTTTTTTTATTGATTATTGGTGTGTTAGATGGTTCGGAGAAATTTTTGGAGAATATATAGAATTAATAAGAATTTTAGTTATTTTAAATAATTAAAATAATAAATAAAATAGAAAATTCAAGAGTTAGGTGAGAACTATAAATATTGAGAATAGGAGGTAAAATGGTGAGAATTAAGGAAGGCTGGGGGCAAGTGGAATAATTAAGAGTACAAAACTAAGTTAAGTTAAATAGTGAGGTTTGGTGGAGGCTAGGTTTTGTAGTACGTGAAATAAGAGCAATTTTGAGAGAAGAGACAAACAAGGGTTTGGAAGAGGGAGAGCTTGGAGGAGACACCATTAACAAAGCTTGAGAAATTCTGCAATTCTAAGTAAGGGGAGAGAACTCTTCATGTGTGGGTGCTTAGGCAAAGAAGATAGAGATGGTCTCTTACCCTCATCCTTTGGGGGGTTTCCTTTTCACCATTATTGAATGGTTTAGAGCTTGATATGAGTTTTCGTAGAACTCTTTCATGACCTTTGTATTTTGATGATAATTTCGTGTACTGATTACATGTCAAATTCGTGTGAATTTATCTGGTTAAATTCTGAAATTTGTTGTTCTTGTTGGTTGTGTTGAAAGTGTTAAGGATGATGATGAACTTTAATCAAATGGATGTAAAATATGTTAATATGTGCATATTTGATTGTTTTAATATTGTATTAACATGTATGATTGAATTTAGTGTGTTTGGGATCGACATTAGAGCTTTAATAGCGCTACAATGGTGGAAAATCATACTTTTGAAGTTGTTGTTATAGTGTATCGCGCTAAGCGCGGTTGAGGGCCCGCTTAACGAAATTTCGCTCAGCACGAGGAGTTCTCGCCCAACGAGATGCATGTTTTTGTATTTTTGGGTTTTTAGTGACAATGTGTTGTTTTGACGAGTAAATGGTACTGCCTTATACTGTTTGAGATTATTTTCTCCTGCTTAATGTGAACCAATGCATTTTATTAAATAGATAACTATTATGCAAGAAATGGTTGGTTTTATGTTGACTTATGATGGATTGATTGATAACGAGCATTGTTGAGTTTCATGGTGAGTGGCCTTGAGAGAGTAATGGTTGAGTTGCGAGTCTGGTTCAAAGAGGGGACTGTGATGAACATTGATAGAGTTGGATTGCATTACATGGATTCATGAGTTGTAGAGTTTCCTAGTTCAGAGAGGGGACCTTGGGGAAGCCCAGTTCAGAGAGGGGACTGTGGCAGGAAGTAATCGGTAACAAACCTTTGATCATCCAAAAACTTGGTACCACATGCATATTGAGTTGATTTGTGAGTTCGCTCAGATACGAGACCATGACGAGCATTGACATAGTTGAGGAGTCGAGCATTTCATGCGTATCTGAATTGAATACGAGTCAATTGTTTATATGAATTGATGTGAGTGGGTAAATTAATTCTATGAGATATTTGGGTTGTTTAGCATGAGTTTATGTTATCGATGTTGTTCTTGTAGCTGGTATGAGTTGTGAGATTGATAACATGTGGCTTATAAATCATTGTTGTTTATTCATACTATCTATATATGAATGTATTCTCACCTCTTTCTGTTTGTTATTGCGTTTGTGCTCCTCTGAGATACAAACGATCAGGTACAAGAGTAGATGTTTGATGATAGAGTATGGCATTGTGCTTCTTTACTTATTTATTGTCCGTGTCTTAGTGGATTCGCTCTGATATGTAAAACTGAGGAACGAGATGTTCTATGTTTTCTTTTGTTTCATGTCTTATTTCCTTGAGGGTTGGTTGAACCACTATCTCATTGTTGTTGAGATTCATACATTTAAATTATTGGTTTTCCACTACTTATTCGAAAAGTTTAATTTGTGGTTCTTTCATGATAAGGTGAAGCATATGCGATAATCTATTTGTCGAGTTATATTAAATTATTTTATTAAATATCGGGTCGGGAAAGTAGGGTGTTACATAGTGGTATCAGAGCAGTTCGGTCCATCCGACCAGGTTTTATGACGTTATTTATTCCCTAGTATGTAACATGTGTGTGAACACTATCGATGCTCGTTTTTATTTCCTAAATGCTTGCCAGTAGGAGCGGGGTTGAAATAAGTGGGGGAGGAGCTTCTGCTTCTATGAGGTGTTTGAGGTGTAGAGGATTGGTTTAGTGTGTTGTTGATTCCATGAGTGCCTGTGTTGTTGAGGTTGTGTTGTTTCTCGAACCCGAAGAGAGTACAAATTTGAGATTCATGTCCATTGGTTAAGTTGGGATGTCTTTGAGGGAGGATGATCAGGTGCTCGCGATGTTCGCTTCTGTGAGAGTGGAGAACAATGTGGAAACTAATGATATGTCGGTAGTGTATGAATTTCCTGATGTTTTTCCTGAAGATATTTGTGATTTTCCTCCGAAACGTGAAGTTGATTTCGCAATAGATTTAGTACCTGATACTAGATCTGTTTCGATGACTCCATATAGAATGTTTGCATCAGAGTTGGGAGATTTGAAGAAACAGTTAGAAGATCTACTTGAGAAGAAGTTTGTTAAACACAGTGTTTCGCTGTGGGGAACGCCGATGTTATTGGTGAAGAAGAAAGATCGTAGCATGAGGTTGTGTTTTGATTATTGAGAGCTGAATAAGTTCAAGATTAAGAACAAGTATCATCTTTCGAGAATTGATGACCTTGTGGATCAATTGGTAGGTGCTTGTGTTTTCATCAAGATTGATTTTAGATAAGATTATCATCAGATTCGAGTGAAGACTGAAGATATTTTGAAGACTGCTTTTAGAACTCAATATGGTCATTACGAGTATTCATTGATGTCGTTCGGTGTGTCTAATGCGCCATGTGTATTCATGGTGTATATGAATATAATCTTTCATCCTTACTTGGATCAATTTGTGGTTGTGTTCATCGAAGATATTTTGGTGTATCCTAAGACAAATGAAGAGCATACAAAACATTTGAGAGTTGTGCTACAGACTTTGGAAGAGAATAAGTTATATGTGAAGCTGTCCAAGTGTCAGTTCTGGTTGAGTGAAGTGAGTTTCCTTGGTCATGTGATTTCTAATGCGGATATAGTGGTCGATCCATTTAAGATAGACACAATGTTGCAGAGGGAGACTTTGAAGTTTGTTACAGAAATCAGAAGTTTTCTGGATTTGGTTGGTTACTATAGAATGTTTATAGAAGGTCTTTCAAAGTTAGTTTTGTCTTTGACTCAGTTGACTCGGAAGGGTCAAGCCTATGTCTGAGATGTTCAGTGTGAAGAGAGTTTTCCAAAACTCAAAAGGAAATTAACGTCGACACCAGTTTTGATCTTGCCAAGTCCAAGTGAATCTTTTGTGGTATATTGTGATGCTTCGAAAATGAGTTTATGTGGCGTGCTTATGCAGAATGGTCAGGTTGTGTCTTATGCTTCGAGACAACTGAAGTTGCATTAGAGGAATTATCCTACCCGTGATTTGGAGTTAGCGACTATGGTGTTTGTGTTGAAGGTTTGGAGACATTATTTGTTTAGTTCTAGATTTGAAGTTTTCAGCGATCACAAGAGTTAGAAATATTTGTTCAGTCAAAAGGAGCTAAACATGAGGCAAAAGAGATGAATTGAATTTCGGAAGGATTATGATTTCAGTTTGAGTTACCATCTAGATAAAGTCAATGTTGTGACATATACTTAGAATTTATGAAAGTGGGTCGTTTAATTAGTTTAACCATCGATCGTGTGTAGCAACCGAAATAATATATTATAATTAAAAAATTATAATTAAAAGATGGCGCGACTTTAATTTATATCTCTATTATTTGTTGAATGAGATAAAAAATTGTTATAAAATAATTATTTATAGTAATATTTGAAAAATGTAAATTAGAGTGTGTTATGCTGGTGCAATTCACCAATATTAAGAAGTCAATTACTTTTTATGCAAGTAAATTGTTATGTTAGTTAGGTTAGTTTCAAAAATTTGTCCTATTGGTAATCAATTCACATCAATGATTATTTTGATTTATTACTCAATAATAATGCATTTGGATCTCATCATAGTACACTTTAGTGAAGCTCTATTATTCTTTTCCAATCCTCTAAACGTTATATTTTCTCCCTCTTTATTCGTTTCAGTTGATCAGATTAAATAAATGTGCAGGTGTTTCAACAAATTTTATTGAATAAGTCACATACTATTAAATAATAAAACATAATTTTTCTTTTAGAAATAAGATTAGACAAATTACTATCACAAGCTATCAATGGTGCTAACAAGCTTGCTACCCTTTACAATAACCTAGGCATGATGTTAAGTTAGGAAGGACCATACATAAATTATCTCAAAATTACATGAATGATTAATAAAGGATAATATATTAATTTGTTGTCAATAATCTAGCTAAACTTCCTTGAGTTTATTGATCTCTCAAAAATCTTGTTGGTAGACCATGCATTGGGATTGGGAATGGACTATATTGAACTCCACTTTCATGTCCTTCAACCTCCCACCTACAAATTACCAAATAAATTGAACACAATTGAATCATCACAACACTTTGGATATGATCATGACATATACTAGTATTGCTTTTTTAATTATAGTGGATAATATCAAACTTGGTGAAGTTGAAATTTCACCTAAATTTTGTTACTAGATGGTGAATTAATATCAACATATTCAACTTGGCTAACTCATTTCCTGGACAAGAGTGCACTCCATTACCAAATGGCATAAATGTATTGGGCTTTGGAGAAACCTACAGCCATCCAGAATCCAAATTAACATGTCTTCAAAGTCAAGTGAAAAATAAATAGAGATTTGTTTATTAATTATTAATTTGATCAAGTAGTAGAAAAGTCATTAAATATTAGCATAGTATACCTCAAATCTCGATGGGTCAAAACTCTGAGGATTAATGTAGAATTCTGGATTATGGTGGATGTTTCTGAACAGTGGCATTACTTTCCAACCCTTTGGTATTAAATATCCTTAATAGTTGCATGAAAGAACATTTTAGAAATTAATCATGTAGGAAATAGTAAAAGCTTTTGAAAATGAAACTTCACACACACACATATACATATATATATATATATATATATATATATATATATATATATATATATATATATATATATATATGTATATAAATAAAAGATTATAGTGTCTGAAATTGCTACCTTTGTATACTACATCAACCACAGCTTCCCTAAAAGTAAATGAGATTATACTTGCCATCCTTAGACTTTCCAATATGACCTACAATATAACAAGATTTTGATAAGAAATATATTCATGAAATTGCTTTCAACATAACACTAATGGGCATGAAACATAGATATCAAAAACATGACATCGATACTGAAATTGACTCATCAACAGTGATGATACTGATACATCAGCATTCATAATAATTTGAAAAAGTAAATTAATTATATGTAATCAAGTGTCAATGTCAGTTTCATGCGAACACTGAAACATATTTTTTCAAAAGTGTTGGTGCTAGAGATAATTAATATATAACCTACCCTATGTGTAAGTGGCATATTTCTTGTTTGATTCCAACTCAATGGGATCTTCCCTCCTTCATTGGCTTCATATATTGACATTTGCTCTGCCTACAATAATACAATACAGTTTAATCAGTGGATTCATTAATTAATAAGTATTATGAGAGAACAATTTAATTAAGAGGACCAATAAGAACTATTACTTTTACTGCTTCAAGAAGTTTCTGATCATCATGAAGGTACTTGAGAATCCATGTTAGAACACTTGCTGTAGTATCTTGAGCTGCAAATAGTACTCCAATTACATTATCAGCTATTTCCTCATCAGTTAATATTTCTCCCTTTTCATCTTTGTAGTTTAGCAAGTGGCTTAATAGATTCTTCTCAATCAATTTCTGCTCCTTTCTCTTGCATATTATCTCACTTATAATCTCTTGGATTCTTTGCCTCGCCTAAGCAACAAAATATTGATTAGACAGAGAAAATCTTGTTATATAAATGACATATTGCAGTATATAACTATATATGTTACCAAAAGAGCTTTGGAGTATGCAGTTCCAGGTATCCTAGTTGGAAAAGAATTGTAGCCTTTCTCTATAATGCTGTAATTCTCCTTAAGCTGTTCTCTATAATTGTTTTCCAAGTTACCAAAGACGGAGAGGATTCCGATATTGAAAGAAAACTGTCAAGAATCAACCAAACCAAACAATGATGATGACAAATGAAAGCAAAATTCAACACTATACAATAAATTAAAGTACTCTTCCGTCTCTTTCCGCAGGCAGTAAACTAATGCTTCCCGAAAGAGACGGAAGTAGTATGAAATAAGACAATATTGCTGTATATTAAAAAAACTCCAACCTTTTTCATTTCATGGAAAGCATTAATGACTTGTCCAATAGAAACCCAAGATTCCAAGGATGAAATGACTTGTGTTTCAATATCCGGGATGAGTTTCTTGATTGATTCAGGAGAAAGAGAGGTTTGAACAAGTTTCCGAATGCGAGTGTGATAATCTCCTTGATGGAAGAACAATGCACAAGAACCAATAAGCTTCTCTTTGCTTTTGGGATAGGTAGGTTTGAACAAGTGAGAATGAGTCACCAACACAAATCTTGCAGCCTCGGGACTTGCTAGCATCACACATGGACATCCTAGTATATGTGTTTTGAATATTTCTCCATATCTGATTATCATCATTCAATTATGTCAGTACTATATATATGCATGTATCCATCAAGTTTGAGGTTACATGAAATAATAAATTAAGAAACAAAATAAAGAACCTTTTTTGTTTAGAAGCAAAGAAGACATTAGGGTGTTGAGAATAGAGTTGAAGAGTTTGTCCTATGTAAGGCCAACCCATTGAACCTGGGGGAAGCTTAGGCTTAATCTTGGATATGAATTTGTGTTTATTCAAGTGTCTCTTTAAGAATGGATAAGAGATCAAAAGGGTTGAGAGAAAGAAGAAGATGTTGACTAAAATAGCAAAAAACGCCATAAGGTTGAAATCAATGAATGATGAATGAGCCATTTGTGTTGAGGTTGGTTTATATATATATATAGTGGAAGAAGCTAGCATATAGCTAAGAGATGATTTGATACTATTGTGTACAGTTTGGGTTTGAGTTACTATTTTAAAGGGAGGCATATAGGACGAATTATCTGGTCGGTAGTCGGTACTACGTAGAGTTTTCTATGCCATTCTTTTCACCTCTCTCTCTCTCTCTAACAGTGTTAGTTGACAAATATAAGATACATCCAAGAGAGGATAGAAGCGTAATGTTGACATTTGTAAACATAAATAAATTAATGATGATAAAGAAATTGGCAAAGAAGATTCTAGATTAGTTATGTATTGGTTTTTTTAGATTATCATTGAGGAAATGTGAGTAATTTATGTAACATCTAACAAAATTAGTCACGTGAATAAATTTATAAGTGGAGTGAATATCAGTTTGTGGATGATTTTCATTGGTTTGTTAGATAAATTACCACAATTCTTCAATGATAATTTAAGTCTCGTTCGCGTGAATATATAGCTTGGATTGTGTATTTGCGGTAAGTATAATAACGGATAGGGAATGCCAGCGAGTGTTTTTGGGATACTCCTTAAAAGATTTGCGTATTTTTAAGAGAATAAAAGTATCTGTTTTTTTTAAATGTGTGTATTCAATGCATTGAAAATATAAATAATTAATAATTTTAAAGAATCGTGTGTATTCAATGAATTAATCTATAATATTTTTTTTATTTGAAATTCTTAACCAATTCTTCAAGGACACTATGATATCGTTTGACGGAGTTTTTCGATTGTAAAAATTAGTTTTAAATTAAAGTTGAAAACAAGAGCTTTGTAAATAAAGTTAAAATTGTTTGATAATATTAATATTTTTTCAACTTTGAAAATAATTTTAAACAAAAATTGTTTTATATATATATATATATATATATATATATATATATATATATATGGATGAACTAATGTTCAAGTAAATGTTCTTCATTTCAACTATTTTAATAGAAGCTCCTTAAATTATAATTTTACTCTTAATAGAAAAGTCACTTTTTTTATAAGGATCATTTTCTAAATATTGTTTGACCCTACTTCTCCTTTAAAGTGGAAGATAAGTCAACAAAAATTTGGGCCAAACGGTACCATACATAAGAGGGATTTTGACTTTTGATTTGTGAAAAAATGAACGTCCTCCTCAATTGTATGGCTAGGGTATTTATAGATCTTCTTCCTTGGCTCAAGAATTCAAAGTTTTATATTCTTCCTGATTATTATTGGCTTTGAAATAGAACCTTATAGACTCCTCTATTAGAATACACTATGGGCGTTCCAGTACCACCTCATTTTTCCTTTCTTTTAGGTTTGACGCGTCATCCACTGATAAGGTTAACAAGTGACGGGGCTTCCTTGTCATATGGGGAGCTGAATATGACTAGCAAATCAACTAGCACTTGAAACTTTATACTCCTATTTAGGAGGAAGTATATGTCATTCTATGATCTCTTAACAAACCATGACACCATTCTTCCCACCAAGTTTTGTTTATTCAATATGTGAAAAATGGGATAGTTTATCTTCATCATAACTATGTGCCATTGGGTGTATGACATTAGTTTCCTCGTTATCACTATCACATATGTTACTCTTTCAATCTTTTGGTATCTCAACTTTGCACTTTTGACTGCCTTGCTAACGAAAAAGATCAATTTCTCACTTCTTTCTCTTTCAAGGACGAGCACAAATACCATTGCTCTATTGGTACTCACAAATATAGGAACAATGGCGTACTCTTTGTCAGGCTGGTTAAAACTGGGGGAGTCGCCAAAAAATTCCTCAGTTTTTAGAAGGATTCATCGCACTCTTTGGTCTATTTAAATTTATATTTCTTCTTTGGGAGGAAAAGAAATCAAAACTTTTATCTCCAACACACGAAAGGAAGCGAAAGCATGTGGCCACACATCTTGTCAACTATTGGACTTCCTTTGTTATGGTTGGGTTGCTCCTATCAATGATGGCTTGACACTTGTCCAGATTAGCTTCTATCCTTTTCATGGTCAGCATGAATCCTAAGAATCTTCCTGCTAGGAATCCGGATGAATACTTGATGTATATCCTTGGATGAATCCTAAGAATCTTTCTGCTAGAAAGTTCATCTTAACCATAAGTAGGTGCCCTTGGATGTATGGCCTTAATATCCTCGTCATCACTATCGCTAATGTTAGTCTTTCAATCTTTTGGTATCTCAACTTCGCACTTTTGACTGCCTTGCTGACGAAATAGACCGATTTCTCACTTCTTTCTCTTTCTTGGAAGAGCAAAAATCTCGTCGCTCTGTTGGTACTCACAAATACAAGAGCAATGACGCACTCTTTGTCAGGCTGGTTAAAACTGCAGGAGTTGCCAAAAAAATCCTCAGTTTTGAGAAGGATTCATCGCACTCTTTGGTCCATTTAAATTTATTTTTCTTCTTTGGGTGGAAAAGAAATGGAAAGTTTTATCTCCAACACATGAAAGGAAGCGAAAGAGTGTGGCCACACGTCTTGTCAGCTATTGGACTTCCTTTGCTATGGTTGGGTTGCTCCTACCAATGTTGTCCCGACACTTGTCAAGATTAACTTCTATCTTTCTTATGGTTAGCATGAATCATAAGAATCTTCCTGCTAGGAAGCCGAATTAACACTTGATAAAGCTCAAACACATGTTATACTTCCTGGCCTAATTCAAGATGTCTTCATGATCACTGTAGTGGTTTCCCTCCTTTAGGGTTTTTACGGTATGTCGTCTATATATACCTCGAGATTCCATCCTATCTGATTTGAAAAGACATCATCCATCAACCTCTGATAGGTGATGACTGAATTCTTCAAGCCGAAGGGAATGAATTCTTAGTAGTAATTATAATTCTTGAACATGAAAGCAGTTTTTGGCCCGTCCAGGGAATCCATCTTAATCTGGTTATACCTGAAGTATGCGTTTAGGAAGTTCAAGGTCTTATATCCTAATGATTTGTCAATAATCTATCAATATTTGGTAACAGATAAGGATATTTAGTGTAATCCCCGTGGAGGTTTGTGAAGTCCACACATCCTCCATTTTTTTATGCTTTTTAACTAATACCACGTTGTCCATCTAGCTGGGATATTTAATCTCTATAATGAACTCGACTTCCTTTAACTTCTTACTTCTTCATCACGAAACACCCTTTTTTTCTCGCCCAACTTACACTTCCTATGAATTATTGGCTGGATTGAGGCGTTGAGGCAAAGGTAATGGCATACGACTTTAGCCTCAATAATTGGCATGTTTAAGGGGGGCATGCGATTAAAATCATGTTTTTCTAGAGCAAGGCGACTATCTCATTCTCTTCGCCTTTTGTAAGGTAAGTGTCTATCTTTGTATTTTTGAAGTCAATCAGCCCTAGCCGAACCTCTTTCAGATATTTTTTGAGGATTATTCTTTACCCTATATACTCTGCTTTCAGGTCTAGGTCAATAAAGTCCACTATGTGGAAGTCTAGATTTGGCACAACATAGGCAGGATTTATGGCCCTCTTTATTCACAAATTGCCTTCATATCATTTTCAAACTATCCCTTAATCTCCCTATATAACTCCTATCCTCACATTCTCCAAAGGGTACTTTATAGGATTGTAGATAGTTGATAATGCGACCTTTAGAATGTTGAAACTAGGTCACTTGATGATGATCTTGTACGATGATTTTTCTTTTTCCTGGTGTTAAGTGAAGTGCACAACCACATGTTTCCCACAATGATTCAAGATTTCCATGTCGCGAAATGGTGATGTGTAATGGATTATACGTTGTTGTTGAGATGGATTAGGACCCCCAACACCTTGCTCATTTATGACTCTGGACTTTTTCTTTGTGTTGGTTTCTTCTTATTTTATGTAGCACTCAACATGTGCCATAATCTCTGCCAAGGAAATAGCAAGGCTTTCAGACCATTCTGAAATGATTCTAAAAACATTTCTTTATTAGAATGGACCACATTGATGGTCGTGTCGTTAAACATGGCGAGATATTCCCTCAAGGATTCAGAATGTCCCCAACGAACGTCGAACAAGGTAGTTGTTGAGACCTTTTGATGTTTAATCACAGAGATCTGATGAATCTGTCTCCTCGAGAGATCCTAGTAGTTAGTTTCCAAGAATCTAGGTAGGTTCATATACCACCTTAACTATGTTTCCTTGAACGTACCAGATAGGAGCTTACACTTCAAGGATTGGTGGCGCCTATTATTGTTATCTGAGTGTTGATGGCACTAATGTGCTCATATGGGTCTCTCTTTCTGTGGAAGGCTATTAGGGACGGTAGCTTGATGATTTCTAGCATGGGTGCCTCTCATATTTTATCATACAGTGGATAGGGATGTTGTTGTTGGTTATCCTTGTATCAGTGTTGTTGGATATGCAAAGAGTTATCTTGTAAAGATTCTTTGGCACTTCATAACTCTTCCATGGAAGCTTGCATGTATGATATGGCTGCTCGATCGCCGTTGTTGTTGTTGTTGTTGGTGGTGCTTTGTATCACTATTGTGGAAGGGTTATTATAGAAACTAATTTTTAAATAAGAATGCAATCTGGATTAGTTTAATTAGGCCCTGTAGTGGATGTCAATTGTACACACGGTAAGTACAATATAAGATAGCCTTCCTATGATGAAATGTGAATGAGGGATTTTGAGTTTTTATTTGTGAAATAGTGAATGTCCTTCTCATGCCATATGGTTAGATTATTTATAGATCTGGTTGTTTTCCTTAGTGGTTTCTAAAAGGGCTTGTTTACATGTCTATATGCTCGACCACACATCTTTTAGCCTTAACTAGATCCTAAGAGTAATTGGAATGAGACACCCCCTTAAGGGAGTGCAGTTATCCCATTAGACTCGTGATGACGTTTACTATCTCCTCAATATGTGGCTTGACGCATTTTTTTGTGATCCATGGTTGAGACATAATGTGTTGGACTAAGAGACCCATGATTGAGATGCATTGGGATGAGCCAGACGAGATCACTTGAATAATCTATGATCCCTCCCTTTTGTGACCAAGCTCTTTCCACATCATTCTCGGATTATATAACTCGTGTAACGACCTCTTTGAGGTAAATGCAAAGTTATTCTAGTTTATATTTGATGAATTAACTTCAAAACTTATTAAAAATGAGATTAAAAGGGGGGGGGGAGAGAGAGGGAGAGAGAGAGAGAGAGAGAGAGAGAGAGAGAGAGAGAGAGAATTAGGGTTTTCATTTATTTGAATAAATAGGTTGATGTAGTGTATAACTAATAAGAGTATGGCACAATTCACGTCAGAAAGAACAAGTGACCATGTGAGTGATAAAACACTTTGTACATAAGGTGATGCAATTACACATATGTGTTATATCTGGTGAAAAATGTGCTTTTCAGGAAGCAACAAGTGGTTTATAGTGAACTTTGACGTAATATTTTGTTCAAGTGTGCTTTGGACTATGCAAATGTGCATAAGAAAATATTTCGGGTTTTTTGGATTTCATCAATTGCTTTTTAATCTTTCATGTTCATTAGACATCATAGTGTATATGACTAGTTCACATGTACAAGGAAGGTCATGAGTTGTCCTAACAATGTAATGACAACTACACTTATCAATACTAACATATTTCACGTGGTCAAGCTTATTTTCAATATGCAAAAATACATTCCAAGAAACATAGTCATGCAAGTGGTTGAAAAATCTAACATGTGTCAATGTTCTCTTTGAAATATACTTCTTTTGAATGAAAATTTTATGTTATTATGTTGTAGTTTCATAATGCTAAAAGCAACCTAAAAACTACTACATATGTCCCTTTCTTATCTTGCAAGATAAAATATCTTCATTATAATCATTTCCTCTTTCTTCTAGTGGTACAGGGGTTAAGCATGCCAATTTTGAGGAAAAGGAAACTAGGAAACTTTACTTGCTTTTGTGTTTGTTCTCAGATTTGATTGTTTCCCATCTTCAATATATGGATCATACTCATATTTTGAGCGAGGCTATAGTCGAAGTTATTCGAACAATGAAAAAGATCCTTAGATTCTTTAAACTAGCCTCAGAAGTACAAATGAACTTCACTAAGACTAGTCTTATAAGGGTCAATGTATTTGGAGATTTCCTAGGGATGATTTAAGGTTTCTTCAATTTCAAGTTTAGGACTCTCAATTTGAAGTATTTGGGTCTTCATGTGGTATAACACTCATTTTGAGACTATGTGGGAGTCTCTGATCTCCTTTATTTTCAATAGGCTTAATTCTTTTGTGCAATAGATATGCCAATCTATGAGGGAGGGTGTGTTGGAGTAAGCCTGAATAGTTAATCTATATTGGTTGTATTTTCTTTTATATCATCATTACTTATATATATATATATATATATATATATATATATATATATATATATATATATATATATATATATATATATATATATATATATATATATATATATATATATATATATATATATATATATATATATATATATATATATATATATATATATATATATATATATATATATATATATATATATATATATATATATATATTAGGCATTGTATTTATTGTATTATTTGAAGATAATATAACAAAGTATTTAAAATAGTTAATTTTTTAATGGTACATTAAATATGACTTAACTATGATATATCATTAAACATAAGGGCGTTATTTTTAAAATATCCTAGTCAAACTTTCTATAAGATAAGACAACAATAATGCATAAAGACTATTATGTGAATAGACTGATGATTGTATCTCATTGATTATGGATACGAGATACCAAATTTTCAGTAGATATAAATATTATGAGTAATATTTATACTAGATTGATTAACTATGAGAATAGTGCATAGGATTATATGTAAGTTTCATAATTCATTCTCATAGTGATAATGGTGTACGTAACCTGTGGTACCCCAAATTTTGTCCATCATTTATATGATACGACACGATTGGTAGAAAATCATAGGCAAGGAGTTAAAAAATGGAGAGATCTTGAGTTCAAATCTCAATGTTTCCACTTTTAGAGTATTTTTTCTATTTTTTCTATTTATTTTTTTCATTTTTAGATTTTTTTTTCTCTTTTTTATATTTTAGATGTCATTTATCTTCAAGTGGTTAAAAAATTCACTATTCCTCAAGGAAAGGAACAAGCACACCTTCAAATTATCTTTTAGATGTCATTTATCTTCAAGTGGTTTTTCCATACAAATAGAAAAGTAAGTCCTCTAAACCCACTGAACCCTCTAAATTCACTTAACCTCAAATATATCTACCCCTAAGGAAGTTCCTATAACCACCAAAACTAGAATAGAAACCAAGGATGTTGTGGTTGAAGAATCTGACAACATTACTCGAACTATTGAAACCTTATTGCATGTGATAATCCATCCAGTGAAAACATCATTGACAAAGTTCTGCGTGAAGGTATCAATCCTAATAAACCTGTGACTGAAACTACTAATGATATTAGTCCAAATTTAATTTATAAGAATTTATTTCATGATATCTAAAATAACATGTATGAGGCTATAGATTAAGAGGAAGACTCTAGTAAAGAGGAAATTGTATTCAATCAGGACGATGGCAATGATGTCAGTAAGGTTGTCAGCAATAATGCATATAACTTTCTTCAAACTGTAGAAAATGCATCTAAGGATGATGTTATTGAGGATGTGTTTAAAGAAGGTACTCTGAATGATGAAGAAAATAATGAAGGTGATGAAACATAAAATCAAGTGACTGATATAATTGAAGGAAATAAGGAAGACACTAGTAAATATGTGAGGATAAATGTGAGTGACATTATGGGTATCACTGTTCAAGGTGATGTAACTAGTATCAAAGGTGTTCCTACAAATGTTAACAACAACTTGGAAAATATGTTGGAGGTTGAGGTTCCTGATGTTGCAAATCAAGATAATGAGAAATATTTTTTAACATAAATATCAGAGAGAGAGAGAGAGAGAGAGAGAGAGAGAATCAAATTAATGAGTAGGTTACCATTTCATCGCCCAAGTTGTTTGGTGAATGGTGAAGTAGTGCTTTGCTATGGTGGATTTAAACTTTCTTTTCTTTGATTCTGGGCATTTTGTATTACGCGTTATGAGCGGTCCAAAACAGTTTCCCCTCAAGGTCTTGTCTCTGCTTTGCAGGATAATGGTTTTCCTTATACGCCTTAGGCCGATTGGTTGGCCTAAGGAGAGGTGAAAAACCTTGATGGGACGTCACCGTCACTAGAACATGCACATTAAATTTCTTTCTCGTAATAGGTAATGATTCGCGAGGAACAACTGACATGTGTTCCTACGCTAGTTGGTAATGATGTTTCCTCTTCCTTGGGGTACTTAAGTACTTAGAAGAATCTTCGATGAAATCTCAATTATTGGTGGTGCTTAGTGGATCGTACGATCCTATGTAGTTAAGGCACATATAAAAAGCCCTTAAAGCATTATTTTTTTCTCCGTTATGCCATTCGCGACCTACAAAATATATTCTTGTTGTGTTTTCAACTTCGCTCTTTCTAGCGAGCTCTTCCACTCTGATTTCTTGGTTAAGCTCAATTAGATCTTCATTTGATGGAATTTGATACGAACTGACATTCAACCTATTTATTTTAAAGTAAAGTGAACATTTTTTCTTGCTTCCAACTCTTTATCTGTTATGGTTTCTAGGGAAGAGTTTTTTATATCTCTATTGCTCGAACTCAATGCATTGGTATGTTTGATCAGAGTAATGATTCTTCATATTTCTCTTTCCTAAGTTGATATATGATTCTCAAATATGGATATTCCACCTACTATGATTCATAAGGCAAAGGGAACAATTCGTCAATGTGTGTATATTAGGAAATGTTGGACACCGCTTCTACATTCTCCTATGAAGGAGGTTTGGATCGAGCATTTTCCCGAGGAAGACAAGAGGGTGTATAGCTAGTACGATGGGTGTGTCATCCATCTTCATGAGTGTTTATTCTTTTTGATAGGTTTTTGTATCCCTTTCAATAAATTCGAGGTTGGTTTTCTTAATCACTTGTTAATCGCATTCTCATAGTTGCACCCAATGAGGTGGGCTTACATTAAAGTATTTCAATACTTGTGTGAATAAAATGGAAGTATGTCAACCCAAACACTCTTCTTATACCTTTTTAAGGCTTAGTGTAGTGCGTTTGATTCAATAAATGGGCATGGCTTATTATCTCTTTGACGGTGCGCTAAGATATTTGATGTTTATTCAGATAGTGTGACGCATTTCATGGATCAGTTTTTCCAGGTCACCCCTCTCTATAAAAATTGCATGGTACAATATCTTCAATAAATTTTGGTCACCTTATAAATTTTTGGACATATTCTCTAAATTCTGGGGACAAAGTCACTTCTTGGAAGAATCAGGGTCCTATGTATACAAGATGGATGATTTGACTCAAGAAGATATCTTCCTGAAGAGGCAACGAGTGTCCTTATACAAGGCTCTAGGTTATGCCAGAGGTGTTACTCCTTCTGATGCGGTCTTAAAGAATTAATTGAAATAGTTCATAAGGATGCCTCTACTGGTGGAAGTTGGCTTGAAAGAGGCCAAGAAGGATATCTTTGGTGAGCAAATAGGAACATGTTTCCTTTTCCTAATACTCTTTGATGATTTCCTTTGTAAGATATTTTTCCTTTCCTTGCAGATTAGATAAAATAAGAGAAAACAATGCAGAAAATGAGGAGGACTTCTAAGGCCACTCTTCCCCTGGTCGGTGTTGCTAATATCCCGACCATTATAAGGGTTTCAGCGATAAGCATGTTAAATATGGTTAGTCGGGGCATGCCTACTTCGTCACCGGTGGAAGTATGAGATTCATCTAACTGAGTTACGATGGAAGATGACTCGGGATCACCACCACTTAAAGTTTGAAGAAACTTGGAACTTAATGATGATCTTGAAGAGCTTCGAGTGAACATGCCACTCATTAAGCATCTCCAATTTCTCAGGCAGGACATAAGGATGTCGAGATCCATTAGGAACTCTATGTCCATTCTGATCAATTTTCCTTCTATATTGATGTCTTGCCCTGATCTTAGAATGATTAGGGGATTCTACTATTATTTTTCCAAAGAAGATTATTTGTATTTTTCAAACAAATCTTAAGAAGCTCGCCAGGAGGAGTTATCAAACTTGGATTACTACACACGCCAAGCATCGAAGGTCTTGACCTTTGGAGCTGTCGGGGGAGAAGCAATATTCTTATCCGAACGTCTTCAGAGAGAGAAGGAAGAATTAAAAGAGCATGTTATGCCCCTACTATCGAGCGAGACTGATGTTTGGAAGAACTCCACAAAGCGGTTACCTCAGTTTTAGGTATAGGGGCTACTGTGGAATCTTTTAGGTACCTTGTCATGGTGGTTAAGAAGGTGAAACATCTTGTTCAGGAAGTCACAAAGAAGAATGAAGTGTTTGAGGTATCAAAGAAGTAGGCTTCCCTTGACGAGGTAAGTCGATCATTAGATTCTTCTTGAAAAATGATAGAAGAGCTTGAGGTATCTTAGAAGGAGTCTAATGAAGGTCAAAAGAAGGCTGAAGATGGTCTGCGTGAGATGCGTCTTAATAACTTTTCCTTTTCCTAGGAGTACGAAAAGTATTTGGAAGAGAGTTACTCTATTGCACAAGACACTTTTTAAAATGATTTGTAGAAGGTGGAATAATTTTATCCCATTCGTCCCATCTCTCAAGAGCAAGTTCGTCCTAACCAGGCGATAGAAGATGGGAAGTAGGTCTTCCTGTAGATCAATCAACCCTTTTTTTGTACCCGACATAACTATTTTATTTGTACCTTCAATGAATAGGAAATTTTTTTGGTTCCTTATTTGCAACATTTTTTACCGGTTTATACGACATTGCTTTACATTCCGAGTTCGTTTCTCTGGGAGGTAGCTTGTCTTCCAAGGTCATGCTCGAAGTTTTATTTGACGTCTCTAAGGAACATGTTCGACCAATGTTTGATACCCATTCCCTTCCCCCATGTGAGAACCTAGTTCTAGGTTGACTTAATGTGGACTCACCACTTCCTTTAGAGTGGTTAGCTACCAAGATATGGGTGAGCCAGTAATTACCACTATTTGGTATATTATCTTTGTCTTTGCATTCGCACCATGGAGTTTTGGTTGCTTTAGTCATACGCTTAAAAAAATTTACACTCCCCCTGAGTCTTTTGTGATAGGGCTTTGATTTCTTTGGTTGTATACCCCGTGGCATTTGTGATAACACCCTTGAATCATCGCTACCTTTAAAATCACAAGAAAAATAGAGTTTTGTAAAAATATATTTATTCTCTGTTGGAATATCGTCATACATCGTAGTAGTATTTTTTTTTTATAACATATGCATTAAATAAAAATTAACCAAGTGGTGTGACCACTACTTATTGGTTGTTGAGGCCATTGGTAGGGGACATGGTAGTTGGTGTAAACTTTCACCCAAATTCTTTACCTGCAAATTCATGGTCTGAGTGATTCTCTTTACCCATCAAGGTCCAGATAACCACGTCCCTTGAGTGTCTGATTGGGGAAGCTACGTTGATCTCCACAGTTTTTCCTTTGTCCTCTTTATGGTCTCGCTTTAAATCCTTGTATATCCTTATTTCCCTAGATACGTTGGTGCTCACAATCACCGGCTCATCATGGATATTGTGGTATTTTAGATTGAGGTGGATTGGGTAAGCCATTGCATGTGAGGTCGTTGCAAAGGGTCTTCCCAGGATATAGTTAGAGACATTTTTGTAGGGGCCACTAGAAATTGTGTCTCGACCGTCCTAGTATCTCGTCCTTCTCCCAAAGTGAGCATTAACTTGACGTACCCCTAGGGATATGATATTGTGCCATTGAAGGCATGCGAGTTATATCCTATTTAGGGAAATACTTTATCTTTCTTCATCCCCATCTTTTCAAAGAGATCTGAGTATATGACATAGCAGGAACTTCTGCCATCAATGAGGATTCAATAAACATATAAATCTTAAATGGTGGTCGTTATCACCAGGGAAAAATCTCTTTTAATATCCCTCATATCTTTCCATTGTCACAGAATCCGAGGATATGCCTCTCTAGTTCCATGTTTGAAGTGTCTCCCTCTTTTTTGTTTATGACCATCAATTCAACACATTTTCTCTTCATCATACCTTTAGAGGGATTCCTTGCTCTCAGAAGACCATCAATAATGGATGTAATGTAAGCGCCAAACTTGGATTAGGGCACACGATCTCCTTCTTCTATACAACAACCATTATCCCTTTTTGGTGCCCAGTTAGGTCCAGAGTTCCCAGCTCCATGACCTTTTTCTCCTTCCTCGACCAAGATATTTTCTTCATAATTGATGTAGGATTGTTCCCTACTTAGAAAATCACTTAGGCTATACGGGATCCCTTGAGCCCTATCCTTTCCTAGAACATGTAATCTGGTCTGAACCTTTATCGAGTATCCAACTATTAGCCTGTAATCTGTTCCCCCCACTATAAATACCACTTTATGAAACGATCAATGTACTCATGTAAGGTTTATTTCTTTCTCAGTGGCCCCACTAAGTACAACTATTTTTATGGGTTGTCAATTTGGAGAAGTGAACTTGGTGTTGATGGATTTACAGAGGTCTTTCCACGAATCTATGATCACATATGGAATGGTCTTGAACCATGTTGTTATGGATCCGATCATGTTTATTGTGAAGGGTTTGCACTTTACTGCCCCTTGTGTGTGGTAGTACTCTAACTAGTTGTCTACATGCTTGACATGCTCGTTTGGATCTCCTATTCCATCATAGCTCTGTAGCTTCAAATGATTCTCTAGTGACCCTGGGATTCTGCTATAGAGGATGCGATAAAAAAAAGGGTTTCTTTTTCAATTTGGAGCCAGAGCGTCTTCGTTATACCTCTCCCTTATTCGAGGACGGTGAACTTGTTGAGGAGTGTGGCTATTGCTCCACCATTCAGGATCGGTGGAGGAGTCATATATTTTCAGTGAATGGAGGTCGGCTCAAGAACGACGACTTGGTTTCCTTTGGAGGCCTCCTCTCGCACAATATTATTCCTTAGAGTAACGTGTCGTAGGCTCTCTTCAATCCTAAATAGCCTCTATGCCAAGAGTTATGAATTTCTTTATTGCAGCATATAAACATTGTTCAGCATATCAGTGACTCCATATATTATGAGGTTGGTCTATAGCAACTGAAGGCCAGAGTGCATTTCCTGTCTAGGTACCATAGGTAGTAGTGGAGGTCTGAGATAGTTCGCTTTGTGAATATTTTATTTTTGTGTAGATCTAAAGAATGAAAGAGCTTGGAATGTCCTTTGACTGACTCTCGATGGAGCAGGGTATTGTTATAAATGATTAGAAGAAGATACCACTAGGATTGGATCATCCTCTGCTTGATGAGGAGGTGGAAGAGCTCTAACAATTTCAGTAGCTACAACAGAGGGTTGTCGTTGAACGGAGGATCCAGTGGCTTTGGATGCCACCATGGTTAATGAATTTGAGGATGGACTTGTTTGAGTAAGGAGTTGAAGCTTCAAGAAAGAGGATCGAAAAATGGAGATCCGCACCTTCTAAGAAAGGAGATATGAATCTCTAGATCTAAGGAGATCTGAACGTGAAAATTTGCGGGAAACATATTTCGCTTCCCATAGGCGGTGCAACTGTTCCGTTGTTCAGTGAATGGTGAAATAGTGCTTTGCTATTGTGAACTTGAATTTTTGATGTAATGGAGAAGGATTGACCTACAAAATTAACACTACAACGCTCAAATCAGTAAAAGAATAAAAAATAATATGAGAGTGAGAATGAAATTTAAAATCTGAAACTGACGCACTTTCTCTCTTATATAATAGGAGCAGTTTAAATCGTACGCGTCCCGCACGACGTCTAACTCAAATATAGTCATTCTTTAAAGAAAGAAAATATAAAACAATTTATTTTATTCGTATGAAGCGAAACAAAAAGAAGTGGTATGTAGGGAATATATTCGTGAATAAATGGAAACCTCTTGTTATTCTAGTGATTAGGTACCATTCCTTTATGGGTTGGAATGTTTTTCATTATCGATCATGATGCGTTCCATTTGTCAATTTTCATGCAGGTTACTATTATTGCCTCAAAGAAGAAAAAGAAGAGGAATGTAACAAGATAAATTCAACGATACATATTATACAGCCGTCATAAAAGCGAAGAAAAATAGGAGCCTAATGAATCATCGATCTCTTTCAAAATCATTAAATATATCAGTGCTTGGATATTATCCAACTCCTACAGCAGTATTCTTCCACCACGCTCCAAGAGCTAACCTAGTTAGCTAGCTAGGGCACCAGCCGCATCCAAAGAGCCAAAAATGTATCGTCTTTGTTAGATATCAAAAGAGATTTCAAAAGATATATGATGAAACACAAACATCTTCATTTAGTGATTTTTAAATACAATATTAATTTTAAAGAACAATTCAAGAATAAACTGTTCAAAGTAGTACCTAAGTATCCAACATAATATAAATTTAAATACTATAAAAATTTTTTTAAGTAAAATATGAAATAATTAAATATTAACTTAATTATATTAGTGATTAATATTGAATATAAAAGTATTGAATATAATAGAAGATTTTAAATTTAGTAAAGTGTGACAATTCAATGGGTTAGTTTTTGAGTGAAAGAACATAAAAATTAATATAATTTTTAAATATTGTAGTTAAGGTCACGTTAAAAGATTTCAATTGAGCTACGCACAATCTATATGAGTTAGCATTAATGAGTCACTGCCGCGTTAAAAAAATTCCTTACAAAATTTAGACTCCAGTTTGAATGTTAAATCCTATGTTTTATCAGGTTTGGTGACACGACTCATATAACTAGTCAATTTTGACCATTTTAAATCGGTACATACATGAGTGTTATACATGTGGGTAGGGATGGACAACATGTGGTTTAGGATGGTTTTGGGCCCTAAATCATCATCGGAAGAAAAACGTCAATTGAAAAATCACAATCCATTTATGCCCATTTAGATATTCGATTCACTCGGGTGGCGGGTTCTACATATGAAAGATTGAACAAATGACTTGAAATGGGTGAAAGAAAAGAAGAGAATAGAATTACTCAGAGATTGGGCGTTTGCATTATTGCATCTAAATGTGTTGAGTATGACATGATTGTGTCACAACCTTTAAGGAAGTTTCATCACCATCATTTAACAACCAACCTACAAGGATATTGTCCTCTCTCTTATTAAGGATGGGAATATATCATACTCGTCTTTAGGAATATATAATCTAACCTATTTAAGGTCAAGTCATGCCTATTTAATAAATATGATAGGCTTAGGGTTTTTTAAAAGCATATTTAATTAAATAGGTCAGATTTATGTTATTAAAAAAGTTTATGAAATCTTATAGGTCAGTCTATATATTCATATATATTTAAAATAGGTTAAATAGATCGGCTTATATATGCATATATATTTGAAATTATGCTAAATAGATCACTCTATAAATGTATATATAGGTCGATCTATAAGACTTCATATATAAAATGGACTATGTGAAAGTTTTAATATAAAACGAACTTTTAAATAGGTTTTCAGATCATTGATCAGACTTAGGCCTTTTAAGACCCGACCTGACCTATTTTCACTCATGTTTCTTGCCATAGAAAAGGGTCTTGACTACACTACAAAATTTTCTAAAACTTTAATAGTTTGAACAAAAGAGCAAGAGGGAGAGAAGCACAACAACAAAATTAAAATTAAAATGACTAATGGTGAATCATGCTTAAAATATTAAGGGGCAGTAGAAACTAAAGTTTGGATGAGTACCTCCTCATCATCCATTAATTATTCGGGAGAGTCTTGTACCCAACTAAAATTTATAGGTACTTAAAAATTTACTTAAAAATATTTAGTTAAATTAATAAGTTATATTTGAATACATATTAAACATTAATAATTTTTATTAAAAAATAAATTTGAATAAATTATCATAGAATTTAATAATTTGCACCTACAAATTTTTTTGTTGGTCTAAATTAACAATTAAGATTTTAATAACATTTAATAATTTTATAGTGAAAATTTATAATTTACTATTATTAAAAATGAATATTAGTTAAAACGCAAAAAAAAATCTAAAATATATAAATTATATAATTTAAATATTATTGTTTACATGACTTTCACTTTAATATAGTGGTAATTTGTGAGCCATTTGTATGCTTTTCAACAAGAGATTATTAACCATTTAACTTTTAATCATAAAAAATCATTAATAATAATAACAAGTAATATAGAGTCCACTCTTTAAAAAGTGATTTTTTTTAAATAACCAAGTATTTAATTTTAGTTTTTAAAATAACCACTATTTTCAAATTATTTATCGAGATAGTCATGTTTCATGCAAACGCCAAAAACACGTGTCAATTTGCATTTTGTCATTGAACATAGGCGTCAATATCATTGGTGCATGCATACAGTGAAGTCAATGCAATTGGCGCATACATACTGTATATCATGTGTATGCGCCATTGAATGTGACGCATGTTTTATATATATATATATATATATATATATATATATATATATATATATATATATATATATATATATATATATATATAAAATACTTATAAATAAATAAAATAAATAGGTAAATGGAAAATAATTATTAATATTATGATATAAAGTTAAAATACATAACAATTGACATGAAAATCAATGACCCGCCCGATTGAAACGCCCCCTTGTTCCACATCCTGGTGCATTAGCCTGCTTTCAAGGTCTCCCACGATTTCCCTGAGGTGTTTGGGGTCTTTGAGTGCTGACATGATACAATGATGGCTGATGTGAAGGTCTGGTGGAAGGTTCAGCGGTATTTGATAAATTTGTCATCATTTATCCCCAATAGTTGGGGGTGTTGCCGCCAACGGCGCTACCGTAATTGAGTTTGGTGCCCATGTTGTCGTAGTTGGATCATTGTGGTTGGATGATTTGTGGACGGTGTGGTTACCCGAATTGGGATATTGAATTGTTTTGGAAACGAAGCAATGATTTATGTGGTGTAATAAAGTCAAACAATGGTTGGGTGTTGTGGCGATGGGATGTTTGGATGTTCATAAGTGGGGGGCTATGATGGGATGATGTTGAATCGTATGAATCATCTGGGCTATAGACAAATGTGGTGGCTGCGTATGGTTGTTGGTGGTTATGGTTTGGTTCCTGGTTTTGAGTTTGGGTGTGTGGCATGAATTGATTGCGAGGTTGAGTGTTTGGTGGTTGAGTGTATATGGTAGGGTGATGATGTGAGGTTGGTCGTTGGGTTTGGATGGGTTGACATTGCTCTTGGGCGGGGATTTTTTGGTGGTAGCAAAAGAGGATTATTGAGCTGCATATCAAGGGGACATTCTCTGCCACAATGAAATAATGCTAAGAAAGAAAAAGGGTCGCCCGAACAGCACCCGTATTCGAAGCGAAATGGATGCGGTGAACAAAATGATTAGATTATGTAGTTCATATCATCAGTCCAGTCATAATCGTACTAACTATCCTAGTGTTGAAACAAGAATAAAAAGATAATTTTAATTGTAACTCTATTACTTTATATTAGAAACAACATTCATTTCATATGATAAGCAGAACAAATACAATAACTAAACAACAACATAAGAAACTACAACAAATAAACACAAGAAACCACATCCCAAACAAATACAACACATAAACAACATAATTATGCGATTATAACCATCAAAGCAATTTTGTGAGAAGTATACATGATCCTATGAACGTCTCTGTCGATTTTAATATTGACCCAGAAACGAACTTCTCCATTTTGGTTGAACACCGTATCAAGCCATTGAATGCTTATGGTCTTTTCACCATCTCCAATGTCTCCATTTAATCAACGGTTCAAGGTCCTATTAAGATGTTTGAACGTATCTACATTCTAAAGTCGGATCTTCATCGGAGGCTGCACTGCTGAAAAGATTAAATCGGCATTTCTCTTGTGAATATAAGGACACAAGTATGAATATGAAGATATTTTAAAGAAAATTGAATAAGATTGAAGAAAAATGGAAGGAGAGGGTAAGAAGTTATGTGAAACATTATAGGAGGATGATGTTGTGTATTTATAGATGGAGTGGTGGAGCAGTAGCCACATGCATTGACCCACACATATAGTGGACAATGCATACGCCATGGCATGTGGCGCCTACACATGCATGCGCCAGTCCTACTAGCGCCTTAGCCATGCATGCGCCATTGCATGTGGCGCCAATGAGTAACATTTTCATTGGATGCGCCAATGCAACTGGCACCTATGTTAGATGTTTTTTGAAACATGGTTATTTCATTAAATATTTTGAAAAAATGGTTATTTTAGAATTTTAATTGAAAAAATAGGTTATTTTAAAAAAAATCTTAAAAAGTCGCACAACTGAAAAATCTAAAAAAACCAATATACTAGTAGTAAAATGATTTTAAAAGAAATGTATGCATCAATAATTAGAGGGTTAATACCTATTCGTTCGGTTATATGAGCCATTTTGAAACACTCTCTCTAAAATTTTTTTGATGAATTCCCCTAACATTTAAAGATTCTCTTACTTTTGACTTTTGCCAGGCCAACTCACAAAAAAAGATGATGTGAGACTGTTTTTTTTTGTTTTTTGTTTTATTTAATCTAATTTTTACATGTGTATTATGGTGTGTAAGATGACACAAATTCCCCTAATGTTAAAACAAAACATTTAGAGCTGAGAGAGAGATACTCATTAGCTTAGACACTTTAACTTTACCTTGTGACTTCCTTTTTTCAACCACTAGCTTAGATACCCACTTGACATTTTCGGTTTTTTTATTTAATACCCTTGAACATGTGTGTGTCCCCATCCATGTCTTTAATTGGTAGGTGTGTTTGTCATCCATTTTACTACACAATGCTAGAAACCCATATTTATCCTTACACTATACCATAACCATATAGATTTCATTCTTAACAAATGTTATCTCTCTTCCATTTAAAACATACCACTCCCTAATTGCATCTTTAAATTCAGAGAAAGAATTAAATTCCATACCTAGTTTAAATTCGAAGTCCTTGTTCAGCAACTTTCCTATAAACTTCTCATACTTAGGTTTAGTTTGTTTTTCATTCTCACTATCATTAGGTTCATAGCTCTCCAATTCTTCACTATCATAGTCCACATCTTAACTTTCAACATTATTGGTATTTGTAGCGGTAAATTCATGACCATCAAGTTATGGATAAATTTGACATCAATTAAACCAGAGTCGCCACCGCGCTTTTATTGTTTCCAAAAGAAAAGGGAAAAGTACGAATAAAACCCAAAGATAAGAAGTTCTCAAATCAAAACTAATAAAATATGATAGATTACATGTAAGGGGGTTGGTTACACAGAGGGGAGATGCTAGCACCCAAAGTGTCATAGGTACTCCTACGGGACCCTTTTTTGTGTGCATATGTTTTTGGTCTAAATGATGTTTGATGAAATATAGAGTGGGGGAATGAGAAAAAGAATTAATTAAATATATTTTTGTGTTTGACAAGACCTTCGGTCTTATGCCTACGTACCAACATAAAAATGAGGGATCAAAACCCCGTAGTTCGTGGTAAAAATTTCAAAGAAGTTTGTGAATTGATTTTAACAAAAGTTTAAAAGAAACGGCACAAAAGGCCAAATATTTGAATGAGGTTGTTAGTTCTTTTTGTATTTTTGAATTTTAAGTCAATATGGTTAAGTTCATTTACAAATTCTATTTAAGAAAAAGTTTGAAAATTCAATGGCCTAAGGCCAAGGTTTCTAATCATTAAAACATGTCTAAGTTTGAAATCACAGGCAAAGAAAGTTTTTGAAAGGAAGGAGAAATTTTTAAATTAAATAAGTGGGAGGAGATAAAGGGACTATCCTAGACAAAAATTAAAAGTTAAGAGTTGAAAAGATCTGACCAATGGGATACAATCCAACAGACAAGAATGTCATATAGAAACCCACTTTCCTTTGGACTTTAGCAAGAAACAAGCATAAGCAATATCCAACCAAATCATATGAATACCAAGGCATCAAATAAAGATAGCCATAATATCCAAGCAAGCACTCCAATAGTTGGAAGTCTTCAATATCTTCCAATGTATCAGATGAAAGAGTCCTTAATCAACAAAGAACAATCATCAGACATAAATAATAATAACAGTATAACAATTAAGCACAGAGACAGAGTAACAGATGAATCAAGGGCACTCAAGATCTTGCATCATATGAAAAGCAAAGTCAAGGATATCTCAACCTCAGATGATGGCATTGGCCAAGTCCTTTAGCATAAGGAATGTTGCCTAATTCTAAGTCCAAAAGTTCAGATCAAGTCCAACAGTCCACCAAGATGTTTTTTAGGGTTTTTTGTTGTTATTAGGTGTTTTAATTTCCTAAGACCACAAACAAAAACAAAGACAAACAAATAATATATACAATCACAAGATATGGCTCAAGTGAGCAAAGTGAAAAAGGACTGAAACATAAACAAGTTACATGAAATGTAAATGGCAATGAATGATAAAGGTGCTGAAATTTAAATTGCATAAAGTAAATGACTAAAAAAAATAACATGAATAAAGGTTAGTCAAGTGTTAGTCAAATGTTAGTGATGAGTTTTAATTGATTAAGTCATTCTTTGGAGAACACTCAACCATTCATTCACAGAAATGAATTATTGAACCAAGACATCATCCATGAGAAGGGCTCCAACCTGGATAAATCAACAGGTATGCCACTAGCTCTCATGAAATGAAAAAAGTTCAAGTTTTCACACAATACCATGAATAATGGGAGACTTACACCTCACTTACTAGAATGATATGCCTTGCGATACAAATTTAGCTCTATGTTAAGCAATCATAATTGGACTTATGTAGAAGTCACAACTATCTGAGGCCGGGCAATAAAAATATAGGTGTTAATGTATGTTAGAGATTTGGTACAAAGAACCAAACTCCTAAAACATACCACACACTAAACGAAATGGGGAGGACCTATCTCATCCTGGTTCATGTTGATTCATCTGACATAAGGTCATTTATGAATCAACTAGCATTTAGATATTAGAGAAATCATTCGTCAATGATGGATTGGGAAAGATAGGGATGAAGATGAAGAGGGAATGGGAAATAGAAACCCAAATTAATCATAAGAGGAATTTCATCTGATCAATACTATTTATTCATTTTGGGAGATGAAATGTACATTTCATCAATTCCCTAAATCCAATGGTATTGATCAAACAAAAGTCAAGTCAACCATGTCATAGGCCAAAAAGAAAGTCAAACATCACATGACCATAAAAATGACTCTACATAATTTTTAAACATTTAATCAATTAATAAACAATTTTAAAATGAATTAAAATGCATTTTAAAATGGAGAAAACCTCAAATCCCTTCAAAATACCAAATAAATGGCCAAGGGATTTATCCTAGGTCAAACAAGGTCAAAGTACCTTAGACAAAAAAATCAATATTTTTGGAAAGTCAGAAGTATTTTTAAAATATTTAAAACAAGTCAAAAATAGTTTAATTCATGAAAAATATCAAAATTAATAAAAAAAATGATTTTCATTCAAAATATGGAAGAGGAAAATATTTAAAGATTTTTTGTGAAAGCCTCATATTTTTTGGATTAAAAATGAAATTAATATGAATTAAAGAAAATAAAGGGATTAAATGAAAAATCAGAATTAAAAAAGGAAATATAAAAAACGAGGGCCATCAGATCTCCCTCATTAATTGAGGTGGCAGATCTGATGGCCAGGCGCGTAACATCCGCCATGTTCCTTAGTCAACGTGCACGCAGGGATGGTAATTAGAAGGAGTGGTCAAGATTAGAATGTGGACTCAAGATCAAATCGTTGGAACCTTTCCAACACATCACCGAAGCCCCAACTCCGATTGTCTTCTCCGGTGGACCTCACCGGACTGGTCCACCCTCAACCGTCCAGAAAATGAAAAGTAAGGACATTATTTTAAAGAGAAAATGTCAAGAGCTCGAATCTGGCCTCAATTTTGTCCAATTCCAAATATATTGAGAGATATGAGGAATTGAATTTTGAGGTACACGACCTGAGTTGCTTCGATTTGACCTCAAAGCAACTCAATATTGTTGTCTACATTGGTAGGTCTTTTGGAAACCAATAAACAAAGAGAATGGTGGAGAATTGAGAGAGAATCGAAGGCTTGAAGTTTCTAAAAATTCACCTTCGGGTAGCAGTGATTTGGCTTGATCTCGCTCCGAATCCACATGGTTTTTCCTCCTCTTGCTTGCAGTGATCAATTAATGTGAAAATGGCAATGAATCCTTGGAGTTTGAATTTCAAAACAGAAGGTGAAATTCAAACTCCATTTCAAAGAAATCTTCAAGGAATTATATGGAGTAGGGTTATAGTTTAGCTTGGCAAGACTTGGGCAATGTGTGTGTTCATTTCTGAAGCAATGCATTTGTATTTATAGGCAAGGGAAATGCTTTTTACATCATTTGAATTTTGAGCTAAAAATAGAAATACAAGTGTGTGGATGCATGGGCATGCTAGGCCTAAAATGATCATTGCAAATCACTCCAATTCGTGCATAAATGTTACTGATGTCACCACATGGAACCATGCAAAGATAAATAAAAATTGCATTCAAATGTTGCAAAAAAAAACCATGAGAAGAACCCATGCGCAAGTCCCTCAATTCTTGTCCAAATGGAGTTATCTTGGATGATTTGGAAAGGTGACATCAAGGGGAACAACTTTTATGTTGAATACTTTTCCATTTGGAGCTTGGATCATGATGAATTTTGAGGTGGAGGTTGGAGAAATCAAACATGGTTGAAAATTTTCTAAGTACAAAGTCAAATGACCACTTCTTCCACCTTGAATAACTTTTACTATGAGTTCCAAATGAAAATGGTTTCTTCACCAAATTGTAGTTATTCCATTCCTCTTCAACTTGCTAACAAATCTGACATCATTTGGATTTTTCATGAGGGAGTTATAGGTTTTAGAAGTTGAGGAAAATTGCTTGTTCAATGGTAATGGCCCAAAATGACCTATAATGTTTCCCCTTGGCACAAGCCCTTGCAAGTTGAATTTGACATTTATCAAAGAATAAAAGTTGGAGAAGACATCTTGAAATTGATTATGAAACTTGGATAGAATTCATATCATAAAAATTGAGCAAGTTTTGGTCCTTGGAAGTTGACCTCCTAACTAGGGCACAAACAAAATGACGTATAAAATTTCACCATAAAAAATAACTTTCCAAGCAAAACTAGATCTTGATGCCAACATGAAAGTTGTTTGGAATGTCATAAATAGTAATGTTTCTCTTGGAATAATTTTCATATGACAAAAATTGTAGGAGATAGGGTCTAGGGAACCCCAGTTTTGACCAGTTGACTTTCTCTGGTCAACTTATTTGAACCAACTTGCAAACTTGAAGTTATTTTTCTCTTTGGGGATCATGGAGAATCATATATGCTTTAGATGATGTAAAATGAAGTATCCCTTGAAATATTTCACCAATTATTGAAGAAACTTGTTTGGGAAGTCACACAAGATACCTAGATGAATTAGGGCTTCCTAGGAAAATAAGCTTCAAACTTTTGATGGATGCACATTCTACCTTCAAAGGAAACAAAGATACACTAGGCATATTTTTTGTATTTTGGTTGGTAAGCGAAATAAAATAAAGTATGATACAATCGAATGTGCTTGGTGATCTCTCCTAATGCAAACCCAATGACTGAGGGGTAAGGAGGATGCCAATGTGTGATCCCAAAGCTAATTCACATGATGAAATATCATAAGGGATCTTGGGTCAAAATTGGGATCTTACAGTTGCCTCTATTTAAGGACATTCTAGTTGAGGATATGAAGGTTAAAATCTTCGTATCAACTCAGTAGAATGGACTTAAACAACAATATCAAGAAACAAATTTTGGTCCCTAAGAGACCTCATGATGCATATGATATGATTGCAAAAATAATCTTTGTGGGGAATATATTGCCACAAAGGAAAAGAATCTGGAGAGAGTAAAAGTCCATAGGAGCATACTGTATTCCATAAGGGAAACTCGCTAGGGGAAATAGACTCTAGGGATAAAAGCTATGTGTAGGCCAGACTACTACTTGAAAAACTGCTGGAGACGCGAGGGGATTTTCATGAAAATAAATCAATGGAAAGACTCAGACTGGGGAGAAAGGGAATCTGCATGTATCGGGATAACATCAATACAGGAAGAAACACTCGCCGAGGAAATGCGTAAATCAGAAAAAAGCTGAAATACCCACGCAAAAGGGGATTCAGATTCTCACAGGAATACGAAACCGAACTCATCTGGGGAAGAAAAAACTTCAACACAAGAGTAAAAGAAATATATTATCTATTACCGGTTACTGGGCAAGAAGATAGTATACTCGGACAAAGGGACATCCGTTACCGGTTAGGGTAAACATATCAAGGGTGACTCGCTGAGAAAAATGAGGCATATTCATTACCAGTTATTGGGTAAGAATGACGTGCTGGGAAAAAGAAACCAAATAGGAGTTACAACTACCTGTTACTGGGCAGAAGACTAAAGAGAGAGTATTTGTCACTGATTAAAGTGAATATATCAAGGATAAACTCAAAGGAAGAATATCCATTATCAGTTAAGATGAACATATTAAGGATAGACCACCTGGGGAAAAAGGAAGAATATCCGTTATGGGTTAGGGTAAACATATCAAGGATAGACTGTCAGGGACAAGTAGGATTTACAACTACCGGTTACTGGATAGAAAACCAAAGAGAGAGTATCTGTTACTGGTTAAAGTGAACATATTAAGGATAGAATCATAAGGGATAATAAGATTTATATCTACCAGTTACTGGGTAGAAGACCGCAAAGAAGAGAAAATTTATCATCAGTTAAGATGAACATATCAAGGATAGATTCTCTGGGGAATAAAAGGGATTACGACTACCTTTACTGGGTAGAGTACCATACAAGAAGAATATTTGTCACCAGTTAGGATGAACATATCAAGGATAGACTTGTTGGGGAAACGTGAAAACGAATCCGCTGGGGAAAAACAGAAAAGTAGATTACCTTTTACCGGTTACTGGGTACAGGTAAAGTACTTAACATCAAGAAGAATATTACCAGTTACTGGGTAATAAACTCCTGGGAGATCAAAAGATCTATCTAGGTAAGAACTAGAAGGAAACAGTCAAACAAAGACTCGACCCAATGAGGACATAACTCAAGAGGAGTGGTTCCATCCAGGTAAAGCACCGGGAGGACACTAAAATAATAATCATCCACGAGGAAATAACTCAGTGGGGAATGAGAAAGGATAAACTCTGTATGCTTAAGGGCCTGACAGTTTACAATTGAAGGAGGACAGACACACCAAATCTGCAAGGGGAAATGATATCACCAAAGTAGGGGATTGAAAGAAAAATCAATGCGTTAAAATGCACAATGAAATATCTGATGTTGTGTTTTATGCATGAATATGCATGTCTGTATATGATTATGCTGACAAAATATCACAAAGGATGCAAATGGCGAAGATTTGAATCATCACTACTAAACACTCGGCTAGTCTTAACAAGATGGAAACAACCACTTGAGAAGCTGCTGGGGATGAAAATAAATCATCTAGATTGGAATAAACTCAACTTTGGCTGGGGAAAGACATGGAGAACATGTATCCAACCAAACATGGCAAACTTCGCGGGGGAAGAAAGCACTGCCAAACATGCTGAGGATAAAGATGGATCTGCCGAGGATCCTAACAAGTCAACACTATGGGTATTTTTAAGTCAAAACCATATCAAATGGGAGACAACCTTTCAGGGG
Organism: Lathyrus oleraceus; assembly: GCF_024323335.1. NCBI lineage: Eukaryota > Viridiplantae > Streptophyta > Magnoliopsida > Fabales > Fabaceae > Lathyrus > Lathyrus oleraceus. The sequence continues at coordinate 214,040,551 of NC_066585.1, forward strand.
ACATTACTAGTACTGCGTAGAACCAAGTCCTACTGGGAATAGGGGGGAACTTCCATCAGAAGACGAAACTCCGTCGGGGTTTCAGGAGGTAAAACTCTGAGTGAGGAATCAGGCAAACTGTTGGGGATGTTGTGACCTGCCGGAACAAATCAAAGACCACCAAACTCTTCAATAATCATCAGATTCTTCTTGGGGATTACGAAATAAACCAATTCTAAGGCATAAACAACCGGATCAGGACTCAAGCAAGGGAGAAGTTGTCACGGCTACACAACACACCAGTAAATGCATTGGGAATATGGAGACCAAATAAAGGTTCCTAGATATCCAGGGCTTATTCATCAAGTCATAAACTGGGGAATGCAAAAACATGAATGCCTCAGCTGGGGAGAGATGAATTTTAAAGGGTACAAATGATCAACTCAATCGGGGATGATAGATTGCTCGGGGAGCAACTTATCAACCATGCTGGGGATGAACGACGAACTGTTGGGGAGGACCAAGTTACCAAACCAACTACTCGGGGAAGACCAACAATGCCCCACATATCAAGACTTACCGTCCCTGATATTGCTGTTGATATTCCTTTTTGAAATAACTTATTCTCAAAGTAAATGGTTTATTAATTTTAAGAAAAATGATTATTCATTTATTTATTTCGAAATTATCACCATAAATATCCAATTTTATTAGACATAAACCAGTAAGAATATCAAATAATTGGATAAAAGCTCAACTTTATTTAATAGAATGGTAGTTCGCAAATGACGAGACTTCATAGATCTTTACAAAGTTTGAAAATAGTAATTTACATGGAAAAGGGCTACATTGATTACAATGATGACTTCCCTTTCAAATTCAAAATCCATTGTGCTTGTCTACGGTTGAGGATGGCGAATCAGAACCAAATGACTGTTCAAAACTGCTTCAATGATCGGGACCAGCCAAATGCATTTACTTTCCATAATCCCTAATTTTGCCTAGATTCCCTCAAGGTGGGGTACTCAATCTACCAGGATGAATTTTCTGTTTTATGTCTCTAACTTTTGCTTGGACCGCCCTTTCAGGTTTTCAATCCACCGAGACGCTCATTTTTTCCTAAGCCGCCCTTTCAGGTTTTCAACTTAGCGAGTTATTCTTTTCTTTTTTAGGCGAAGTATTTCTTGACTGCATCGGCATTCACAGACGCGTGAACTTCTCACCATCCATAGTTGTAAGAATCAATGCACCGCCTGAAAAGGCTCTCTTAAAAACATATGGGCCTTCATAATTAGGAGTCCATTTCCCCTAGCATCATATTTTAAAGATATAAAATTCTTGAGCACGAGGTCACCTTCTCTGAATACACGAGGCTTGACCTTCTTCTCAAATTCTTTCTTCATTCTCTGCTGATATAACTGACCATGACACATGGCAGTCAATCTCTTCTCTTCAATCAAATTCATCTGGTCATATCTAGTCTGACATCAAGACACACAATGACGGGATCTCAACCTCCACGGGGAGCACATCTTCCATGCCATAAACAAGAGAGAAAGTGGGGGCCCATGTTGAAGTACGGATGGATGTATGGTACCTATGCAAAGCAAATGGGAGCATCCCATGCCAATCTTTATATGTCACAACCATCTTCTGAATGATCTTCTTAATGTTCTTGTTCGCAGCTTCAACAGCCTCATTCAGTATGATGTGCAATCTTGAAATCCCTGCAAAGAACTTCCACCATGTTATTGTTCAAGTTTGATCCATTATCAGTAATGATCTTGCTTGGCACACCATAAAGGAATATAATCTAATTCTTGATAAACCTTACAACAACTTGCTTGGTCACATTCTCTTATAAAGCACATCACCATTCAGGTAAAAAATGCCAGCTAATCGTCTCAAAGTCTTCTTATCTTTCAAAGATGCCCTAGACGGATAAATCTGACTTTGGAGGAAACATTTGATATCATAATGCCATGAATTTTCATCTTTTACTTCTTCAATAGAAAACACATGAGTTGGCCTATCAAGACGCATCACGGTCAAATTAGGAACTTCATTCCAAAAAATCACCACAATCATGGAAGCCAATGTTGCAAGAGCATCTACCATCCAATTTTCATCTCGAGGGATATGATGAAACTCAACGTTTGTAAAGAAAGTTGATATATTCCTCACATAATCTATGTATGGTATCAAATCAGGTTGATTCGTATCCCATTCACCTTTGATCTGATTAACAACCAGAGTTGAATCTCCATAGACGTCAAGATACTTTATTCTAAGATCAATGGCTTCTTCAAGCCCCATAGTGCAAGCTTCATACTCAACCATATTGTTTGTACACTTAAAGATCAATCTAGCTGTAAACGGAAAATGCGTGCCTTGAGGAGTAATAATCAATTCCCCAATGCCATTACCATATGAATTAGCAGCTCCATCAAATACCATGCCCCAACAGGAATTAGGTTCTAGCCCTTCTTCAAGTAATTGTTCATGACAATCTCTCATTTTCAAGTACAAAGTCTCTTTGTCGGGAAAATCATACTGCACTTGTTGATAATCTTCAATAGGTTGGTGAGCCAAATGGTCATCCAAGACACTACCTTTAATAGCCTTTTAAGATTGGTGTTCAATATCATACTCTGATAACAACAAATGCCAACGGGCGATCCTCCCTGCTAAAGAAGGCTTCTCGAAAATGTACTTGATTGGATCCATTTTGGATATTAACCAAGTAGTATGATTCAACATATACTGGCGCAGACGCTTAGCAGCCCAAGCCAATGTGCAACATGTCTTTTCAAGCATAGAATACCGAGTCTCACAGTCGGTGAACTTCTTACTGAGGTAGTAAATTACATATTCTTTCTTCCCATATTCATCTTGCTGACCAAGAACACAACCCATACTTTCTTCAAGCACAGTCAAATACATGATCAAAGGTCTTCCTCCAATAGGCGGAGACAAACTCGAAGGCTCAAGCAGATACTCTTTGATACTATCAAAAGCTTTCTGGAAAACTTCGGTCCAATCACAAGACTGATCTTTCCGAAGTGGCTTGAATATCGGCACACATGTGACAATCATATGCGATATAAATATGGAGATATAATTCAGGCGGCCGAGAAAACCTCTGACTTGCTTCTCAGTTTTAGGCGCAGACATCTCTAGTATTGCTTTGACCTTGGCATGATCAACTTTAATACCTTTCTCGCTAACAATAAAGCCCAACAACTTACTAGAACAAACACCAAAAGTACACTTATTGGGATTCAAACGGAGTTTATATTTTCTCAAATGCTGGAATAGCTTCAACAAATGCTCAACATGCTCTTCTTCAGTACTTGACTTAGCAATCATATCGTCAACATAGACCTCAATCTCTTTATGCATCATATCATGAAAAAGAGTGGTCATAGCTCCCTGGTATGTTGCACCAACATTCTTTAAACCGAAAGACATCACTCTATAATAGAATATTCCCTAGGGTGTAATGAATATGGTCTTCTCCATATCTTCGGGTGCCAATTTGATCTGATTATAATCGGAAAATCCATCCATAAATGAAAAGACTTTGAATTTAGTTGTATTATCTACCAACATATCAATGTGTGGCAGAGGAAAATTATCTTTCAGACTAGATTTATTCAAATCTATGTAATCAACACACTACAAACTTTCCCATCCTTCTTAGGAACAGACACATTATTGGCGACCCTTTGCGGATACTCAGAGGTAACAAGGAATCCAACATTAATCTGCTTCTGAACTTCTTCCTTGATCTTTACTTCCATATCAGGATGAGTTCTTCTCAACTTCTACTTGACTTGAGGGAATTCTGGCTTCAAAGGAAATCTATGCTCCACAATCTCAGAATCAAAACCAGACATATCTTGATAAGACCAAGCAAATACATCAGAATACTCTTGAAGAAGATCAATCAACCCCTTTATAGCTTCTGGACACAGTTAAGACCCAATCTTGACTGCCTTCATATCATCCTCGGAACCCGAGTTGATTGATTCAATCTGCTCTTCAAATGGATGAATGGCTTTTTCCTCGTGCTCAAGCAAACGGGATGATTCATCAGATACTTCTTCATCATCATTCTCTTCCTTAGCTTCAAACACAGGGAAATCAAAGTTTGGAGAGGGAGTAATATCATTACATTCAATGGGTTTGAGAACCAACCTGCATAATGATTAAATATTTTGATTTTAGAGAAGTGAAGTGCAAACAAATATTATGTAGATGGAAACATTATTATTTATTTATGTTTTTTGTGATTACCATTTTCAGAAAAAGCAAAAAGTAAAAATAAACATCATAGATGATAATAAGGAAAATGCCAAACAACGTTCACTTCTCCCTTAGGCATAGGAGAAGGATTTTTCTTAAAATCATGAAAACAAATTACTTAGAATGGTGCATAACAACAGGAACATCAACATCAATCCAGTTGTTGCAAGTCTAGCTGTGAGCCACAAAGTTGGCACAAGCCTTGTCTTCATCACTGTCTTCAATAATGGCAGTTGAGTGTTGATCATCCTCATGAATGAACCATCCACTGTGGGAAAATGGTTCATAACCTTGGCATTGGCGTTGAATGGCCCTTGCTGAAATCCCACCCCTGCTCTATTCTTGTTCTCAACGACTTCTATAATACGGCCCCACTTATCGGTATTGCCAGCCTGAATAGCCTCTCGTGCATCCTTCAAAGAAGACATGGGTTCCCCAGCCTTCTTCAATTCATCAACGATAAACAAATCTTGGAACAGCGTTCCAACTTCCTCCTCAGCATCAACATAAGTAAAGGATGACAAATGGCTTACCAATAACTCTTTCTCTCCACCAACAACGACAAGCTTTTCGTTCTTCACAAATTTTAGCTTTTGGTGCAGAGTAGACGTTACAACTCCAACTTCATGGATCCATGGCCTTCCCAACAAACAATTGTAGGTCGGGTGAATATCCATTACCTAAAAAGTAATTTGGAAATCACTCAGACCTATCTTAACTAGAAGGTCCACCTCTCCAATAACGATTTTACGAGAGCCGTCAAACGCTTTAACAACCACGCTAGTGTACCTCATCAGGGCACCTTGATAGGAGAGTCTTGCTAGAGTTGATTTTGGCAACACATTCAACGATGATCCTGTATCAACCAAAATGTTGGACAAAGTGTCCTCCTTACAATTCATCGAAATATGGAGCGCCAAATTGTGATTTCTACCTTCCTCAGGAAGTTCTTCATCACAAAAGCTCAGATTGTTACGAGAAGTTATGTTGGCAACAATGTGGTCAAACTGATCCACAGTAACATCGTGTTCCACATAAGCTTTCTCTAGTACCCACTACAAAGCTTCTGTGTGTGCCTCATAATTCATCAGCAATGACAACAGATAAATTTGTAAGGCGTTTGAAGCAACTGCTCCACCATATTAAATTCACTTCTTTTAATCAGGCGCAACACTTCATCATCATCATTAGCCTTCAATTTGCTGGATTCACCAGACTGAAACGTTGGAGCACTAACTGGGTCAACTGTAGGATTCTCTACCCTCTTACCTACTTCATACTTCAGAGGATAACAGTTCTCAATATCATGACCAGGGGCTCCCTAGTGAAAGGCATAATGTAAATCCGGTTTGAACCACTATAGTAGTGGCTCAAGAATTTGTGGAGGGTTCATTGGCTGGATAACATTCTTGACTACCAAGGAAGGATATAACTCTACATATGTCATAGGAATAGGGTCAAAATATATCTTCTTCCTCTCATAGTTCTACTGATGATTGTTGTTGTTGTTGTAGTTGGTACGTTGTTTTGGTTGTTGTTGATGTTGTTGTTGAATTGGAACTGATTGATTGGTTGAGTTGTTGGAAAAAACTGGAATTACTGATGATACTTGATGTTGATGTTGACGTGACTAAGAATTCTTCGTCACATGAGGCCCCCTCTTCCTCCCAGCTGATACCTCATTAGTTTCTCCTTCCTTCTTCTTGGAAAAGCTACTACCATACTTCTTGCTTGTCGTCGCTTCATCTTTGGACAAACGTCCCTCTCTGACGCCTTCTTCTAATCTCATCCCCATGTTTACCATCTCAGTAAAATCATTGGGCGCTTGCGATCATACGTTCATAATAAAATGAACTCAGCGTTTTCAAGAAAATCTTGGTCATCTCTTTTTCTTCCAAAGACGTACTAATCTAGGCAGCTAACCCTCAATCTTTGAGCATATTCTTTAAATGTCTCTTTGTCCTTCTGAGACATAAACATCGACTGATCTCTATTTGGCGTCATATCAATATTATATTTGTACTACTTGACAAAGGCCTCACCCAAGTCGTTGAAAGTACGGATGCTAGCACTGTCCATGCCCATATACCATCTGAGGGCAGCTCCAGTCAGACTATCCTAGAAATAGTGAATAAGCAGCTAATCATTATTAGTTTGAGTATACATCTTTCTAACATACATAAGAAGATGGCTCAACAGACATGTATTCCCTTTGTATTTTTCAAAGTCTGGGACCTTGAACTTCACCGAAATTTTGACATTGGGAACTAAGCACAGTTCAACAGCACTCTTACCAAATAAATCCTTTCCTCTTAGGGTCTTCAATTCCTTGCGTAACTCAAGAAACTGGTCCTTCATCTCATCCATCTTCTCATAAACATCTAGACCTTTAGACGACTCAGAGTGGTAAATTGTTTCCTCGACACGAGAAAGAGTATGAACAATAGGAGGAGGCACTGATAGGACCAGGCTAGATGCCGATAGAGAAGCAAATGTAGGCGCGTACCCTTCAGGCACAAAATTGGGTGGAATTCCACATGGGAACCCAGCATGCATGGCAGGCACAGACTGGATGGCAGCAACAATAGGTACATATGATGAAGCAATTGTTGGTGTAAGCCCTAGAGGCCAATACTTTTGGTACTTGTATCGAATTATTTATTAATAATAAAAGGCATTTTCTTTATTATGGTTGATTAATAAAGTCCCTAGAATAGATAGTCCGTTTAATGTATTAAGTGTGACTTAATCATGAGAACCCATTAAACATAAGGGCACTATTCTTAAAGTATCCGTAGTCGAGCTTTAATGTGAAGTGGGATAACGTTAAAGCATTAAGACTATTATGTTTGTAGACTGATGATCACATCTCATGGATCATGGATAATGAGTTATCAAGTCTTAAACATAGGTATGAATATTAGGAGTAATATTTGTACCGGATTGACCCGCTATGAGAATACTATATAGAAAGTTATGCAAAGTGTCATAAGTTATTCTCATGGTGATAATAGTGTATACCACTCTTCGACCTGAAACCACTATGGATCCTAGATGTAGAGTTGAGTGTCTTATTACTGATCCAACGTTATCCGTAACTGGATGACCATAAAGACAGTTGATGAGTACTCCACAAAGCATGCTGAGGGACATGAGTGTCCTAGATGGAATTTGCCAATCCTGCGTAACAGGATAAATGTCTATGGGCCCAATATTGAACTGGACAAGGGTGACGCGGTCTATACCTTGAGTTCAATATAGACATAAGGGCAAAGGGGTAATTATACACATAATTATTATCACAGGAGGTTTTGTCAGATCACATGACATTTTCGTGACTTGGGTAGCAGTGATGTGTTGCTAGATACCGCTCACTGTTTATTATGTTAAATGCGTGATTTAATATAATTGCCAACGTCGCGAAAACCTATAGGGTCACACACAAAGGACGGATTGATGAGAGATAGAATAATTAAGGAATATCGTACGGTACGGTGCACTTAAGTGGAAACGAAATATGGTAAGGTACCAAATACTTAAGTGATTTTGGCATATTATAAGATATGGGCAAAATACACTTAAGTGGGCCTTTTGGCTTTAAGGCCACACAAGTGGTTCTATAAATAGAACCCCTTGGGTAGAAGCATTGTCACTCAACTCAGACAAAAATTAAAGTAGAGACTTGGAATTTTGTTTCCCTCTTTCTCTCACTCAAAGCCTTCATTCATAACAGCTAGCACTGCGATTGAAGGAATCCATTCGTGTGGACTGAGTAGAGACGTTGTCATCGTTCAACGTTCGTGATCGCCCCGTGGATCTGTATCAAAGGTTTTGATCATTATCAGAGATCTGCACCAAAGGTTTGAATCGCCACAAGAGGTAACGATTCTATCACTGATCATGCCCATTCGTAAGGATCACTAAATGGAGAAATTTTAAATTCCGCTGCGCCTTGGATGGCAATTCTCCAACAGTGGTATCAGAGCCACTTACGAAACCATGAATCTGATAGCTGTTTTTGTTCTGTAATAATATGATTAAAACAGAATGAATCAAAGGTTAAATTGAGATCGATCAAGTTACATATATGTGATATATGTAACCCTGATGCAAAATACATTATATATGATATAATGTTCTTGTTTCGTTCATTCAAAACCTCGATAATTGTTTTCCTTTGAGCGATCAATGGTCGTTTGCTTCTTGATCCGACATTAGTATGGTGAAGCAATGACGTGTTGATCAATCATACTGAATTAACAATCGAGACGTGTTTGACGGTCTGAAATTGGTGCATTAGGGTTAGTGACGGCACAAGGGTTGTGTTGTCAGAGAGTTATGCGATTGGGGTTTGAACGCACAAGAGTTGTGCTTCCTAAACACTTTTTGGAACAGTGTTAACCGGTTAACGCGTATGGTTAACCGGTTAACGGAATGCGAAATAAATTTTTTGAGATTTTTTAACAGTGTTAATCGGTTAACGCATATGGTTAACCGGTCAACGCAAGGCGGAAAACAGTTTTCCAAGACATTTTCAAACAGTGTTAACCGGTTAACGCATTTGGTTAACCGGTTAACGCAAGGCAGAAAACAATTTTTTCAGATTTCAAAACAGTGTTAACCGGTTAACGCATATGGTTAACCGGTTAACGCAAGGAAATTTTCGCCCATTCGGCTAACTCAGTGCTTTAAAAGTGTCAAGTGTTGATACGAAAAGCGACATCGATTTTAAATGAATTGTTCATTAAAATGTGATGATCGGTCGTCGAAATTTAATTTGATTAATTAAAGGAATTAATTATAATAATAATAATAAAGTGTTTATTATTGTCTTGTGGTGATCGGTTATGGCCTTAGTTTTCCTTTGTTTTGTTTTGGGTTTTTAAAATACGACCTGCGTGTCGTGCCTCTCTCTTAATCTCCCAAATGTAACTTCTTTTCTCATCTCACTCCCTCGTATGTAAAACGAGTTTCTTTCATGTAATGTAATGATATGAAGAAAGCAAAGAAGTCAGTGCCAAAGGAGGACAACCTTGAAGATCTTGCTTGGAGAAGCTTAGATCGTTGTAGGTTAGCTTAGGTTCTCTCATTGGCTTGGGAGAACAATTGCGCTAGGGGCCATAACTGTTTCATTTTGTTTGTATGTATGTTGATGCATGTGAATGTATGTTGATGCATGTGAGAGACGGTTTATATGATAAACAAGCCGGTGAGATCAGAAAAAATTACAATTCCCTCAAAACTAAATATTAAGTTTTAAGCTTTCCAAGTTTTAACACTCATCAAGACTAGTATCGAATAATGTAGGTTTCGCCTACGCGAGGTGCATGTTCTATATTAGTAAGGTGCGATGGGATAATTATAATATCCAACTGTTAAAACAATGGGTCAAACTTAACTAAACAAATTATAATAAGATTATATATATGTTTAGAAGCAAGAGTTGGGAATAATCCATATGATGGATTGGAATAAGGAGTTATTCACCCAATTGAAATTTTCGAGAGTTGTATGAGATACAATTGGAAGGAGTTCCTACCTAAATAACCTAGTTTTGTGTAATCCGCCTACGTGGACTTAGAACGAAGTGAAATATGGATCTCGACCCACTAGAAAATCTTCCAACGGGATTTTCCGAATCAGATGATGAGGGTCATTTGTTTTGAGTAAAATAGTGGGAGCATATTTAATTAAAGGCCTAATTAAATATGTCAATGATACTTATATTTTCATTAATCCTTGTGTAGATTACCATGACAACAAACACCTCTAACAACATATTGCGATCAAACCTTGACAAAGAAAAATTGTCTGGGACAAATTTTCTGGATTGGTACCGAGACATGAGGATCGTCCTCAAACATAATAAAGGGAAAGGCAAGGAAGTTGCCAAACCCAAACCCACTAGTGCTGCCTTGAAGCCTAGTGGAAGCATAGAAAAGGAAGGCACCTGCTTCCATTGCGGTAAGACCGCACACTGGAAGAGGAACTGCCCAAAGTACCTGGAAGATAGGAAGAAAGGAGTAGAGACTCCAACTTCAAGTATTTTTGTTATTGAAATTAATTTATCTACTTCTGCATCATGGGTATTAGATACTGGATGCGGTTCTCACATTTGTACAAATGTGCATGGACTGAAAAGGAGTAGAGATTTGGCAAAAGGTGAAGTCGACCTACGAGTTGGCAATGGAGCAAAGGTTGCTGCCTTAGCCGTAGGAACTTATGAATTGACTTTACCTAGTGGTTTAATAATTCAGTTAGAGAACTGTTATTATGTACCAGCAATTAGCAGGAATATTATTTCCGTTTCTTGTTTGGACAAGTTCGGTTTTTCATTCATAATAAAGAACAATTGTTGTTCAATTTATTTGAATGATATATTTTATGCTACTGCTCAAATGAACAATGGATTATATGTCCTTGATCTTGAAGTGCCAATTTATAACATTAATACTAAAAGGATGAAACCTAATGAGTTAAATCCAACTTACCTTTGGCATTGTCGATTAGGCCACATAAATGAGAAACGCATTTCCAAACTCCATAAAGATGGATTGTTGGACTCTTTTGATTATGAATCATATGAGACATGCAGATCTTGTTTAATTGGAAAGATGACAAAATCTCCATTCACAGGAAAAAGTGAAAGAGCTAATGATCTTTTGGCCCTCATACATACTGATGTATGTGGACCACTGAACATACCAGCCAGAGGAGGTTTTCAGTACTTCATCACATTCACTGATGATTTCAGTAGATATGGTTATCTGTATTTAATGAGACACAAATCAGAGTCCTTTGAAAAGTTCAAGGAATTCAAGAATGAAGTACAAAACCAACTGGGTAAGAATATTAAAACTCTTCGATCAGATCGAGGTGGTGAGTATTTAAGCCTAGAGTTTGATGACCATCTGAAAGAGTGTGGGATCCTATCCCAACTCACTCCTCCTGGAACACCCCAATGGAATGGTGTGTCTGAGAGAAGAAATCGAACCCTGTTGGACATGGTCCGATCCATGATGAGTCAAGCCGATCTTCCAAACTCCTTTTGGGGACATGCGTTGTTGACCGCAGCTTACACACTTAACCGTGTTCCATCCAAAAAGGTTGATAAGACACCATATGAGATATGGAGTGGTAAGAGACCACATATGTCTTACATGAAGATTTGGGGTTGAGAAGTTTATGTGAAACGACAAATTTCAACTAAGCTTGAGCCCAAATCTGACCAATGCTTATTTGTGGGGTATCCTAAAGAAACAAGAGGATATTACTTCTACAATCCTTCTGAGGGCAAAGTGTTTGTCGCTCGAACTGGAGTTTTCCTAGAAAAGGATTTTATTTCCAAAGGAACCAGTGGGAGGAAAGTAGAGCTTGAAGAAATTCAAGAATCACAAAGCATCGATACACCTATGGAGGAATTAGAGCAGAAAACACAAATGGTTGTGGAAGAGCAACTTGCTCAAGTAGAACAAGACCAGCGTAGGTCAGGCAGGATACGTCACCTACCTGAGAGATATGGATATCTCATAACAGATCAAGGTGATGTATTACTCATGGATCAAGATGAGCCTGTGACCTACCAAGAGGCCATAACTGGTCCCGAGTCTGAGAAGTGGCTAGAGGCCATGAAATCCGAAATAGATTCCATGTACACTAACCAAGTTTGGAACTTGGTAGAGCCTCCTGTAGGAGTTAATCCTATAGGATGCAAGTGGGTCTTCAAAAAGAAGACTGACATGGATGGTAAGGTACATACCTATAAAGCAAGACTGGTTGCAAAAGGATATAAACAAATTCATGGGGTTGACTATGATGAAACCTTTTCACTAGTTGCAATGCTTAAATCTGTTCGGATTTTACTTGCTATTGCTGCATATCATGATTATGAAATATGGCAGATGGATGTCAAAACTGCTTTCCTTAACAAGAATCTTCTTGAGGATGTGTACATGACACAGCCTGAAGGATTTGACATACCAGAAGAAGCCCATAAGATATGTAAGCTACAAAGATCAATCTATGGATTGAAGCAAGCTTCCAGAAGCTGGAATCTTCGTTTTGATGAAACGGTAAAACAATATGGATTCATCAAGAACGAAGATGAGCCTTGTGTCTACAAGAAGGTTAGTGGGAGCATGATCGTGTTCCTGGTGTTATATGTAGATGACATATTACTCATTGGAAACGATATCCCTACCCTGCAACAAGTAAAGACTTGGTTGGGGAAATGCTTTTCTATGAAGGACCTAGGTGAAGCAGCCTATATATTAGGAATCAGAATCTATAGAGATAGATCACAAAATCTGCTTGGCCTAAGTCAGAGTACATACATAGACAAAGTGTTGAGACGTTTTCATATGCATGATTCCAAGAAAGGATTCATACCTATGCAACATGGCCTGTGTCTGTCAAAAACACAATCCCCTTCAACTAAGGAAGAAAGGGAACACATGAATGAGACTCCATATGCATCTGCAATAGGATCTATCATGTATGCCATGTTATGTACTCGACCAGATGTCTCGTATGCTTTAAGTGGAACAAGTAGGTACCAATCTGATCCTGGTGATGCCCACTAGGTAGCTGTTAAAAATATTCTTAAGTACTTGAGAAGGACTAAGGAATCATTCTTGATATATGGAGGTCAGGAAGAGTTGGCTGTAATTGGTTACACTGATGCTAGCTTCCAGACAGATAAGGATGACTTTAGATCGCAATCTGGTTATGTGTTTTGCTTGAACGGTGGCGCTGTGAGCTTGAAAAGTTCGAAGCAAGATACAGTTGCTGATTCTACGACCGAGGCCGAGTATATTGCTGCCTCAAGTGCAGCAAAGGAAGCTGTTTGGATCAGGAAGTTCATTAGTGAACTTGGCATAGTCCCTAGCATTGTGGATCCCATTGGTCTCTATTGTGATAACAATGGTGCTATCGCACAAGCTAAGGAGCCTAAATCTCACCAACGATCCAAACACATACTTAGGCGTTATCATCTCATTCGAGAGATAATAGATAGAGGAGATGTGAAAATATGTAAAGTACCTACACTAGACAATATAGCTGACCCACTGACAAAGCCTCTTGCGCAGCAGAAGCATGATGGCCATACTAGATCAATGGGCATACGGGGTATGCCTGATTGGCTCTAGTGCTAGTGGAAGATTGTTGGTGTAAGCCCTAGAGGCCAATACTTTTGGTACTTGTATCGAATTATTTATTAATAATAAAAGGCATTTTCTTTATTATGGTTGATTAATAAAGTCCCTAGAATAGATAGTCCGTTTAATGTATTAAGTGTGACTTAATCATGAGAACCCATTAAACATAAGGGCACTATTCTTAAAGTATCCGTAGTCGAGCTTTAATGTGAAGTGGGATAACGTTAAAGCATTAAGACTATTATGTTTGTAGACTGATGATCACATCTCATGGATCATGGATAAAGAGTTATCAAGTCTTAAACATAGGTATGAATATTAGGAGTAATATTTGTACCGGATTGACCCGCTATGAGAATACTATATAGAAAGTTATGCAAAGTGTCATAAGTTATTCTCATGGTGATAATAGTGTATACCACTCTTCGACCTGAAACCACTATGGATCCTAGATGTAGAGTTGAGTGCCTTATTACTGATCCAACGTTATCCGTAACTGGATGACCATAAAGACAGTTGATGAGTACTCCACAAAGCATGCTGAGGGACATGAGTGTCCTAGATGGAATTTGCCAATCCTGCGTAACAGGATAAATGTCTATGGGCCCAATATTGAACTGGACAAGGGTGACACGGTCTATACCTTGTGTTCAATATAGACATAAGGGCAAAGGGGTAATTATACACATAATTATTATCACAGGAGGTTTTGTCAGATCACATGACATTTTCGTGACTTGGGTAGCAGTGATGTGTTGCTAGATACCGCTCACTGTTTATTATGTTAAATGCGTGATTTAATATAATTGTCAACGTCGCGAAAACCTATAGGGTCACACACAAAGGACGGATTGATAAGAGATAGAATAATTAAGGAACATCGTAAGGTACGGTGCACTTAAGTGGAAACGAAATATGGTAAGGTACCAAATACTTAAGTGATTTTGGCATATTATAAGATATGGGCAAAATACACTTAAGTGGGCCTTTTGGCTTGAAGCCCACACAAGTGGTTCTATAAATAGAACCCCTTGGGTAGAAGCATTGTCACTCCACTCAGACAGAAATTCAAGTAGAGACTTGGAATTTTGTTTCCCTCTTTCTCTCACTCAAAGCCTTCATTCATAACAGCTAGCACTGCGATTGAAGGAATTCGTTCATGTGGACTGAGTAGAGACGTTGTCATCGTTCAACGTTCATGATCGCCCCGTGGATCTGTATCAAAGGTTTTGATCATTATCAAAGATCTGCACCAAAGGTTTGAATCGCCATAAGAGGTAACGATTCTATCACTGATCATGCCCATTCGTAAGGATCACTAAATGGAGAAATTTTAAATTCCGCTGCGCCTTGGATGGCAATTCTCCAACAGCAATCTCTGAAATGACAGTCCTCTAAGGAGGAGGAGTTACAGGAGGAGGAGATGGTTGGTTCTGAGCAACTATTATAGATTCCATCAGTTCCGTGAGTTTGGCGATCTCATCCTTCAACTCTCTGTTTTCTTGCTCTAGATGTTCCATTTATCTTAGTCGATTAGCTTGGATGTTGTAGTGATGAGACAGCTTGGCTGATACACAGAAGAAGAACTGATAAGACACTTGGCGGAAGAAACCTGTTATGCCAATGATGCATGAAAATGTAATATTTTTTTTTGTTTTTAATTTCAAGGAACATATGAAGTCTTATTTGCAAATATAACAATAATCAACAATAAGAATAATTCAATTGACCATAAAATCTCTTTTTATTCATAAAATTGGAAGGATTACACCGAGTACAATTTCAGAAACCAAAATATAAATACAAGAGAAAAGGAAAATATCATCCTAAGGATCCTTAGCAACTGCATCAGATGATCTGGCTATGGGAGCATACTTCCTTTGAATGCGTTGAATCTCGGACTCAAAGGACGTCTTCATCCGAGCCTTCTCAAGGACAAGCTGATCAACAATCTTCTTCCAAGCACCGGAAGGTGGAGGCATGCTATAGGAAAATAAATCCTCTGGCTCTCTCTGTATCTTCACAATGTGCTCCTCAAGAATCTCAATAAGTGCATCTTTTTATTTCAACTCATGCTGCAACTCCTCATGCTTTCGGCTCAAAGCGTGGAACCGCTCTTAACACAAGTATCTCTCTTGCTTCATCTTGGCAAGTGCGTCTTCCAACTCCTCTTTATCTTGGTTAGGGAGAGTTGATGGCTCAGCCACAACCATAAACATAGGTCTCTCACAAGCGTACGACATCTTGAGCTCCAAAGCTCTCTTCTTCACCCAAACAGTGTAAGATTCCAAAGCTACACAATTGCATGGACCAAACTCGAATCTTCCTTTCCTATGCACATTGTGCCAAGCACGCACCATTCTATTCTTCAAAAGTTCGGGATCTTTACTCTCCTGATAAAATAGACTCTCTAACTAAACGTTATTAAGTTTATCTCTCAAGGGGAACCCAAGTTGACGACGAGCTAAAACAGGGTTGTAGTTGATTCCTCCTTGTGTACCAATGAGAGGCATATTAGAGAACTCACCACAATGGTCAACAATGTCCAAGCTACCCAATGCAGAATCATACCAAACAACATCATCATCAGTGAGATACATAAGCCTCTGGGACCACCGTAGACATTGTCGGTTCTCCAAGAAAGCAGGCGTCTGAGTCAAGTGCGAAATAAACCACTTGTACAGAAGAGGAACACATCACACAATAGTCCCACCACCTTTAGAATTCCTCAAATGCATAGAGAAGTACATGTTGCCCAACAGAGTCGGAACATGATTCCCAATCAAGAAGATTCTAATGGCATTAACAACAAAAAACCATCAATGTTAGGGAGCAAGGCTAGACCATAGATGAGCAATACAAAGATGGCTTCAAAAGAATCCATGCTACCGGCTTGAGCAAAAACAATAGCTCTACCAATAAGGAACTTAGAAGTCAACCCAAGAATTCCTCCTTTCTTCACCAAATGAGTATCAATCTCATATTTCTTCAGATGAAGAGCTTCGACTATGACATGAGACCTGGGAATCTCCTTCAATCCACTAAAAGGTACCTTGTCAGATACAAGCATACCCAAGAGATGGGCATACTCCTTTAACATGGGCACAAGCTGATAATCGGGAAAAGTGAAGCACCAATAGTGGGGGTCATAGAACTGAAGCAAAACACTCAGAAGTCCTTCAACCACATTAGTAGATAGTACGGACAAGAGTTTCCTATGACGCTGCTTGAAATCCAAGGGATCTAATACAAAGGATGACAATTTCCTTAGCTCTTTCAAGTCAGGACCTCTGAAACTGTACCTCTTAGTGTTCCTTCGTCCATAATCCATGGTCTAAAAATATTTGCAAACAAGACCTTAGTTCCTTGAAATTTATTTTTTGTGATGAATGTTATGATGCACATGTATGCAAGAATGCAACAATCACACACAAGGGATCACACACAAGACAAACACAAACAAAGGTCAAGGGATGGATCAAGTCATCATCAAGATCAATCATCCATTTTGGTGGATTATGGTTTTCACCTTATCAACACCTAAGTTCCATTGATATTGATGAGACTGATCGGATCAACCAAGAATCAAAGGGTTTGTTGTGAGACACGAGCATGAAGTCGGGTTAAGAACCATCCCAAAAGGAGTGTACTAAGGATAAAACCTGTATAGCATGTTCTAAAAAGTTCCCAAAGTCGTGATCCCATCTATCGGATATTATAGGTTAGGATGACTGACTCATCAACCCATAATATTCTCAAGAGAAACTCGTCTGAGTGTAGTATCGTGTAATAACTATTATAAAGTCTACAGTTGAACAGTCTCCGCACTACGTCCTAAATAGGCCAAGTTGGGTTAAATTTTCTACGATCCTCAACTTCTCGGACCCCCAAATTATAGAAAGTAATGCTTATCCACGAATTACTTGTGTGATGTCAGTAACTCTAAAGAGGTATCCACTAAATGGGGGATCTCATGCCAACTCTTTCAAGACTACTCCTTCAAAGTCAACATGACTATACCACCCTCCTATCTTATATTCCACTCAAGTTCGGGATATAACTTATCTCACCACATAGAGATCACCAAGCACAACAGACATAATATATCATACAAACAACATTAAATATACAAATATATACACATAAAAAAGTAGGCTAAACCCACTGAGGACTACTCCACAGTAGAGTCACCATTTAATTTCTGTAGCGGTAAATTCATGACCATCAAACTATGGATAAACTTGACGTCAATAAAACCAGAGTCGCCATCGCGCTTTTATTGTTTCCAAAGGAAAAGGGAAAAGTACGAACAAAACCCAAAGGTAAAAAGTTTTCAAATCAAAACTAATAAAATGTCAAAGATTACAAGTAAGGGGGTTGGTTACACAAAGGGAAGGTGTTGGCACCCAAAGTGTCCTAGGTACTCCTAGGGAGCCCTTTTTTGCGTGCATATGTTTTTGGTCTAAATGATGTTTGATGAAATATAGAGTGGGGGGATGAGAAAAAGAATTCATTAATTATATTTTTGTATTTGACAAGACCTTCGATCTTATGCATACGTACCAACATAAAAATAAGAGATCAAAATCCCGTAGTTTGTAGTAAATTTTTTAAAGAAGTTTGTGAATTGATTTTAACAAAAGTTAAAAAGAAAAGGCACAAAAGGCCAAATATTTTAATGGGGTTGTTAGTTCTTTTTATCTTTTTGAATTTTAAGTCAATATGGTTAAGTTCATTTACAAATTTGATTTAAGAAAAAGTTTGAAAATTGAATGGCCTAAGGCCAAGGTTTCTAATCATTAAAACATGTCTAAGTTTGAAATCACAGGCAAAGAAAGTTTATGAAAGGAGGGAGAAATTTTGTAATTAAATAAGTGGGAGGATATGAAGGGACTATCCTAGACAAAATTAAAAGTTAATAGTTGAAAAGATTTGACCAATGGGATGCAATCCAACAGACAAGAATGTCATATAGAAACCTATTTTCCTTTGGACTTTAGCAAGAAACAACCATAAGCAATATCCAAGCAAATCATATGAAGACCAAGGCATCAAATAAAGATAGCCATAGTATCCAAGCAAGCACTCCAATAGTTGGAAGTCTTCAATATCTTCCAATGATCAGATAAAAGAGTCATTAATCAACTCAGAACAATCATCCGACATAAACAATAATAACAGTATAACAATTAAGCACAGAGACAGAGTAACAAATGAATCAAGGGCACTCAAGATCTTGCATCATACGAAAAGCAAAGTCAAGGATATCTCAGCCTCAGAGGATGGCATTGGCCAAGTCCTTTAGCATAGGGAATGTTTCCTAATTCTAAGTCCAAAAGTTCAGATCAAGTTCAACAGTCCACCAAGATGTATTTTAGGTTTTTTGTTATTATTAGGTGTTTTAAGGTCCTAAGACCACAAACAAAAACAAAGACAAATAAACAATATATACAATCACAAGATATGGCTCAAGTGAGCAAAGTAAAAAAGGACTGAAACATAAACAAGTTGCATGAAATGTAAATGGCAATGAATGATAAAGGTGATGAAATTTAAATTGAATAAAGTGAATGACTAAAAAAAATAAAGCAACATGAATAAAGGTTAGTCAAGTGTTAGTCAAATGTTAGTGATGAGTTTTAATTGATTAAGTCATTCTTTGGAGAACACTCAACCATTCATTCACAAATATGAATTCTTGAACCAAGACATCATCCATGAGAAGGGATTCAACCTGGATAAATCAATAGGTATGCCACTAGCTCTCATGAAAGGAAAAAAGGTTCAGTTTCCATACGATGCCATGAAGAATGGGAGACTTACAATATCACTTACTAGAATGTTATGCCTTGTGGGACAAATTTATCTTTATGTTAAGCAATCGTAATTGGACTTATGTAGAAGTCATAACTATCTAAGGTCGGGCAATAAAAATATAGGTGTTAATGGATGTTAGAGATTTGGTATAAAGAACCAAACTCCTAAAACATGCCACACACTAAAAGAAATAAGGAGGACCTATCTCAGTCTGGCTTATGTTGATTAATCTGACACAAGATCATTGATGAACCAACTAGCATTTAGACATTAGAGAAACCATTGGTCAATGATGGATTGGGAAAGAATATGGATGAAGATGAAGAGGGAATGGGAAATAGAAACCCAAATTGATCATAGGAGGAACTTCATCTGATCAATAATATCCATTCATTTTGGGAGATGAAATGTATATTTCATCAATCCCATAAATCAATGGTATTGATCAAGCAAAAGTCAAATCAACCATGGCCAAGGCCAAACAGAAAGTCAAACATCATAAGACCATAAAAATGGCTCAACACAAATTTTAAATATTTAATCAATTAATAAAAAAAATTAAAATGCATTTTAAAATGGACAAAACCTAAAATCTCTTCAAAACACCAAATAAATGGCCAAGGGACCTTACACAAAAATCTTCAATATTTTTGGAAAGTCATAAGTATTTTTAAGATATTTAAAACAAGTCAAAAATCATTTAATTCATGAAAAATATCAAAATTAATCCAAAAAATGATTTTAATTCAAACAATGGAAGAGGAACATAGTTAATGATTTTTGGTGAAAGTCCCATATTGGTTGGATTAAAAATGAAATTAATATGAATTAAACAAAATAAAGGGATTAAATAAAAAATCAGAATTAAAAAAGAAAATAGAAAAAACGAGGGCCATCATATCTGCCTCATTAATTGAGGTGGTAGATCTGATGGCCAAGCGCGTATCATCCACCATGTTTCTAGGTCAACGCGCGCGCATGGATAGGAATCAGAAGGAGTAGTCAATATTAGAACGTGGACTCAAGATCAAATGGTTGGAACCTTGCCAACACATCACCGGAGCCCTAACTCCGGTTGCCTTCTTCGGTGGACCTCACCGGACTGGTCCATCCTCAACCATCTAGAAAATTAAAAGTAAGGACATTATTTTAAAGAGAAAAAGCTAAGGAGCTCGAATTCTGCCTCAATTTTGTCCAAGTCCAAATATATCGAGAGATATGAGAAATTGAATTTTGAGGTACACGGTCTGGGTTGCTTTGATTTGACCTTATGACAAATCAATCTTGTTTCCTACATTTGTAGGTCTTCAGACAACCAATAAACAAAGAGAATGGTGGAGAATTGAGAGAGAATCGAATGCTTGAAGTTTCTGAAAAATTCACCTTCGTGTAGCAGTGATTTTGCTTGATCTCGATCTGAATCCACTTGGTTCTTCCTCCTCTTGCTTGTAGTAATCAATTAATGTGAAAATGCAATGAATCCTTGGAGTTTCAATCTCAAAACAGAAGGTGAAATTTAAACTCGATGTCAAAGAAATCTTCAAGGAATTCTATGGAGTAGGGTTCTAGTTTAGCTTGGCAAGGCTTGGGCAATGTGTGTGTTCATTTCTGAAGCAATGCATTTGTATTTATAGTCAAGGGAAATGATTTCTACACCATTTGAATTTTGAGCCAAAAATAGAAATCCAAGTGCATGGGTGCATGGGCGTGTGCTAGGCCTAAAATGATCATTGCAAATCACTCCAATTCGTGCATAAATTTTATTGATGTCACCACATGGAACCATGCAAAGCTAAATGAAAATTGCATTCAAATGTTGCCAAAACAAACCATGAGAAGAACCCTTGCGCAAGCCCCTCAATTCTTGTCCAAATGGAGTGGTATTGGATGATTTGGAAAGGTGACATCAAGGGAGACAACTTTGATGTTGAACACGTTTCCATTTGAAGCTTGGATCATGAAGAATTTTGAGGTGGAGGTTGGAGAAATCAAACATGGTTGAAAATTTTCTAAGTACAAAGTCAAATGACCATTTTGTCCACCTTGAATAACTTTTGCTATGAGATCCAAATGAAAATGGTTTCTTCACAAAAGTTGTAGCTATTACATTCCTCTTAAATTTGGTCACAAATTTTACATCATTTGGAAGTTGAGGAAAATTGCTTATTCAATGGTAATGACCCAAAATGACCTATAATGTTTCCTCTTGGCACATGCCCTTGAAAGTTGAATTTGACATTTCTAAAAAAAAAGTTGGATAAGATATCTTGAAATTGATCATGAAACTTGTATGGCCTTCATATCATAACAATTGAGCAAGTTATGGTCCTTGGAAGTTGACCTCCTAACTATGGCACATACAAAATGACCTATAATATTTCACCATAAAAAGGAATTTCCAAGCAAAACTAGCTCTTGATGCCAACATTAAAGTTATTAGGAATGTCATAAATAGTAAATATTCTCTTGGAATAATTTTCATATGACAAAAATTGTAGGAGATAGGGTCTAGGGAACCCCAATTTTGACCAGTTGACTTTCTCTGGTCAACTTCTTTGAACCAACTTGAAAAATTGAATTTACTTTGATCTTTGGGGCTCATGGAGGATCATATATGCTTGACGTGATGTATAATTAAGTATCCTTTGGTATTTATTCCATATTGTTGAAGAAACTTGTTGAGGAAGTCACACAAGATACCTAGATGAATTAGGGCTTCCAAGGCAAATAAGCTTCAAACTCTTGATGCATTCTTGATCAAAATGACAAATAAAGAACATGGGGATCCATATATTATTCTTAGAACCATTGTGAACCTTTCCTTGACTGATTTCCTTGCATTGAGGGTCTCAAACCTTAGTTGTGAACTTGGGGAGGCACAAATGGATGCATACACTACCTACAAAAGAAACAAAGCTACACTAGACATATTTTTGGTATTTTGGTTAGTAAACAAAAGAAAATAAAGTATGATACAATCAAATATGCTTGGTGATCTCTCCCAATGCAAACCCAATGACTGAGGGGTAAGGAGGATGCCAAGGTGTGATCCCAAAGCCAATGCAAATGATGAGATAGCATGAGGGATCTTAGGGTCAAAATTGGAGTCTTACATTATTCCTCTTTAAACTAGCTCCCAAAACACTAGCAGGAATAAACATATTCACCTTTCTTGGAGATTTCGTATTTTTGGATGTTTGGAACCCATAACCTTGAATCTAAGAGATTTCCCATTAACCTCAACCTTATTACCAGAAATTGGTCTTTCCACTTCAACTTGAACAAATCCTTCCTCTCTTTCACAAGTTCTTTCTTCTGCACTATCATCAAACCTTATTCCTACATCATCATTATTAGTGCTATCATCATCACTACATTCACTGGATTGATTAACATAAGGCTTGAACACCTTGCTTAGCATGTCTTCAACACCATGTTTTATCCAGATATGCCCATCAATATTACTACCAAGGTTGTGATTAGCAATTTTTTCAACTTGTACATCATCAATGAAATGAATAAACCCTTCATGAAGTCCTGGTATCTTTCTCCAAAGTCTAAATCCATCTTAACCCAGTCTTTAACTAAGCTAAATGCCTCGAAAAAACTACACTTATTAGAGTATTGCCCTTCTACAATGGTTTCACTCCCCACTCTGTAAAACATGTGTTTGTCGTGAACAAAGTTTCCAATATGGTGAAATATCATATTGAATAACCCCATTTATGCAATTACAAATATACCCAGAAGTTAAAATACGATTAAGAAGTTTAACATTCACAGTTAAAGGAAACAACAACGATTTACCCACACAGTGAAAACCTAAATTTGAAATACTAAAAGTTATTGGAACATGCATTGGGACCACTGCATATTCGACTAACTTATTGCAATTGTACCTTTTGTCGCACTACAAGACCCCTGCAAACATATAGCACATGAAATATATGAAAGATGTTGGTCGTTGAATGCCTCAATGTGTTTCAATGGTGGACAAGTATGAATGATGAAGATGAAAGAGAATGGATGGAATGTTAGGTTTTTTTGTTAACGGAGGAATCACACACTCTCAACTCTCTAAATGTTTTGTTTTAACATTAGGGGCCTTTATGTTATCTTACATACCATAATACACATGTGGAAATTAGATTAAATGAAAAAAACAAAAAAAATAGTGTCGTATCAGCTTTTTTGGTGAGTTGGCCTGACGAAGGTCAAAAGTGAGAGAATCTTCAAATGTTGGGGGAATTCATCAAAAAAATTATAGGATTTTTTTTCCGAAATGACTCATATGGTAAGGGAGAATAGGTATTAACTCACAATTTAAACAACCACTGCCAGATAATGGTTAATGTGGATCAGAGAGAGAGAGAGAGAGAATAATTATTGTGCAGTGGTAAATATGCACCAGAGAGAGAATGGCTATTGTGCAACAGTAATGTTAATATTAAAAATATGTGTTTAGGATGGGTGAAGTGGCCATCACCTTCTCCTTATAATACCCACCATTGAATGTTACATGTTTTGATACTATTGTCATCGTCATTCATTAGCCTCTCTCATCTTTTGCCACTATAAAAGGCCACTAACACATGTTTTTTTTAAATAATGATAATGCTACATGCAAGCATCAAATCAGTGTATTAGTTGGGAAAGGATTATCTCTAGTTTAATTTTCACTGGAGAGGGAAAAGTGTACATCTCCACCTTTGAAATATTTTCTTTCCTTGATTTTGAAAATTTTGGGTGGCTAAGATTCCACTTAATTTTTACTTCATGGGAGACAATCCTTTCCCGTATTAGTTACTCTAAGGGTGGACAAATTTGAACTATTTGTTTAAAACCGACCGAACCGTTGGCTTTTTTGCAAGCGGGTCGGCTCGGCCTGAATGATTGATTTGGATAGTATAAGGTTTATTCAAATGGACTCGAATGATTATTTTGGGTCTGTCGAAAACCAAATTTTACTAAACCCACCTCATATTTCTTAATACTATTATTATTATTATTGCGTGATTCTTTAAAAAAATATTGAATAGAGAATTAGTGTTGCAAGTTTAACTATGTAATATGCTTAAAGTATCATATTAGTTTGTAATTATGAAAATATGAATTTAATGTGATAAATATTGAAATAGAGAATAAAATTATTGTTGAATTTTTAACTACAATATTATAAATTATTTGCTAATAATGTAAATAAGTTAACAATTTTTAATAGATCTTATTTGGTTATAACATTTAAGCCCATTTAAAACTTTGTATAGTGTTTGTAGTATTATATTTTAGAGAGTCCAAAATAAGGGTGACACATGAGTTCTAATCTCATGATCAGCATCGCAAAATCCAACTAGCTTATAATCTAGGGATTTTTTATAAAGCAACCCTAGATTGGTTGCTCCCTTCAGATACCTAAAAACCCTCTTAACAACAGTTAAGTGAGTTTCTCTAGGATCTGACTAAAATCTTGCACACAAGCAGACACTAAACAAAATATTTGGTCTAGAAGATGTTAAATAAAGTAAAGATCCAATCATACCTCCATACAGCTTCAAATATAATTTGATTCTACTTTCCTTTTTCTCAAATTATAGGTTGGATGCATAGGAGTTGTCATGATCTTGCAATCATCTAGATTGAACTTCTTTAGAAGCTCATTTGTGTATTTTATCTGATGAACATAGACTCCATCTTTGCATTGCTTTATTTGAATACCAAGGAAGAAAGAGCTCTCTCATCATTCTCATCTCAAACTCATCATGCATTAACTTTGAAAATTCTTTGCAAAGGAAAGCATTAGTATAACCAAAATTAATATCATCCATATATACTTGAACAATTAAGATATTATATTTAAGTGTCTTTCAGAAGATTATAGTGTATACTTTCCCTTTTTGAAAACCATTTTCTAACAAAAAAATATCAGTCTCTCATACCAAGCTTTGGGAGCTTGTTTGAGTCCATGGAGTGATTTCTTAAGTTTGAAAACATGATATGAGTAGACTGAATCCTTAAACCCGGGTGGTTGTTTGACATACACTTCTTCATAGATAACTCCATTTAAAAATTAACTCTTAACATCTATTTGGTATAAGATAATATCATGATTAATAACATAAGAGAGAAGTAACCTGATTGCGTCTAATCTTGCAACAGGTGTAAAGGTTTCAGAGAAATCTATACCTTTTTGATAACTGCAGCCTTCATCCACAAGTCTAGATTTATTTCTTACCACTTATCCTTTCTTATTAAACTTGTTTATGAATACCCATTTTGTTCCAATGTTGTTCTTCAGATAAGGTTTGGGTAACATATCTCATAAATCATTCCATTGGAACAAATTCAACTCTTCTTGTATTTCCATAATCTAGCCATCATCAGAAAGTGCTTCATCAACAAAAGTAGGTTAAGTCATGGAGAGTAATCCTAATATTGAATGTTCTTCTCTGAAAGTATACCTTATCTTTCTAGGACTATCTTTATTTCCAAATATTAACTCTTCTGGATGTGAAGACTTCTACTTGAAGTTCTTCTTGGATTGTGATGCTTCTAAGGATCCATCTTGAGCTTCTTTAGAATCTTCATCATATGGATGAGCTTCTGAGGTTGGATCATCTTATGGACCACCAGCTTCTACAATTCTAATAGCTTATGAACATCTAGCTTCCAATGGATTGATAGCTTATGATCTTTCAACTTCTGGACCTCTAGCTTCTGAGGTGTGTTTAGACATACAGATTCCTGAGAAGCTTTGAACTAGCTATGCAATTTTATATAGAGGCTCTTAGTCATCAGATTGATGTGTGTTGACTCTTCATCCATATTGGTTTCAGAGTTATATACCATGTATGCCTTTGAGCGTTTAGAGTATCCTAAAAAGATACCCTTTTGAGCTTCGACATCAAATTTCTTTAGAAAGACTTTATTGTTCAAGATATATCATGTACATCCAAACTGATGAGAATAAGAAATGCTTGACTTTCTTCCTTTGAACGACTCATATGAAGTCTAATATAGCTTCTACCCAAAACTTCCTTTTAAAAAAAAACTTCTCTCACCTGTTAAAAAAAACTTCCTTTGAAATGCTTCACTACTTCACTCACTGCTTTTCATGGCATCTCCTACTTTTAAACTCATTATATTTATGAAATATTAACCAATCATTGTCATGTTTTATCAAGAGTTTTTTTCACTCTATAAATACAATTGAAATTTCATTTTTACTGTTACCTCTTTCAAACATATTTTACAAAAACTCTATAATCTTCAATTCACGTGTTCCAGACTTAGATGTTTTTTTGAAAACTTTCATATCATTCTAAAAGCATCTTTTATCACTTAGAGAGTTTATGATATTGAACTTTCATATTTGAAAGAGAAGAAGTCCCACTTACAAGATTTAGTTTATCTAACTTATTACTTTTCAAATTCATTATTGTATCAACATCTTATTTTTCCAGGATTGTTGGATATAAGATTGTGTGATTGTTGTACATGTTATCCAAGTCTGTTGGAAACAAGGGTGTAAGAAAAGGAATGATTGTTTTCTTTTCTTAAGGTGTAAATCACAAGAGGATTATTCTTAGTTATTAGGTTAGAATCCAGTGTATAGAAGTGGAGATTAGGCTTGTATAAAAGTTATGTCATTATTGAAATTTCTTAATGTGTAAGGGGACTGGATGTACTCTCGGATTGTAAGGGGAACCATGACAATTCTCGGTGTTCTTTATTTTACGCCTTTACTACTTTCAACACTTATCACATCAAGCAAGAAAAGAAAGACACACCATACAAAAACCAAATATATTTTTAAATTCCTAATTCACCCGCTTTTAGGCATACTCATAACTTATAATTGGCATCAGAGCAGGTTATGGGTAACCTGTTCCTAAAGATCCATAATGGCTTCCGCAAGTACAAATCTTGTTTTCAAAGATGGTGGCAGTAGCAATAAACCTCACTATTTTCTGGTAAATATTTTGATTTTTGGAAAATTCGCATGAATGCTCATTTGGAAGCATAAGCAGAAGAAATTTGGGATGTTGTGGAGAATAGTTTGTTTGTTCTTATAAGTGTTGTCAACAGGGTTGGGACACCAAAGATTAAAATTTCATGGGACGAAGATGATAAGAAAAAAGTCCTTTACAATAAGTAAGCAACATACTTCAAAGTGAAATTAGCATAGATGAATTCTTTCGTGTCTCCTAATGTAAAATGGAAAAGCAAATATGGGATACATTGGTAGAAACTCATGAAGGAACCACTGAAGTAAAAAGATCTAGATTGAATACTTTCAATCAAGAGTACGAGATATTCAGAATGTAGCCCGGAGAATCTACCGTCGCATTGAAAAAGAGATTTGTACACTTGAAAAATCACTTGATTTCTCTCGGTAAGACTTTTACTAACGATGATCTTAATCTTAAAGTGCTTAGATCTTTAACTAGGGAATGGAAACCGAAGGTGACAACAATATCAGAAAAGAAAAGTCTTTCTACCATGACATTCACACCCTTGTTCAAAAAACTTCAAGAGTGTGAACTTTAACTTGGAAGACTTGAAAATCATGAGAATCAAGAGAAGAAATCCAAAGGCATTGCTTTGAAAGTTGACACAAAAGAAGAACAAGAAGATGATGCTCTGGAAGAAGATGAAAAATACATGCTCCTTGGTAATAATGAAAAATCATTGAATTATGCAAAAAGAAAGAAATTTTTCAGGAAAAAGGATGCTTCCACTTGAACACCAAATGTCACTTGCTATGAATGTGGTAAACAAGGATATAAATATGGATTGTCCAAAACTCACCAAGAAGAACGACTTCAAAAGTAGAAAGGAGTCAAAATCCAAAAGAGTCTACATTGCATAGGAAGATAATGAAATAAGTTCATCATCCGACTTGGAAAATGAATAATGTGCAAATCTTACTTTGATGGCATCAAACCATTCCAATAATGAAGATGAAGAGGTTAGTAATGATTATTCCATTTATGATAATGATGCACAAGGTGTTATAGACGAACTACTCAATGAATTCAAAATTTTGTATAAAATTGTGCCAAAACAAAAGAAACAAATTTATCTCTTGAAGAAAAGAATGACACCATGGAAAAAGATTTTGAAATTGAAAAACAAAACTTTGTTAAAGAACAAAAACATAATTTTGTATGAAAAGAGTGTGACTTATTTTATTTCCAAATTATCCAATTGAAAGGTGCTCTTGAAAGATATGAAAAGGACAAATTGGATTGGATGGTGTCTTTAGTCAACAAAGATATTCAAATGATAAAAGTGGGCTTGGTTATTCTAAATTTAATAAACCAAGTTATATTAAAACCATCTTTGTTAAGGCTAGTGATCAATCCAATAAAGAAAAAGTGAACAAAGCAAACAATGTTCATCATTATCCTAAAAGGAAAAGATTTGTTAAGAAAAAAATCTTATGTTCCTAGATATAGAAGTAATTTCGTTCCTACTTATTTCTATTGTGGTATAATTAATCACACACCTAATGCTTACTATGTAAGTAACTTTAGTGTGGCAAGTGAGTATTATGTGTGGCTCAAGAAAGGAACTAATCATGAAGGAACCTAACAAAACTTAATTTGTTTTCTATGTATGCTTAAAAATAACTACAACTCTATGGTATCTCGGTAGTGGTTGTTCTAAGCATATGATGAGAGATATCAACAAATTTTCAAATCTAGTGCTTAACGACAAGGGATATGTCACTTATGAAGATGACAACAAAGGAATTTTTTTTGGCATATGCAAAGTTGGAGCACCACCTTTCACATCTATTGAATATGTTCTTTATGTTGAAGGACTAAAGTATAATCTTCTAAGTATAAGCCAACTTTGTGACAAAAGCTTCAAGTTCAAGTTCACCAAGGATGAATGCCTGATTGAAGATGAAGTCACTCATAAGGTAAAAATCAAAGGTAAAAGGTTTAATAATATTTTTATGATTTCCTTAGATGATTTATCTTTGAAAGTAAAATGTCTCATGGTAAACAACAATGACTCATGGCTATGGCATAAAAGAGTTACTCCTAATCATATGGAACATTTAAATAAACTAGTCAAGTATGATCTTGTCATTGGTTGACCTAAAATAAAGTTTATCAAAGATAAATTATGTGATGCTTGTCAAAAGGGAAAACAAAGCAAATCAACTTTCAAACCCAAGAATGTGGTGTCTACTTCAAGGCCACTACAACTGTTGTATATGAACTTATTTGGTTCATCAAGAATGAGAAGCTTCAGAGGTAATGTATATGCCTTAGTTATTGTTCATAATTTTTCTAGATATTCTTGGACATTCTTTTTAGTGCAGAAAAGTGATGCATTCAAGGCGTTCAAGAAGCATGCAAAGCAAATTCAAAATGAAAAATCACTAAAAATTTCCTCCATAAGAAGCGATCATGGTGGAGAGTTCTAAAATGATCTTTTTGAATAGTTTTGTGAAGAACATGTGATCTTTCACATTTTTTCAGCACCAAAGACTCCACAAAAAATTGAGTAGTGGAGAGAAAGAATCGGTCTCGAGTAGAACTTGCAAGAATAGTGATCAGTGATTCAAATCTACAAAAATATTTTTGGGCGGATGCGGTAAGCATGACATATTATGTAAGTAATCGATTTATTATAAGACCAATTTTGTAAGAGACTCCATATGAACTCTTCAAGGGAAGAAAGCCAAACATTGCTCACTTTCACATATTTGGATTTAAATGCTTTGTCTTTAACAATGACAAAGACAATCTCGGTAAGTTTGACGAGAAGTCCAACAAAGGTATTTTTCTTGTATATTCTCTTACTAATAAGTCATATAGGATTTATAATAAAAGAACTTTAACTATAGAAGAATCAATGCATATTTCCTTTGATGAATGTAACACCTCTAACGAGGATATGATTGTTTGTGATGTTGATGATCATATTTTAGAAGTTCCTATGGAAGATGCTACTAAAGTTAACAAAGATGATCATTTGGAACACAAATAGGAATCAACCCAACAAGAGTCAAATCAAAAGGATCTTCCTCAAGAATGGAGAACACATAGAGATAATCCTATTGGCAAAGTTATTGGAGACATAAATCAGGGAGTATCTACTCATTTAAATCTTAAAGATGCTTGTCTTAATATTGCTTTTGTTTCTCGAATCAAACCTTATAAAGTTAAAGATGCCTTAGATGATTACCAATGGATTCTAGCTATGAAAGAGGAACTAAATCAATTTTAAAGACATCAAGTTTGGGATTTAGTTCCTAGACCAAAAGGTAAACATATTATTAGCACTAAATGGAGTTTCAAAAATAAGCTAGATGAAAATGGTATCATTGTAAGCATATGCTTGTTGCTAGACTAGAAGAAATTAGATTATTGTTAGCATATTATTCTTCTTTGAATTTCCAGTCGTACCAAATCGACTTAAAAGTACATTCCTAAATGGATACATAGTAGAATAAGTTTATGTAAGTCAACCTCTAGGTTTTGAAGACTTCAAACATCCTGATCATGTGTACAAACTCAAAAAGGCTTTGTATGGATTAAAGTAAACACCAAGAGCTTGGTATGATAGGTTAAGCAACTTTATTTGCGAACATAGTTTCGAAAAAGGTAAAGTTAATACTACTCTCTTTATCAAAAGAATTAACCATCATACTAAATTAGTGAAAACTTGTGTAGATGACATCATATTTGGATCTACAGATGAACTTATATGAAAAATTCTCATCAATCATGCAAGAAGAATTTTAAATGTCCATGATGGGTAAGTTGAACTACTTGCTTAGGTTGTAAATCAAACAAAAAAGCATGGGATATTCATTAATCAATCTATGTATTGCAAAGAGTTTCTCAAAAGATTTGACATGGATACTTGCAAAGGTCTAGAAACTCCAATGGGATTTGGAACATATCTTGATCATGAAGAATTCAAAATTCCAATTGATATCACTAAATATTGAGGTATGATTGGTTCTTTATTATATCTAACGGCTACTCAACCTGATGTTATGTTTAGTGTATGTTTGTGTGCACGATTTAAAGTTTGGCCAAAGGAATCTT
Source organism: Lathyrus oleraceus (assembly GCF_024323335.1). Taxonomy (NCBI): domain Eukaryota; kingdom Viridiplantae; phylum Streptophyta; class Magnoliopsida; order Fabales; family Fabaceae; genus Lathyrus; species Lathyrus oleraceus. Next base: position 214,071,887 of record NC_066585.1, read on the forward strand.
ATCTCTGTGTTGTGAAGAGAATAATGAAGTATCTCAAAGGAACATCCAATGTCGGTTTTTGGTACCCCAAAGGTAGTGTATATAGTCTTGTTGGTTTCTCTTATGCAGATTATGCAGGAGGTAAGACGGATAGAAAAAACACAAGTTTGGAACATGTCATATTTTTATAAGTCCCCTAGTTTCTTAGATATGCAAAAAGCAAGCAAGTATGGCTCTCAACACTGCAGAAGAAAAATACATTACCGCCGGTAGTTAAAACAATGACTTCATGACTATGGTGTGATTCTAGGAAGCATATCACTAAAGTGAGACAACACTAGTGAAATCAATATTTCAAATAATCCAATCATGTATTCAAGAACCAAACATATTGATATACGTCATCACTTCTTAAGGGACCATGTTGTAAAAGGAGACAAAGAAATTTCCTTCATTGATACCCAAAATTAACTAGCAAATATCTTCACAAAGCCGCTTCCAAGAGACGCGTTTTATAAAATCAGAATAGATCTTGGTATTCTAAGCAAAATTGATATTTAATCAAGTCAAGACCCTTGAAAATTTCATCTGAATACATTCTCATAATCTCACATGCCATTAAAAAGGTACATGTATTCTTCTTCATTAAACTATATTTATTTGTATAAATACACTTGTTTATATTGATTTTATTCATTTTTTATTATTTTGATTTTATTAAATATGATTTGACTATGTGATATTTATGATATGATTTCCTTTCCTTTAATTGCATATTTAAATAATTTTCAAAAAAATTCTCCAGGTTCAATCGATTGCAAATATGCCTCAATCGATTGAAATGAGCCTAAATGTATTTTTTATTTTAACAGAATCAGATCCGTCTTTTATGCAATCGATGACACCTCTCTTCAATCGATTACACTTCAAGCAAGAATTCTTTTTTTATTGAGATGCAATCGATTGCACCCCTCTTTCAAGAAATTGCACTTGTAGCGAAAAATCTTTTTTTTTTGGGTTGCAATCGATTGCACCCTCCTTTCAGTCGATTGTAGCTGAGTGTGTTTCTAATTTTTTTATTTTTTTTCCTATCATGTGAACCCTTTAATTCTTGGTCAAATAAGTCATAAATCCTTGCAGCCTCTGTGTGATACAATCAGAATTCGTCCCCTTTCTCACTTCCCAAACCTGCGCCTCTCTCTCATTTTTGAACAAAAATTCAATTCTCTCTTTACTACCATTATTCCTCACCAAATCCCATCAATTCTCACCTATACCCATTCAACTTTTCTTCAATATTCATCTTCTATTCATAAAAAATTACAAACCCATCTCTACACTTTTCTTTATAAAAAATCAAACCTTTCTCTAAAACTTATTCAACCTTAATAAAAAATATCCATAATACAACCTTCATCAACCATTCTCTAAGTTTTTCAACCTTCATCCATGGCACAAAAACTTAAGAGTGACAAGGCTTCAAAGGGAAAAGAGAAGGCTACATTATCCAATTGACCAAAAACCTCCACTTTTAATTCAAGATTGAAGAAGCTTTTTCCCTCAAAAGAGCAACAAAAGAGGTACCTTGAATGTTTTCTATCCAAACCGGTTTTTGGCCATATGTATGTGAAGTTGTATACTTTACCCTATCCTTGTTTTCAATTTGGAGAAGTTTTAGTAAGTCGGAAAATAGATAGATTTGTTAGCATGAATGGTTTCATATTTCCTGACCTAGTGAGATCCTTCTACACAAAAATGACTTGTCATAAGGGTGTTATTAGTTCTACTGTTAAAGGAACCTATTTTGAGTTTGATTATGAACTTTTAGGAACAATTTTGGATATCCCCTCAGAAAGCTTAGCCTTTATTATGCACAAAACTCTTCCTATACAAAATTATGAAAAAAGGGAATTTTATTTTGGTATTGGAAGAAAATCTAAGAATGAAAATTTATTTTGGTATTGGAAGAAAATTTGTGGATGAAATTTTTCAGAAGCTTAAAAATAAAATGGATGGTAGGCTTCCTGATAGGACATCTTGGTCTGCTGAAAATTTGTTTATTGATGATAGGTTGTTGCACTATTTTTTGAACTATATTATTGTGCCAAGGTTTTCCAATCACTCTACTATTATTGACACTAAGATGCAAATTTTATTTTCAATGAAGCATGATATTCCAATTAATTTGACTTATATGATTTTAGAGCACATGGCTTCCCATGATGAAAACTCACAGGATATTCCTTATGCTTTTTTCATCACTAAAATTCTTCAACATTTTGATGTCAATCTTGTTATGGAAGATCCTGTGCTAATGGAAGACTAGGAGATTATTGTTCATATCTGCAACAATAAAATGAGTGTGGTTTATAACTATAAGGACAAGACTATCTGGTATTTAGATGATGAAGTTGAAAATCCTCTTCCTCCTCCAATTCAAGAACCTCCTCAACAAGCAACTTAAGACATGAGACATATTATTGACTATATGGCTTACATGTATCAATTTATATATACACAAATCACCAACCTCTCCATTCATACTCAAACTCCTCCTTATGATATTCCTCCCTACCAATATCCATTCATTCAACCCAACAACAACTTCAACTTTAACCAAGCAAATCCTTAAGACAACTTTGACCAAGATTTCATGAATCAAGATTAATGTGTTTTCTATATTTTTATTATTATTATTATTATTATTATTATTATTATTATTATTATTATTATTATTATTATTATGTTTAAGTTTATGTTTTGCTAAAGTTAATTTTATGTTCTTGTTATGTTCTAAGACCATGTTCTTGTACTTTTAAGTTTATGGTTGATTATTATGTTTTGTTTAAGACAATATGTTTCAGGTAAGTTTCTAAATTTTATTTCTTGATCATTCTCTACTTCTCCATTCTTTACTTTCAATTTTAATTCTCCCTTCTTTTTGACAATGACAAAGGTGAAGAAGGTACTATATATGTGTATGCTTGAAATCTAACAATTTTAGGAAGAATCAAAGTTAGTATGATTTATCAAATTTAGGGGGAGTTATTTAAGCATATAATTCTAAGAGAAAGGGGGAGCATTATGATCAAAATTAATATGGTTGTCATCATCAAAATGGGAGAGATTGTGAAGACAAGTTTTCAACAAGTTTTGATGAAGATAATATTATAAAAAGCTCAAGTCTCATTATCAAAGAAGAAAGGAAAAATTGCTTATGATCATCGATCAAGGTATATGGAAATTACTATCATAGGCAACCTTGAAGGCTCAATAAAATTGATCGTGCATTTGAAAAAGATCACTCTATACTTTGTTAAAAATATTTTTTCAAATGTTTTACTAGCATTGGTTGAAAATAACTTATGAGGCATTCATGAAGTTTTGGACTTAGAAATTGTTTTCTAAATTTTTTAGCATACAATCAATTGAAGCCTCCTTGGAATCGATTGGATGGCTTTGTGGAAAACAAATTTTTGTCCTTGCAATCGATTGATAGGTCGTTGCAATCAGTGTAAATTTTCAAAATTGTAAGCCTTACAATCGATCGAAGGTCTTGCGCAATCAATTGCACCTGAACAAATTTTGAAAAAGGTTGAATCATGTGCACTACTTCACTCACTGTTTTTCATGGCATCTCCTAATTTTAAACTCGTTATATTTCTGAAATATTATCCAACCATTGCCATGTTTTCTCAAGAGTTGTTTTCACTCTATAAATACAATTCAAATTTCATTATTACTATTACCTCTTTCAAACATATTTTAGAAAAACTTTGCATAATTTTAAATTCATGTGTTCTAGACTTAGATGTTTTTTTGAAAACTTTCATATCATTCAAAAATCATCACCGAGCACTTAGAGAGTTTATGATATTGAACTTTCATATTTGAAAGAGAAGAAGTTCTACTTACAGGATTTAGTTTATCAAACTTATTACTACGCAAATTCATATTGTATCAACATCTTATTTTTCCAGGATTGTTAGATATAAGATTGTGTGATTGTTGTACTTGTTATCCAGGACTGTTGGAAACAATGGTGTAAGAAAATGAAGGATTGTTTTATTTTCTTAAGTTTTTAATCACAAGAGAATTGTTCTTGTTGATTAGGTTAGAACCCAGTGTATAGAAATCGAGATTAGACTTGTATAAAAGTTATAGAATTATTGAAATCTCTTAATGCGTAAGGGGACTCGATGTACTATCAGATTGTGAGGGGAACCAGGATAATTTTCGGTGTTCTTTACTTTCCGTGTTTACTGCCTTCAGCACTTATCACATCAAGCAAGAAAATAAAGATACACCATAGAAAAACAGATAAATTTTTAAAGTCCTAATTCACCCCCTCTTAGGCATACTCATAACTTACAATTCTCCTCCATGATCACTTCTTACTTTAAAAAAAAATTATTCCTTTTTATTTTTTACTTGAATGGAGAATATGTTGAACACATCATATGATTCATACTTGGTTCTAAGGAATTTAAGCCAAGTCTATCTACTATAGTCATCAACTATGACTAATTTATATTTTTTCCCATTTATTGATGAAGTACCAACTGGACCAAACAAATCAATGTGAAGTAGCTCTAAGGGTCTAGAAGTAGAGACAATGTTCTTAGTTTTAAAAGAAGTTTTATTAATTTTCCCTACTTGGCATGCTCCACAAAGAGCATTTGAGTGATAATTCAGTTCTGGTAATCCTTTAACAAGTTTTAACTTGCTAAGTTTATAGATTAATATCCAGTTAACATGACTTAACTTTCTATGCTAGAGCCATTTTTCATCACTCACTGATACAAGGCAAAGTACATTATGATCAACCAATTTAGAAAAATTAATTTTATAAACATTGTATTTTCTCCTACCTTTGAACACTATGGATTTTTCAGACTCATTCATGACTATACAATTGTTCTTATTAAACATGATATCATAACCAATGTCACAAAATTGATTGATGCTTAGTAGGTTATGTTTTTGTCTATCTACTAACCAAACATTATTAATATAGATAGAGGAATTACCAATAGTACCCGTACCAATGAACTTTTCTTTCTGGTTTCCTCCAAATCCCACAGTTCCTTCCTATTTTAGAGTTAGGGTTTTGAACATATGCTTTTCTCCTGTCATATGTTGTGAGCAGCCACTTTCCAGGTACCATGACAACTGCTTTGCTTCTCCCTTGAAGCATATCTGTAGCAAAACCAATTTCAAATTTAGGTACCCATAGTCTTATGGGTCCTATGGGATTAGTTCTGACAGGTTTCTTGCTTACTTTATACCTTAGCTCTCATATAGTAAGGCAGGAGATCATTCAAGACTTTTGATTTAAAAGTTTGTTGTCTTGAATGTATCTTGGCCTTTAGTTCTGAAACTTTCAAAACCTATATCATGATGACTTGGGTTATGGTTTCTTTAGAACCTGTGACTTTAGAGGCTCAGGTTCTGGTTTCTCCAGAACCCGTGACTTTAGAGTCTTATGTTCTGGTTCTTTCAAAACCATTGACTCAATAGTTTTAGGTTCTTACTGGTTCAGAACTTTTGCTTTGTCAACCGCATGTACAAAATAAGAATCTAGCCCTTTCTGAGAAGAGCTTGAAGAAGTAGGTTTTATTTGTTTAATAAAGGTTTCAGACATTGTACTATAAGGTTTTTTAGAGTAACCAAGGCCTTCTTATTTGCATGTACTTACACCATAAATCATGGATGTACGTTTAGTTTTGTTAAAGCCAGTTATGATAAACTCCCGAAGAGCCATTTCATGCTTATCAAGGGGTTTATCATACATTTATTTTACTAGAGCAATATGATATATGTATAAAGCTTCATTTTTGTTTTGAAAATATTTTAATTCATCTTTCAATATATCATATTTCTTTTTCAATATTTTCACGTGTTTGGCTTTTTCTTGCCACCGACCCATAAGGTCTTGAATAAAAGTAATTAAATCATAACGAGATGGTTTAGAAAATACCCCATCCTCTTCTTCTGAACCTGGACCAGAATGAGAGTCAGATTCTATTTCAGAAGATGTAAGATCCATTAAATCTAGTTTGGCTTATTCTTCATCTTTTTCAGAGTCTTCTTCATTGTCAAGTTCATCTCATGTTGCCATGAGAATCCTCTTGAATTTTTTTCCTGAAGTTTTCCTTCTGTTAACTTTCTTTCTTTGACTTGTCCTTTTGCACCTCTGGACAGTCACCAATGACATGACCAAACTTATTGCAGTTGAAGCTTCCCGTCTGATCATCTCTGGAGCTTGATCCTTTGAAGCCACTACCTCTACCAGAGAATATTTTGTTCTTCTTGGCCAGATACTGAAACCTTTTGAGAATAAAGTCCATATCCTCATCATCTGAATCTTCTTCAGAACCTTCTACATGAAAAGCTTCTTCAGACTCCCAAATCTGAGGAACCTTAGCATATTTGGAAATAGATTTCAAAACAAGAGGCTTTAACTTCTTGGCAGGTTCATCTCCATTGAGCTCTATCTCATGGCTTTGGAGGTTGCTTATCAGGATTTCAAGACTTAATGTGTATAAGTCTTTGGCTTCCTGAATAGCTGCCACATTAGGTTTGTATCTAATAGGAAGATTCCTAAGATCTTCTTGACATGGTCATAAGTTGTGTAGCTTTTGTTTAGAACCTGAAGTTCAGACACTAGAACATAAAACCTATAGAACATGGTTTCAATGTCATCACCTTCCTTCATTATGAACTGTTCATATTGTTGATTCCATTCATATGTAGCACATATGGATTCAAATAAAAAATTAGTAGTATATTTGTCAATAATCACGATGTACTCTGAGTGAGGTAGAGCATCTACCAAAATGTCTCTAACTCTATGATGTTTTCTATAGACATTTTTTTAAGCAGGTGTGATAGTTTTTCTATCTGTTACCACTCCTACTTCATTAACTGGAATAATAATGTCATCTTCAAGAATATCCCACAGCTCATCATCAAGACCTATGATGTAAGTGTACATCTTACTATTCCACCCTTCAAGCTCTGTAGAGTCTCCATTGAAAGTTGGAGGTCTAGCAGTATAGTTATCCATTGAAAGTACTATAATCATAATTAATAGTAGCATGTAGATTAGGAGTACCACTACTTGTTCGAGATACTTCATACATGATTCAATATGTTTTTCTCTTAGGATCTTTTATGTACCACGATTAAGTGTCTAACACATATTGTGCTCTAATGCCAACTAAAGGTGAGAAAAACATAAGAAGGGGGTTGAATTGTGTTACACTTTTTCTTTATTTTTAAATCTCTAGTCAAATTCTAAACACATAGTATAGAATCTGAATCAAGGCTAAGTGATAGGTAGTAGGTAAGGAAGGAAAGGAAGAAGGAGACACACAAAGTTATCCTAATTCCTCTCACAAATCGAGAGTAGCCAGTCCCCTTGTACTTACAATAGATTATCACTATAATCACACAAGATTACAATTTGCTCAAGAACACAAGATATATACTTCCAATGTTGAAACACTAAGTAACATACTTTTATGCTCAAGAACATAAGCAAGATACTTCCAATGCTCAAGCATACAAGCAAGAGACTTTTATACTCAAGTGCACTTGCAAGAGACTTCAAATGCTCAAACACTAGGTAAGAGACTTCTAACAATCTACCTAACAAATAAAATATTTTTTTGGGTAATACACTTGATATACAATCAGATATGTAGACAAAATACAACTCAAGAAGACTCTTAATACTTAGGAATTTCTAGAATATACAAAGATAAGAAATCCTAAGTCAAACTTGTGCTTATGTTTTGATAGAGTAACTGCTCTTTTAATGTCTAATGGTTCGTTATAGATCTTCAAGTCTTCAAATCCTTAAATAGAGAAGGAAAAGAGACGTTGGAGAGATTGCATAAAAGATTCTTTGAGAAGCTTAAATATAGATGTTAAGATGTTTCTTCAAATGGTTAATGTCGTTGAGAGCTTGTTTGAAATCCTTTTTCTACAAAAGGAATTATCAATTACATCCCGGCTGATTTTATGAGAAAGATAGCTTAGGTATTCACATTATTAGAAGAATACAAAGTAACCTCAAAGTATGATAGTGACCTATCAGAGTCACCTTGGTTTTTTCGCTTTAACTGTCGTCAAATTATGATCTTCAAAATAAGACTTCTTCAAAGTCTGGTCTTCAGACACCGACCTCAACAGAGTCTGGTCTTCAGACACCGACCTCTTTAGAATCTGATCTTCAGATATTGACTTATGATCCTTCATATTCTGATTTTTAAGCTTCTCTTTATATGTTCATTATCATAACAAATAGTTAGATTCTTCCTGAAATTTTAGTCTATGGTCCTGCACACTTGAACAAATATTAGTATACCCAATCATTCTTTAAATACTTTGTTATCATTAAAACCTAAGGAATAAGGTACAGATCAATTTTGTCCCAACACATACAAGAGACAAAAATGGAACACGTTGCAGCATTAGAAGGATCCTAACTTCTTTTCAATAAAAAATATGGGCAAGTCCCTTCAAGAGAGGCCCAACTCTACTCCTCTCTTGAAGGGACACCTAACATACAAATAAAGAAGCAACCTTCCTTCTCAAAGTCTGAGAACAAAATGGAATGACCTTTGACAACTTGCCCCTCTTCCAAACTAAATGGACTAGAAGGTGGGACCGATTGAGAGAACATATAGGATGCGTGTACATGCATAATATTTTATCTCTTATTAGTTATTTTCATAACAAAATAGGAATTGGGACTATAAATTTCTTTTTTAGCCTTTGACACGTTAATATCGCCTCTCCCTTCATCCAAAGTGTCAAACGAGTTTGAAAACTCCACCACCCCCTCTTTAACACGTAAACTGCTAACTTTGGGGCTAGAAACATGACACTTTTTCTCCCGGTTCACACTTAAAAATTTGTCTTCTCCATCTCATTCTTCTATAACAAATAGAGTTTATTCTCCTTCAAAACTAAAAGTGTGTGAAACTAATAACGAGGAACACCTTCAACCACAACAGGAACAACTGCTAAACTTCGTCGCCTCCTCTTCAACCATGAAAACTGGAAATCGAATTGAGTTTGAAAAAACTCAAACTTCAACCTGCCCCTTACAAGAGTTTGCCACCAAGAGCTACACGCTTCTAAAATCATAAACACCTTGTCTAATCCCCTGATTGTGGAGGTCCATTTGATCATTGTTAGCCATACCTCCTTGTAGATCTTGGTGATGATTGATTTATATTATTGAGTTTATTTCCACAACATAAGTGAATACTCTAAGAGTGGTTGTGACATAGTGATTGGAAATTTCTAGGGGTTTAGGTCGTATTGTCCCACGATTACCAAAAAAAATTCGAACTATGATAGTTTAGCCGAGATTTAAATAAAACCCCTCAATAATTGTTCCATTTGTCTTCAAACGATTGCATTGAAGGTGAACTTTCTCCATCAGTAATGGGTTTCTCAAGTAATCTAAAGTACATTAAGTATGAACATGGAAAGTTAAACTTCTTGCCTAAAAATGCATAAAAGTTAAATACAATAACGAAGAAGAATTTCGTAAAATAGTTTGATTGACTTATTCATTTGATTGGGCTTTGATTGAAATTCATTGTGATATTTAAATGGAAAATATTATATCATATACTATTTACGTGGGTAGTGCTAGATTGTTCCCTACATTTGTAGGATATGTGGCGCCTCATATTTAGTTGTTACCTTCTACTTCTTGGTATGGTCTGCTGACTTTTTCTAAGGGTGTGTAGTCTTCTTAGCTTATGGCTCCACAATTTTTGCCTTATACGATTCGTGGTGCTACAATTACACAACATGACCATAAAACTCAACTATTAAGTGGTATATTGATTCACAGGGGTCGGCCCAATGTTGGTGCAGCCTGCGCTATAGTATTGAGTCTCAAGTTTTGGAGGATCCATTTTTTTTTAATTTCTAAAAAAATACATTTTACACCTATTTTATTAACAACTGATATAGAATCATAGTATGTTTTCAAAATCTATTTTACATCTATTTTTTAAAATGAGGTGTAAAATCATAATTTATTTTTAAAATCTATGCATTTTTATCGATTTTTTAAAAAAACTGGTATAAATTAATATTTTTAGACTTATTTTTTAAATTATAGCATGACCTCCGGATTGATTGGACTGACACTATTGATTCAGACTAAGTATAGAATCTTGCAAATCGTAATAGACCTCGCTATAGTTGAGAAAGATTCAACTTTAAAGGTTTGACAACGTTGTCCTTGGCTGAGGGACATCTGCTAAACCTAAGATTGACTGTTTATTGATTTTGGATAACTCTTTAATTAATTTTAGCTTTAAATCCGTTTAAACAAAAAGATACCAAAAAAATTTATTAATAAACTTATTAATGTATAAAAAATACACTATAATATAAAAAAATTACACAAGATTAGGTTAAATTTTTTTATACTACTATGTAAAAAAATTATACGCGTCACTTCACTTATATTTCAATCTTCAATTTGAATTTCAATACAATTTGCATCATTCATCCATTAAGCCACGGTTGTACCCCTCTCATTTAGAAAACGTAAATCGATTTGCATCCGTAGATAAAAATTCTTTATTCATCGATAAAAATTTTAACTTGTAATTGAAATATTGAATATTACTACAATTTTTCAATCTTCATTTTTAATACTTCTCCAATTCAATTAAATCACTTAACATGATTTTTTTTTAATCACTCCAAATCTTCGATTCATTTGAATCTTGTTCTAAAATTTTATTGAAATTTTTATTCATGATTTAACTATGAAATATTTGTTTAAACTCGTTGGAAAAGTTGAATTAAGAGTGTTAAAGCAATTATATTTGGATTTAATTGAAATACACTGACAGTGTAAAAAGATTTTACACCGTCAGTTAATCATAAACGTTGGATATTAAAATAAATTTGACTTTTATTTTAAAAATCTATAAAGTAATGCAAATGAGTGATGATGATGAATCAATAGTGTATATCTTTTTACACTAACAGTGCACAGTAATTAATCTCATTATATTTTAATTCCTCGAGATAAAATTGGCTTTATCGGATTTTCATGAATGTTGTTATAATGATTCAAAAACGAAGAGTGAAACAGAGTTTGATTAACGCACAAGAAAATTTTGAATTTTTGTTTGACATGGTTATTTGCTATGATATTTTATTTGCTATTAATATGGTCAGAAAAGATTATAATTTAAGTCTATGTGCATCGACCCTACCATAAAAAATGGAAGATGTGTTATTATATTTTGAAAATTATCGAGAAGAAAGTTTTACAAAAATTATGAATTTTGTAAAAAGTGTTACACTTGAAATGAACGTTGAGCCCATCTTCCAACAAAACGTCATGTGATTAGGAAAAAATATTTTTGGAGAAAATAACAAAGCCATGAAAATTAGTCATTAGAAGAATCATTTAAAATCGATTATATTCTATTATTGTTGATATCACAATTACTTCTTTGAAAAATGAGGAATTGAGGATGTTTGAAGAGGCACATTTCATCTACATTTGACTTGTTATAAGCCATATATCATGTGAGCAGTAACCGTGCTTATCAGTTTTGAAGTTTAAACACATGTATATATGGAAATTTGTCATCCATAACTATCTAATTATGGAGAATGTGCTTCTTTATTGAATGCTCAGAAGCAGTCTTGTTTCCCCAACATCAATCAAATGGAACTACTTTTAACAATGGTCTTAATCACTTAGATAATGGATATAATGAGGAGTTCATTGAATTTATTGTAGGGTCTTGTTTGTTCTTCAAAGTCAAATAAAACGGAAAGAGGGTGCAAAAGTGAAAGATGATAATCGAACAAAATATAGTGACAGCAGATAAAAACAAAGGGAATAAAACAGAAAAGAGGGTGCTTCAAATATATGGACCATTATGATATAGGGTGAAAAAGATAAACAAAATCTATAGAGTTGTAGATATTCTATTTTTGGAGACAATGCATATCCGTGTCATCCACCAATCTTGCACATTCATTGCCTTAGCTAAGAAAAAGTTGGCTTCTGAACAAACAAGTGCCTCTTGTGAGGCTATGATTTTCATGTCGTGGCACTCTATGAATCCCTAAGGAAAAGCATCCACAAATGAAGTTCTATCAATTTGGATGTTTAAATGAATTTTGCTAGTACACATTATTTTATTTTTGCTAATTTTTTACTATTAGTGAAATATTCAATATTGTTTGGTCAAGAAATTAAATGGTTACACTTCCACGCTTTTAATGTGGAGGAAGGGAAAATTGCAAGATAGAGTTCAAGATACATGCATTCTTGCGGTCACTAATCGAGTTGGATTTATGCAACGTTCTTTTTTCTTCTGGAATCTCACTATTTTTCTTCTTCTTTCCTCTTATTTCTCTTTAGATTTCCCTCTTATTTCTGTTTAGATTGAACTCTAGTCTCGGCAGGAATATTTTCATGTTTCGACAGGAGTTATATATGTTGTAGTCGAAGTTTGTTCAAGCATGCAGGATTCGAAGATATGTGTGTTGTAGTCGAAGCTTGTTCTATCATGCAATTGTATAAATTAGCTTGTTATTTAAGTTGACTTGTGTGTTAAGTTAGCTTATAGCCTATGAATAGGCTGCTCTCTCAGGTTGTTGAGAGAGGGTTAACGTTGATTGATATTTGCTCGTAAATAATTTTTCATAATTGTAAAAGTAAATAGGAAAATAATTTTAACCAATTTTTGTTCTTCTTCTTTCCCCTTCTCTCTCTTTCATAAACTAAAACAGGGTTTCGTTTTTTTATTCAAGAAATTGAATCTCTCATATTTTTATTCGTTCCTGGTGCGACGATTGTCACAACAGATTAAGAACACGCGCCACCGTATGTACAATGCCTCACCCAAGTAGTGTTTAGGCAATTTGGTTTAGCAAGTATACATTTCACTCTTTCAACTAGTGTTTAATTTATCATTTCTGCTAAACTATTCAGTTGAGGAGTTTTTGGAGGGATATTTCCATGTACAATCTTATGCTTCTTGCAATACACGTCAAAAGGGTTCACAATATTCACCTCCTTTATTAGTACGAACACGTTTCAACTTCTTATATGTCTGCCTCTCAACCAAAGCACGGAATTTGTTGAACTTTTCCAACATTTGATATTTTCTCTTCAAAGCATAAAATCATGGTTTTCTGAAACAATCATCAATAAAGGTGATAAAATAGTTTAAACTACTAAAAGACTTTATCTTTAAAGTTCCACAAATATCATAATGCACCAACTGAAGCAAATCTCACTTCCTCGAGGGAGGGTGTATTTTTAATGATACTCTAGTATGTCTATCAACCATGCAATAAAAATATTTTTCCAAGTTTGTCTTTTTCAATACTAGAAATATGTCCTTTCGAGGTAAACGATTCAACATTTTCTCACTGATATGGCTAAGCCTAGATGTTTCTATATCGATAGCATTCACATTGTCTTTAGCAACAAAAGCTTTTATCCAATACAATTTAGAAATCCCCCCCCCCCCCCCCCCCCTCTAGTCACAACCAAATTATCTTTGTTGAGTTTCCACTTTTCACAAGTAAAGTGATTATCAAAACTACCATCATCAAGCATGTGCACATAGATCAAATTAAAGCGAACATGTGGAGCATGCTTAAATCCTTTAAGTAACAATTGCATACCCATGTTGGTTTGCAAAAAATACAACACCAATGGCAATTACCATAGATGCACCATCATTACACATCTTCAATAAGAGTTTAAAAACTCCTTTCTTGGTGTAATATGTATTGTAGCTCCACTATCAATTACACATGTGCTCTCATCGATACAAGAATAATTGACTCAAGATCACAAAGAATAACAAGATCACCATTGTTAGAAGTAGTAACATAATCCTCATCCCTGTCATCATTGCGGCCTCCTTGTTTCTACTTACTATTTTTGCCTTTGTTCTTCTTTTTCGAAAGAAAATAATTCTTCTGAATGTGCCCTATTTTATGAAAATAATAGCACTCCACATTCTTGTATCGAACATTGGACTTGCTCCTGCTATTATCTCTACCATCCCTAGGATCCTTTTTCTAACTTCTCCCCTATTTTCAGTGACAAGTATTTTAGATTAAGATGATGAACCACATGCCTTCCTTCTCATCTGCTCATTAAGAACATCACATTTAGCCATTTAAAAAAACACATTTAGGATGTGAACTCGTTATAGAAATTTGAAATGTCTCCCAAGACTCGGGTAAAAATAATAATACAAATAGTCTCAATAGCGCATCATCAAACTAAATACCCATTCCTGACATTTGATCAAGAAGCCCTTTAAAATCACTCAAGTGATCCAAAATAGAATTTTCATCCTTATACTTCAAACTTATGAAGCTATTCGGCAAGAATAATTTATTATTTCCTGATTTAGAGACATATAATGACTTTATCTTCTCCGAAACTATCTTCTCCCACAAAGTTTTTGCATTTGTACCATAAGGCATATGATTATAAATATTATCTTTCACACATTGTCGAAAACCATACACTTGTTGATGTTTAAATTCTCATTCTTCGTTAAACTTATAATCCGACTTTTAGAACCAAAAATAGAAAGATACACTTTATTCACAAATAACAAATAATTCATCTTGCCCTTCCACAAGTTGTAATTAGTACCATTCAAGTTCACAATCTTTATATTCATACTTGTCTCCACCATTCAATCAAGTCAAAATAGCCCATAATCAAGATCTCTCATGTCATTGATGGGTCATGAGGGAGCATCCATATTGGATCAAGAGCAACCACATAAGTGAGAAAGACATCACAAATTCATCCAAAATCTTAAGTCGGCGGATACATGGATCATCTCACTCATAAAGTGTTTCACCTCTATTATTTTAAACAATACAAAACTTCTAACACATACTTATATCTAAATAATATTCACTATAGAAACACACATTTTCAAAATATCATAACTCATACACTTTTACCTTTTACTGTAGTTTTTTCTCATAACGAGGTGGTTTGAGGCAGGGGCGAATACATGTTGAGGCTGGGCGTGGCTAAAGCAACACCAATTTTTTTTAATATATATATATATATATATATATATATATATATATATATATATATATATATATATATATATATATATATATATATATATATATATATATATATATATATATATATATATATATATATATATATATATATAATATTTTAAATTAACTCTTTTTTTCCTTTCACTCTCCTCTTTCACATTTTTCTCTCTCTCTCTCAAACCTAACAACTTCTCATGTTTCTCTCTCCCTTTCATATTTATTAATTTTTCATTTTTTTTTCAATTTTCTCACTTAACTTGAATGTGTTTATTTACATGTCATTAAAAATTAAAAATAAAGTGAATATTTCAATTTTTTCTTATCCTATTCTCTTTTTTGAGCTAAACCCTAAAACTCCAGTTTGTTATAAAAAATTCAATTATTTAAATTTCTCTAAATGGATTCCTTTAATAATAAATTAGTTTCATGGTTCTCTTTATAGTATGATTAACTATTTTAAATGGTTTTCTCTTTATAGAATGAAGAAATAAGAAATGTTTTCATATGCTTTTCTAGAGACAACTACTTCGACTAATCTAGAAGCATCGGAAACTCAACATCTAAGTGATAGTATTAAAGTTGTTGAAACAAATCTAAGAATTAAGCCTCAAATTTCAAGTTATCATTCCGACATCCAAAATGAGGTAAATAAAACTTATTTAAAAATAAGTCGTCATCAACCTCCTCGTAATTTCGTTTACTCTTAGTCAGTTCAAGATAAACAAAGATGTCGATTTGGCAAAAATTAGTTTGATTTGTATGACCAAATTTATTATAGCGGATTCAAGGATCTAGTATTTTATTTGCCATGATTTTTGTTTAAAAGTCTCTATGCATATCAGAGATCACTTTGTGGGAGACAATTTTGATGATTGAAAGAATGCACACAGATTGATTAATCATGCTACTTCTTCAAATAAACATGTTAAATGTAATCATATGGATTATTCCCTCATCATCATTTATAACTTTTGATGATAGACAATTTTTCATTGTAAAAGTAATATATTAAATAATATTATTTCTTATTTTTAATATAATTTAATTTATATTTTCTTCATAGCACTAATATATAACGTTTGAATTTGTTTTAGTAAAAGGTAATAGATAGACATTCTTTAATATACTAGTAAATACTACTACCTCCGTTTTTTATTATATGTCACTTTGAAAAAATATTTTGTATCATAATATAAGTCGTTTTATAATACCAATGAATCATTAATGTTATTTTTACTATTATACCCTTAAATATTTATTATTCTCTCTCCTTTCAATTATGTCAATTTGTCTTTCCAATACCATTAATGAAGGATACATAATTTATCTTTTTCATACCATAATTATTATATTTCTTAATACGTGTGAAAAGTAAAAAAAATGACTTATAATAAAAAACAGAGGGAGTAATAAAGTCCTTATATACATGCAAATACAATACTAAAATAATTTAAAATATTAATTAGTTTACCTGCACATTAACATTATAATGTTACACGCATTACAAGTATTTTCTTCTATTTTATTTCCTCCGTTTTTTATTATAAGTCGTTTTTTACTTTTCACACGTATTAAGAAACGTAATAATTATGGTATGAAAAAGATAAATTATGAAGGATTTTACAAAATTATCCTCCATTAATGATATTAGAAAGATAAATTGACATAATTGAAAGGAGAGAGAATAATAAATATTTAAGGGTATAATAGGAAAAATAACATTAATAATTTATTGATATTATAAAACGACTTATATTGTGGTACAAAATATTTTTTTAAAGTGACGTATAATAAAATATGGAGGTAATAATTGAGATTTGACTTTGTAATAACAATCATAAGTCCTGATTTTATTGTTTTATTTTTAGGGGTGTGTAAAATATGAAGTTATAAGACCAAATTTATAACCAAATTCATATCTATTTCAAATATCCAAATATAATTAAGTGATTATTAACTTGTTTGTTTATAAATGATTTGGTTATTTTATTTTTGAATTCAGTTATAATTCGGTTTTTATCCAAAAAAAATCGGTTGTAAATGATTTGGTTTGCTATTGAAGTCGAGGATGGTGCTCACCACTCGGCAATCACATGTGACTAGTTTTAATGATGCTCTGGCTCAACTTTCATTAAATTCTTGCATGTGGAAAAATGTTTTGTTGTTTTCTTAATCGTATATCTCATGTTTTTTTTTTGTTTCAAACCCCTAATGAACAAGAACAAAAAGTTAAATGATAGAAAAATAACTTCATGATTCATAGATCTATTTTTCCATTAAGCATGCATATATTTAGAGTGTAAATGCTTCATTGCTTTCTTACCAAGACTATCATGGGTATTCATAATTAAGTTTTGTGTTAAGAGTAAATGGTTACTAAAACCATCATGGGTATTCATAATTAAGTTTTACGAGTCAAGAGTAAATTCAGATGATGTTCGAGAAAGTGTTAACTCTACCCACTTTTTCTCTTTTTATTATTGTTATAGGGTTTACACTTAAAATCAGTTTTTTTTTATGTAATAATCATTTTAAAAAAAATAAATTTTAAAAATAATAATAATCGGTTTTAAAGAATAATCAAATTTTCAATTAAAGAATAATTAATTTTTCAATTAAATTTATAAATAATCAATTTAAAAATATTTTTAAAAGAATAACTAATTTAAAATTTGATTTATGTAAAAAAAAATCTAATTATATAAACATAATCAAATTTATAACCGGTTTTGATTTAAATATGTTTATGCTTATAAAACCAAATAATTTAAATAGTTACGGTTTGGTTTTTAAAAATAACCAATCATGTGTTAAATACGTAATTCTTTGTGTCGAAGTCGAATAGTGTGCGTTCAACAAGAGTCATACATAGTATGTATTAACTATATTTGACAGAAAGTCAAATATAACTTGTCGAAGCATGTGGTTGTCGAAGGAGTCGACATAGTCGAAATAAACTGACTTAGCTTAGTTTAGTTGAGTTAGTTATTTTGTGATTACTTGGAGTGCAAGTAATACCATCTATAAATAGAGTGGAACTCAATTTCATTTGTAACAAGTTAATAAGAAGTTTTGTAGTAGCATTATGTAGTTTTCAGAAATCACAGTTGTGATTAACATACATTATAACAAACACTTCGAGTGCAGTTTGCACAACAATACAATCTTCTTCCTCTAGAATTTCTCTTTTTTTCTCATTTTAATTGTCTCGTTTTCATCTTTCAATTCTCTGTGTAGTGTAGAATCATCTTTCAACCTGTCATACGGTGAACTGACTTTAATGTGTTTTTTAATCGCAATGTCGCGGTTAGCAAGAGTCGCCACCGACTTTTCTTTTATCCAATAAGGAAAGGTGGAAAAGAACAGGAAAGACCTTAATTTAGATTCTTAGGTTCGGGAGGTACATTATACAAAGGGAAGGTGTTAGCACCCTTTGTATCCATGGTTATCCATGGGCTCTTAATTGCTCAATCATTTATATTTTTCTAGTTTGAAAGAGTGTTTGAGAAACGTGTAGGAAATGTTTTGAAAAGGAGAATTTAACTTTGTAATGATTCTTGTATGAATGTATACAAAGTGGTTATCTCGTTTAGTTTCGAAAGTCGTTTAGAAAAATATAACTCGGCAATGATCCTGGTACGGATGTAGGCCAAGTAGTGATTTTCTAAAAAGGATGTTTTGAAATGTGTAAGGTGCGAAAAATATTTTAGGTTATGAATAAGCAATTAAGGGTTATACCTGTCCGAGGTCTTTCCGGGTATTTCCTATCCTTATGAGGGTAAAACTGTCCTTACTATTGAGAAGTAAGTAGTTTTATCCTTTGGATATAAAAGGGACATCGTAGGGTCATCGATGGGTCATTGAAGGCAACAGTTGTGAGGATACCTTAGCATTCGAAGGGACTATCATCATTTAACCGTAGGCTACACCGAAGGGTCATCGAGGGACAAAGGCAACATTCGAGGGACTATGATGATTTAACCGAAGGGTCTTTGCTAAGTGCATCCCTACATTCGCGGGACATGACCATAATACTGTAATCGTAGGGTAACAAAGAGAGGTCCAATATCACTTATTTAAAGGCAATGTGTTGTAATTACTTAGATAGCCGTAATCAATTAGGTAATTAGGTCCATATTAAAATCAATACATTAAGATCAATTAAGCCATTAGGGTGGATCTTCGCCATGAAATGAATACATTAAAATCAATTGAGTAATTCAGGGTGAATCTCCATAAGGATCTCCCACACATAAAGTGGGATACCTAGCCGGACGTTTCCTCGGGAATATGTAAACCTTTGCACAATTCAACACACGGGTTAGAGCATCAAAGTAAAGTACAATTGAAAATTGCACTACAACACAACAGTCATAATCTCAGGCCAAATGATGCAGAATTATAATAAGTCTTTGTTAGATAGACATAAGGCATAATAGAAAAGAAACAAAGCAGCCACTGTCTCGTTCGCCCCTGCTTCGCCTAGCGAAGGCTTAGCGAGGGCTCGCTCCAGGCTCGCTTAGCGATGTGCTAGCGAGCGGCCACGGGTTTTGAATTTCCGAACAGTACGACTTCAACCTGCTGCATGGCTTATGGCATTCAATTACAGAAATAGCATGGTCAAATATTCAGGGTATTCAGGCATACTCAAACTCATATGCAAAATCTAATTACATATCCAAAAATTCAATCATGATGCATTATGTATTTAGAGATTACAGATTGGAAGAATAAAACAGTAGTGATGCGCAAACCTGTTTGCAATTGAATTGCAACGTTGAATTGGCAGGTCACTTTTGGTATCGGATTGAGTTGGACGGCGGTAGCTTCGGCGCGGAGGAGCGGCCTTCAGGGTTTCTTTACTCGGAATGCTCTGAGTTAATCTCCAGGGTTTCTATGCCAGGGTTTCCGTCCGTCTTCCTCTGTCCTCTTTCGTCCTCTTTCGTCCTCTCCTTTTTCTGACTGGAGTTGTGGTATTTATAATGCCTTTTTTCATGACCTAATGGGCTCAGAGTGAAGCCCAGAATTTTCTGTTATCTGCCAGCTTCGCTAGGCGAGCGTGTAGCGAACGTTCGCTAGGCGAAGGATTTGCTCGCCTAGCGAGCAGGCCAGTTTGGGCCATTTTCTGGATTGGGCCACTCGTGAGCTGGGCCTTTGTTCCTTTAAGATCAGTGTCATAAAAATGAGTCGGAGTGCCCTGAAAAATGTCTTGAAATATTAATGGGCAAATTTTGGGGTATGACAGCTGCCCCTGTTCAATATTCTTGAACCGAGAGAGTCAGAATGGTATGTACGCCATTCGTGGTCTGGAGGTGAAAGATTATTGAACACTTAGAATGCCCCAAAATTTCCACTTGTTAATCAACTGTTAGTCTTGATGAAGATGGGCTTAAAGATACCATCCAGGAAATTTGATGATGAGAACTTCAGAGTGCGTCGTACATTAGACGATATCTGAAGACATGGGTGTCATACCGGGTCATACGCTAGACCGTATAGTGAGTCCTCCATTATGCTGTCGACTTCGTCGGGGAGTCAGAGTGTGTTATACGCTGCTGGGGATAAAGGATCAGAATGGATCACACGCTAGACCGTATCTGAATACCAGAGTGAGTTGTTCATTAGGCGGATGACTTTGCTGGGGAGGAAAGATCAGAATGGATCGTACACTAGATCTTATCTAAGTTGCGGAATGAGCCGTTCGTTAGGCTGTGCTTGAGGATGAGAGGTCAGAATGGATCGTACGCTAGATCGCATACTAGGTAGCATCTGAGGACTTGAAGGTCTAATTGGGCCGTACATTAGACTGTATGTGAGCAGAATGAGCCGTCCGTTAGGCTGGATCTGATGATGAAAAGGGGGTAGTCGTATGCTAGACTACACTTCAGAAATGTACCGTACACTAGGTAGCATCTGAGGAGATGAAGGTCTAACTGGGTCGTAGACTGTCTCTGAGCAGAACGAGTCGTCCGTTAGGCTGGATCTGATGATAAAAAGGGGGTAGTCGTATGCTAGACTACACTTCATAAATGTACCGTACACTAGGTAGCATCTGAGGAGATGAAGGTCTAACTGGGTCGTACATTAGACCGTCTCTGAGCAGAACGAGCCGTCCGTTGGCTGGATCTGATGATAAAGGGGGGTAGTCATATGCTAGACTACACTTCAGAAATGTACCGTACACTAGGTAGCATCTGAGGAGATGAAGGTCTAACTGGGTCGTACATTAGACCATATTGGAGTCGTTGACGGTCAGAATGGATCGTACGCTAGATCGTATCTGAGTTGAAGGAGTCATATGTTGGGCTGAATCAGAATGAACCGTACGTTAGGCTGAATCTGGTAGTATTTGCGTATGTTGTATTTGCGATAAATGTCTGGGATGGGCTTATAGATTCCATTGTTAGGAGGATGTCTGAATGAATGTTGACATGGAGTATATCTGAAAGATGTATCTGAAGAAGAAAGTAGTCATACACTAGACTACACCTCGGAATATACTGTACGCTAGGCAGTATCTGAGGGATATAGCTGAATCTTGAATGTAATTGATAAAGATGTCCGTCTGAATGGACCTTTGTTTTGACTGTGTCAGGAGGATAATTGACCTGAAAAATAAAGTTAGCTTCATGCTATGTCATGATGCATGAGATGTCTTATGTTTCTGAAACTAAATGCGAACAATGTATGCATGCGTATGTTGTGAAATGATGTAATGAATGCATGAGGAAGGTTCTTCCCGGGGACTCTACTGGGGAAATAAATCTCAGTCTTCTGGTCGGAGATATTTGTATTGATGACCCTTTCTTAGCTGGGGGTACTTGATTTCTGTCTGATGGTGGAAACACTCAACAGAGCCTGGCTGGGGGTGGAAGAGATGACCAATCTGTCTGGTGATGCCGACCTCTTCTGGGAAATAGCTGGTTTTTGTTGGGGAAAGGATTTGTAACCGGACTTGTTGGAAAGCATGGTTAGACCTTATCCTTGACCCTGAAGTCTTTTGTAATCGCTATTGCTATTTTATGCCTGTATTTTTGGTAAACATCAATCATGTTCAAATGCATATATCAATTCAAGTTAAATCAATGGACGTTTATGCAAACAAAACAGAGAGAGTAAAACAGAAGCATCTTTTTGGAAATGAAATTGTATTGATTTTGAAATAGGGCCTATAAACAGGCAATTTGTGTACAAGGAGACAGAAATCCTAGTAAGAGGAAATTGTTAAGAAAACAAAGAGAAAGGTATGCATGAAAAGTCCTATTGATTTTAATTCTGCCACTGTCATTATGTCTTCAAGCCTCTCATCTCCTGCTGTCGGATAAAAGTGATTGGCTTGTTCAGTCCCTTTGATTTGGGTGAAGCTGACCGAGAACGGGACATAGTCATACGCTTTAATCCCTAATTTTTGCCTGGACCGCCTTTTCAGGTTTTCAGTCCACCAGGATACCTTTTTTGCCCAAGCCGCCTTTTCAGGTTTTCGACTTGCCGGGTGTACATGCGTAGTATTTTTTAACTATGTCCGCGTTCACGGGATGCGGAAAATCTTCGCCATCCATTGTAGCAAGTATCATGGCTCCACCAGAGAATACTTTCTTAACTACAAATGGCCCTTGGTATGTGGGGGTCCATTTGCCTCTGGGATCACCTTGTGGTAGGATGATACGCTTGATCATCAAGGCGCCAAGTTGGTACACCTGTCTCTTGACCTTTTTGTTAAATGCTTGGGTCATGCGCTTCTGATATATCTGCCCATGACAAACAACCGCAAGTCTCTTCTCATCGATCAAATTTATCTGATCGAGTCGATTCTGAATCCATTCATCCTCATCTAAGCCTGCATCTTTCATAATTCTTAGAGAAGGAATCTGAACTTCCACTGGTAAAACGGCTTCCATTCCATAGACTAAAGAGAACGGAGTTGCCCCCTGTCGAAGTGCGCACTGAAGTGCGATAACCATAAAGAGCAAAGGGTAACATCTCATGCCAGTCTTTGTATGTTACTGTCATCTTTTGCATGACCTTCTTGATATTGTTAGCATCCTCCGCGGCGCCGTTCATCTTTGGCCGGTACGGAGAAGAGTTATGGTGTTTTATTTTGAACTGCATGCAGAGTTCAGTTTAGTACCATTATCAGTGATAACTCTCTCAGGAGACAGCAGGTTTCTCAAATAGATATTTGATAGAATCCATCTTAGAAATCAATAAAGTGGTATGATTCAACATATACTGTCTTAGTCGGCGAGCAGCCTAAGCCAAAGCACAGCAAGCTTTCTCGAGCTGTGAGTATCTTGTTTCACAGTCGGTACCTTTTGCTAAGACAGTGTATGACATGCTCTTTTCGACCAGACTCGTCATGTTGCCCCAGCACACCCTATTGAATTTTCTAACACGGTCAAATACATGATTAGAGGTCTTCCTTCAACTGGTGGCATCGGAATTGGAGGTTCTTGGAGATATTTCCTGATTTTGTTATTCATCATTCCATACCATCTCTTGATTTTTCCTTTTTAGTAATTTGAAGATGGGTTTGCAGGTAGCAGTCAAGTGTGTGGGATGAATCGGACAATGTAATTCAAGTGTCCCAAGAAACCTCTGACTTCTTTCTGGTCTATTTCAGTACTCAGATCTATAGTTTCAATTGATTCCTCATGCGGCTGTATGGTCTTTTCTTCTTGTAGTACCAGTCTGGCAAGTTCTCCAGGGACTTCACAATCTTCCTCGCTTCCATCCTCGGCTTGGTAGATCGGATTTTCAAAGTCATAATGAACAGCAGTAGAACTATTATTAACAGGATCCAGAGTGGATATGGATCGGCAAATTGTTACGTGAGTGTGTGCAAGAAAACATAGCTTGTTTGAAAAATGACAGGAAACATAGCTTCCATTGATTTATTGAATGTAAATATGCTTATGAAAATGACAAAACCCTTGAAAAATTAGCTATTATGCCCCGGGTATAGACACAATGCTTTGAAGCACTAAAATAGCAATAACAATTATTCCTGACTAAAGGAAATCGGGATAGTGTCTTCAGCCTTCCAATTATTGAGTCCGTCACCAATTGTTGGGAAAATCCAGCTATCCAGGTCACACTCGTTATCAGCATCTTCTACAGCATTGACAGTCTCGTCATGATTAGGCAGAGGGGCAGTGATGTCATTAGGAGTCTCAGG
This sequence comes from Lathyrus oleraceus, assembly GCF_024323335.1. NCBI lineage: Eukaryota > Viridiplantae > Streptophyta > Magnoliopsida > Fabales > Fabaceae > Lathyrus > Lathyrus oleraceus. Next base: position 214,096,173 of record NC_066585.1, read on the forward strand.
CGGATCAGATTCAAATTCTCCAGCGTCGATCATATTCTGAATTTTGTTCTTCAACGACCAACAATCGTTTGTATCATGCCCGGGGCTATCGGAGTGATACGCACACCTAAAGTTGGGGTTATAACTAGGAGAAGTGGTGTTGGGTTTTGCAGGAGGATCTCTGAGGGTAATTAAATTTGCTTTTAGCATACCCTGCAGTGCTTGTGCTAAAGTCATATTGATCTTCGTAAACTGCCTTCTTCCCGGGTTAATGTGACTCACAGGTTTCTTGTCTTTTTTCTTCTCGAGCAAGAGAGCCTTCAGTTCCTCCTGCCCCTTGGATAAGTTCAAGATCATCTCCTGGAGTTGAGCATTTTGAGCCTGGAGATCTTTGATAGTTTGTTCGAGAGCCATTTTTCTGTTTGGAGGAAAACCGTGAGAACACTGATCCCTTTAGAGTACCTGTTATGCAATGTTATGCTATGCTATGCAATGTATGAAATGTTTTCAATGTTTAAAGTCCTTGAAATGGTTAGTACAATGCCACGATGTCATGATGTTATGATGTTATGATGTTGTGATGTTATGATGTTGAATAAATAATGATGTTATGATGTTATGATGTTGTGATGTTATGATGTTGAATAAATAACAAGCACAAATAAGTCACCCAACAATCATCCCTAAGTTTTAAGGCTTGCATGAGTTCCATAGGTAAGTACCCTCCCCACTGAAGTTTGGTTGGTTCAACCTGTCCTAGAATAGTAACCGGGTTCTAGAAGGATCTCAAATCATTGACCTTTCTTTAAGTCCACTTCAGTGCAACACCAAGTGGTTGACCGAAGCTTCCCTAAAGTCCAATCTCAAAGAGTGTAGTATCGAGTATCAACCAACCCCAGTCGGAACCGAAGCCAGTTATCTCACTACTTTCTAATGGCTAGGATGAGTCAATTAGGGTTCTAAAGGTCTGGTTAATGCTTTGATGACACCACGCGAATGCCAAATTTTTCCTCAAGTGAACATGAGGAACATCAGGACATCCAAAGTGTCACATTAACCGTAGCCATCATTTTAACCATTCCAGTATACGCCGGATAGTCGCGATGATCTATTGCTACTTACCTAAGGCACACTAGATCCGGGTGTAGGATCTTTCACTCAACAATACCCTTAAAAGAAGGAACAATTTAAAACATAAATGATTTCTAAAGATGACCTCTCTTTGTATGTCCCCAGCAGAGTCGCCAGTTCTGTCATACGGTGAACTGACTTTAATGTGCTTTTTAATCGCAATGTCGCGGTTAGCAAGAGTCGCCACCGACTTTTCTTTTATCCAATAAGGAAAGGTGGAAAAGAACAGGAAAGACCTTAATTTAGATTCTTAGGTTCGGGAGGTACATTATACAAAGGGAAGGTGTTAGCACCCTTTGTATCCATGGTTATCCATGGGCTCTTAATTGCTCAATCATTTATGTTTTTCTAGTTTGAAAGAGTGTTTGAGAAACGTGTAGGAAATGTTTTGAAAAGGAGAATTTAACTTTGTAATGATTCTTGTATGAATGTATACAAAGTGGTTATCTCGTTTAGTTTCGAAAGTCGTTTAGAAAAATATAACTCGGCAATGATCCTGGTACGGATGTAGGCCAAGTAGTGATTTTCTAAAAAGGATGTTTTGAAATGTGTAAGGTGCGAAAAATATTTTAGGTTATGAATAAGCAATTAAGGGTTATACCTGTCCGAGGTCTTTCCGGGCATTTCCTATCCTTATGAGGGTAAAACTGTCCTTACTATTGAGAAGTAAGTAGTTTTATCCTTTGGATATAAAAGGGACATCGTAGGGTCATCGATGGGTCATTGAAGGCAACAGTTGTGAGGATACCTTAGCATTCGAAGGGACTATCATCATTTAACCGTAGGCTACACCGAAGGGTCATCGAGGGACAAAGGCAACATTCGAGGGACTATGATGATTTAACCGAAGGGTCTTTGCTAAGTGCATCCCTACATTCGCGGGACATGACCATAATACTGTAATCGTAGGGTAACAAAGAGAGGTCCAAGATCACTTATTTAAAGGCAATGTGTTGAAATTACTTAGATAGCCGTAATCAATTAGGTAATTAGGTCCATATTAAAATCAATATATTAAGATCAATTAAGCCATTAGGGTGGATCTTCGCCATGAAATGAATACATTAAAATCAATTGAGTAATTCAGGGTGAATCTCCATAAGGATCTCCCACACATAAAGTGGGATACCTAGCCGGCCGTTTCCTCGGGAATATGTAAACCTTTGCACAATTCAACACACGGGTTAGAGCATCAAAGTAAAGTACAATTGAAAATTGCACTACAACACAACAGTCATAATCTCAGGCCAAATGATGCAGAATTATAATAAGTCTTTGTTAGATAGACATAAGGCATAATAGAAAAGAAACAAAGCAGCCACTGTCTCGTTCGCCCCTGCTTCGCCTAGCGAAGGCTTAGCGAGGGCTCGCTCCAGGCTCGCTTAGCGATGTGCTAGCGAGCGGCCACGGGTTTTGAATTTCTGAACAGTACGACTTCAACCTGCTGCATGGCTTATGGCATTCAATTACAGAAATAGCATGGTCAAATATTCAGGGTATTCAGGCATACTCAAACTCATATGCAAAATCTAATTACATATCCAAAAATTCAATCATGATGCATTATGTATTTAGAGATTACAGATTGGAAGCATAAAACAGTAGTGATGCGCAAACCTGTTTGCAATTGAATTGCAACGTTGAATTGGCAGGTCACTTTTGGTATCGGATTGAGTTGGGCGGCGGTAGCTTCGGCGCGGAGGAGCGGCCTTCAGGGTTTCTTTACTCGGAATGCTCTGAGTTAATCTCCAGGGTTTCTATGCCAGGGTTTCCGTCCGTCTTCCTCTGTCCTCTTTCGTCCTCTTTCGTCCTCTCCTTTTTCTGACTGGAGTTGTGGTATTTATAATGCCTTTTTTCATGACCTAATGGGCTCAGAGTGAAGCCCAGAATTTTCTCTTATCTGCCAGCTTCGCTAGGCGAGCGTGTAGCGAACGTTCGCTAGGCGAAGGATTTGTTCCTTTAAGATCAGTGTCATAAAAATGAGTCGGAGTGCCCTGAAAAATGTCTTGAAATATTAATGGGCAAATTTTGGGGTATGACACAACCAATGAGTGATTGTTTCACCTGAGTAAATGGTGAAGAACAAGAGGTGTGATCAATCAGAAAGACTGATTCTTGTTCGTCAAGATTGATTCGGCGAACTTCAAGATTTGAGTTTTCCCAACATATGGTATCTAGAGCACTGGATGTATGATCTTTGGCACACATTGAATCACGATGAATCTTCCGAACAGACATTTTCCAGCGAATATTCCAACCTTGATGGTAAGAATTATGAAAATTGGTGTAAGCAAATGAAGGTTGTTTTTTGTTACAAGATCTTTGGGATCTTGTACAAAATGGAGTAACATCAATTGGAGAGAATGTTACGGATGAACAAAAGGCTGCACACAAAGAATTGAAGAAGAAAGATTATAAGACTCTCTTTATAATCATCAATGTGTTGATGCAGATAATTTTGAGAAGGTAAGGGATGTGGATTCAGCATAGGAAGCATGAGACATCCTGGAGAAATCATTTGGAGGCGCTGAGAATGTGAAGGAGGCGAGGTTCTTCTAACTAAGGAAATCATAGAGGTGGTGGTGCAAGTAGAGAAAGAGGCGGTGAACGAAAACCTAATAAAAGTCATATTCAGTGCTACAATTGTCAAAAGTATGACCATTATGCAAGTCAATGTCGAGGAGGCAAGAAAGATCAAGAAAGTGATACAAAGCTTACAGAAGAAGACGAAGTGATGCTAATGGCCACAACAAAAGAAGAATAAAGATTCAAAGATCAATGGTATCTCGACTCAGGCTATTTGTCACACATGATTGGGAGAAAAGATTGGTTTATCAACATCAGTCCCTCGTTGAAGAGTAAGGTAAAATTTGCAAATGACAATACCCTATCTGCTGAAGGTATTGGTGATATTCTGATCAAGAGAAAGGATGGTCAATAATCAGTCATTTCTAATATGTTGTACATACCTGGCATGAAAAGTAATCTACTAAGTATAAGTCAGTTGGTCAAGAGGAATTATAAGTGATTGATCGAAGATAAAATGATGGGAGTGATCAACTCGAGTAACAGGTTAATCTTGAAGGCTCTTATGTCTCAAAATAGAACCTTCAGAATTGAACTTGATATGTTAAAAAACAAGTGTCTGGCGATTGCAGCTAGCAGAGATAAATGGTTATGGCATTATATACTTGGTCACTTGAACTTTAATGACGTTAGTAATTTGAAGTGGAAGAACATGGTTTCAGGCCTACCAGAAATCCATATTCCAGAAGAAGTATGTGAAGAATGTGTTCAAGCAATGCAACACAAGAATAGCTTCAGCATGGATGCAAGAAGCAAGTCGAAAGCCACTCTCGAGATAATCTACTCATACGTGTTTGGTCATCTCCAGGTAAATTCACTTGGAGGTAAAAATTACTTTGTTACATTTATTGATGATAGAAAGATACAAACCTACTTAATCAAGAAGAAAAGTGACGCGATTGATGTTTGTAGCGGTAAATTCATGACCATTAAGCTATGGATAAACTTATAGCCAAGGAGATTCATTTCCACACACTTCCAAATTTGGCAAAAATGGGTAATTATCTTTGCATGCTTGCATGGGCGTGTGATAGGCCCATCAAGTGATGTATTCAGGTCCAAAGGTGAGTGATAATCACACTGAAATCATGTCATGTGGCATGCAATCGTGTATGAATTGTGGAAGTGAAAATCATCCAAATGATTCCTCACATTGCACCCATGCGCAAGTCCTTCATTCTTTGGTCAAATGAGGTAATCTTGGGGTTTTTGGAAAGGTGAGATCAAGGGGGAACAAATTTAATGTTGGACACTTTTTTATTTGAAACTTGGATCATGATGAATTTTAAGGTGGAAGTTTGGTAAATCAAACATATTTGAAAATTTTCTAAGTCCCAAGTCAAATGTTCACTTCTTCCACCTTGAATAACTTTTTATATGGAATTCAAATGAGAAACATTCCTTCATAAAAGTTGTATCTCTTTCAAACTTATTCAATTTGCCCACAAAATTGACCTTAGTTGGATTTGGAATGAAGGTGTTATGCATTTTAGAAGTTGAGGAAAATCACTTGTTCAACGGTAGTGGCCCAAAATGACCTATAATGTTTCCTCTTGGAACATGCATTTACAAGTTGAATTTGAACTTACTCCAAACATAAAAGTTGAATTAGACATCTTGAATTTGATCATGTAATTTGAATGGTTTTCATATTATAAAAAATGAGCAAGTTATGGTCTTGGGAAGTTGACCTCCAAACTAGGGTTCAAACAAAATGGCATATAATATTTCACCATACAAAATGACTTTCAAAGAAAAACTAGATCTTTACTTAAACATGAAAGTTGTTTGAAATATCATTTTGAGTAAATTTTATCTTGGAATAATTTTCATATGACAAAAATTATAGGAGATAGGGTCTAGGGAACCCCAGTTTTGACTAGTTGACTTTCTCTGGTCAACCACCATGAACGAACTTGCTAGCTTGATGTTATCTTGACTTTTGGGACTCATGGAGGATAATATATGTGTAAGATGATGAAATATGAAGTATACCTCGAAATATTTAAGCAAATGTTGAAGAAACTTATTGAGGAAGTCACACAAGATACCTAGATGAACTAGGGTTTCCAAGGCAAACAAGCTTCAAAATCTTGATGATTTCTTGATTAAAATGATATGTGAAGATCATGGGGATACATATATGATTCTTAGAGCCAATGTGAACCAATTATTGATTGCACTCCTTACATTGAGGGTCTTAAACCCTAGATATGAGCTTGATAGAGCATATGTGAGCATGTACACTACCTACAAAAGCAACAAACTATACATTGACATATTTTTGGTATTTTGGTTAGTAAGTGTAAGAACAAAAATTGTGATACAACAGATTCCTTGATTTTGATGATAACAAAGGATGAAACCAAAAATGGCACCCTAACGAAAAGTTTCTAAGTGTGCAGGACTCTGATGACATCATCAGATAGAGTATCAGATCAGAAGTATATTATCAAATGATCAGAAGCTCTGAAGAAGAAACAAGTTCAAGAAAGTCAAACTCTGAACTAAACAACAAGTATCAGAAGCATCTTAACAGGAAGTAAGTCCTAGAACCTCTGACTCTGAACAACGCTTTCTGAAGAATCTATTTAGATCAACATCAGAAGCAAGATTCCAAGGTTCTCCAGAAACACAAATACTCTGATTATGGATTTGCTAATCATGAAAGAGTAACGTTGAAGACAAGTAAAGATTTTCAAATGGATTTCCTAATTGAGAAAGAGACGTTAATCTCCAATTTCTATAAAGAAAATACTACTTGTGGTAAGTAGTCATTTCAAGAAGAAAAAGTCATCCTGCATTAGCTAATTATGTGATGGCGTAACTTCATCTCAATATCCACCAGTTTCAACTACTACTTCAACTGATCTATATAAAGGATTGCAAATCAACATTTCAAACACTACACATATACGAGGAAAAATAATACTGAAACATCAACAAGAAAAACACTCTTGCTCTCTATCTTCACGAAGCTTTTGCTTATTACGTGAAAAACTCTTGTTCTTAATTTTGTAATACTTGCTTTCTTAGAAGCACTCTAGTTTACATAAATCCTTCTTCTATTGTTTGTTGATTTCCTCAAGTGACTCTGTGTAGTCTGTATACTTGAGAGGGCTAAGAGATTTTGTATCTTAGACGTTGTTTGTAATCTTTCAAGATTAGTGGATTAAGTCCTTGTTGAAGGCGAAATCACCTTGGCCGGGTGGACTGGAGTAGCTTTGTGTTATAAGCGAACCAGTATAAAATCCTTGTGTGATTTTCATTTTGAAAAGTGCTTATTTTTCCAAACAATTTAAACCCCCCCTTTCTTGTTTTTCTCACCTTCAATTGGTATCAGAGCTCCGGCTCTGTTATTGATTTTCTAATCAAACACTTAACCGTGTAGAGAGATCCAGTACGAGAAAAACAATGGCCCACTCAAATGAAAGAGATTCTTACAATGCCAAGCCTCCTGTTTTTGATGGAGAAAAATTTGATTACTGGAAAGATAGAATCGAAAGTTTCTTTCTTGGTTATGACGCTGACCTCTGGGACATTGTCACAGATGGATACACACCTCCAGTCTTAAATGGAGCTGAAGTTCCCAGAAGTAAGATGTCAGAAGATCAGAAACGTGTCTTCAAAAATCACCACAAGGCCAGAACAATACTTCTAAATGCTATATCATACAACGAATATGAAAAGATCACCAACAGAGAGACAGCCAAAGATATACTTGACTCTCTGAAGATGACCCATGAAGGAAACTCCCAAGTCAAGGAGACGAAGGCTCTGGCGCTTATCCAGAAATATGAAGCCTTCAAAATGGAAGATGACGAAGCTATAGAGGCTATGTTTTCTAGATTTCAAACTCTTATTGCAGGTCTTAAAGTGCTAGACAAAGGATACACGACTGCAGATCATGTTAAGAAGATAGTCAGAAGTCTGCCAAAGAAATGGAGACCTATGGTTACTGCTCTGAAGCTGTCAAAGGATCTGAACAATATCAGCCTTGAAGAACTTGTTAGTTCTCTCAGAAGTCATGAGATAGAACTAGAGGAGGATGAACCTCAGAAAAGGAACAAGTCCGTAGCGCTAAAGTCCAGATCTGAAAGACGGAAACCTGACAGAACCAAAGCTCTCCAGGCAGAAACTGAAGATACTGACGACTCTGAACCTGAAGACTCTGATGATGAAGAAGAGTTGTCCCTACTAACCAGAAGAGTTAAGCAACTCTGGAAAAAGAGGAACAACAACTTCAGAAGACCAAGACCCAGAGGGGATCGATCAGAGTCAACTTCAAAAGGTAAAACTAACAAAGTTATTACCTGTTATGAATGTAAAGAAACAGGTCATTACAGAAATGAATGCCCCAAGTTGAAGAAGGACAACCCCAGAAAAGAAAGCTTCAAGAAAAACACCTTCAGAACAAAGAAAGGACTGATGGCTACCTGGGATGACAGTGAATCTGGATCATCAGAATCTGACTCTGATGAACAGGCCAACGTAGCACTTATGGCTATCACATCCAGCAGCTCAGATGAAGAATCTGAAGAGGTATTTTCTGAACTTTCTCGATCTGACTTAGAATCATGTTTGTCAGAAACTCTTACCTCTTATCAGAAATTGAAACAAAAGTTTAAAAACATTAAAGGCTGTCTTAAAGCAAAATTTGAAGAGTGTAGTGAACTTGAGATGACAATTCTAGCACAAGAAGATACAATTAGATCTTTAACATTAGAAAGAGATGGAGCTAAGAGAAATAGCTTAGAATTAGAAGAAGCGTTGTCTCAAGCACCACAAACTTCAAATAAAATTATTTATAAATATGAAGAAGCCTTTCAAGAATTTCTGAAGAATGGGATAGATAGGAGTATTATGGCATCCATGATTTATGGAGTAAGTCAGAACAATAGAAGGGGAATTGGTTATGATCCTAAGGAAGATAAAACTTCTACCAGTGACCAAATTAAATCTCCTTTTTCATATCACTACACCCACACACAAGAACACAAATTTAAAAATGCTAGAAGACCCAAAGTTATAAGAAACTCTGGGAAAACTAATCTAAAAGGACCCAAGAGATTCTGGGTACCGAAAGATAAGATTATCTATGTTGCAGATATCCTATGCAACAAAGTTCAGACACCAGTCATGGTACCTGGACTCTGGATGCTCGCGACACATGACGGGAAGAAAGTCTATGTTCCAAAGCCTAGAACTTAAAGATGCTGGATTCGTAGGTTTCGGAGGAGATCAGAAAGGAAGGATCAGAGGCTCCGGAACTATTGGTAATGGTACTCTTCCCTCTATATCTGATGTTCTTTATGTAGAAGGATTAATGCATAACTTGTTATCCATAAGTCAATTAAGTGATAACGGTTATGATGTAATCTTCAATCAAAAAACATGTAAAGCCATTAATCAGAACGATGGCTCTGTCCTTTTCACAGGCAAGAGGAAAAACAACATTTATAAAATAAATCTTTCTGATTTAAAAGATCAAAATGTTAAATGTCTAATGTCAGTTCACGAAGAGCAATGGGTATGGCATAGACGCTTGGGCCACATTAGCATGAGGAAACTTTCTCAGCTAACTAAACTCGAGTTAGTCAGAGGCCTACCTAAACTGAAGTTTTCTTCAGATGCTCTGTGTGAAGCTTGTCAGAAAGGAAAATTTTCAAAAACATCTTTTAAAAAGAAAAATGTTGTTTCTACCTCTAAGCCTCTGGAACTTCTTCACATTGACTTATTTGGTCCTGTGAAAACAACATCAGTTAATGGAAAGAAGTATGGAGTAGTCATTGTTGATGATTACAGTCGCTGGACATGGGTAAAATTCCTAAAGCACAAGAGTGAGTCTCACTCTGTATTCACCAGTTTCTGTTCCAAAGTGCAAAAAGATTTTGACTCTAAAATTATTAGAGTCAGAAGTGATCATGGTGGAGAATTTGAAAATAAAGATTTTGAAGAATTATTTGATTCTAATGGAATATCCCATGATTTCTCCTGCCCTAGAACTCCACAACAAAATGGAGTTGTAGAGAGGAAGAATAGGACACTCCAAGAAATGGCCAGAACCATGATCAATGAAACTAATGTAGCAAAGCACTTTTGGGCAGAAGCTGTAAATACAGCGTGTTACATTCAGAATAGAATCTCTATAAGACCTATTCTAGAAAAGACTCCCTATGAACTGTGTAAAGGAAGAAAACCCAACATCTCATATTTTCATCCTTTTGGATGTTCTTGTTTTATATTAAATACTAAAGAACATCTGAACAAGTTTGATTCCAAAGCACAGAAAGGTATTATGTTAGGATACTCAGAACGCTCTAAAGGCTATAGAGTATACAACACAGAAACCAAAATTGTGGAGGAATCAATTCATGTCAGATTTGATGATAAGCTTGACCCTGAAAAGTCAAAGCTAGTTGAAAAGTTTGCAGATTTGGAAATCACTCTTGTAGAATCTGAGAAAACTCCAGAAGCAACTGTCACTCAAGACTCTGAAGAAATTAAATCTCCAGAAATTCCAAGGAAAGTTAAAAGTCGTATTAACGTATCTGAAGATTTATTTTGGGAAACAAAGATGAACCTGTTAGAACCAGATCTACCTTCAGAACTTCTGAAGATATTCCTCTGGGACTAGTGTCTCTGATTGAGCCTACGTCCTGTGATGAAGCTCTTCAAGATAACGATTGGGTGGCAGCTATGCAAGAAGAATTAGATCAATTCTCCAAGAATGATGTCTGGGATCTTGTTCCTAAACCCAGAGGCACTCATGTCATTGGAACCAGATGGGTTTTCAGAAACAAGCTGAACGAGAAAGGAGAAGTTGTCAGAAACAAAGCACGACTGGTAGCTCAAGGTTATAGTCAACAAGAAGGTATTGATTATAATGAAACTTTTGCTCCAGTCGCGAGGTTAGAATCTATTCGTCTTCTTGTATCTTTTGCTATTAATCATTCTATCAAATTATACCAAATGGATGTCAAGAGTGCATTTCTTAATGGTTATATTTCAGAAGAAGTGTTTGTCAATCAACCTCCAGGTTTTGAAAATTCAAACTTTCCAGAACATGTTTTTAAACTTAAGAAATCCTTATATGGACTTAAACAAGCTCCCAGAGCTTGGTATGAACGTTTAAGCAATTTTCTTCTGGAACAAAATTTTATCAGAGGGAAAGTTGATTCTACACTCTTCTGTAAAAACCTTAATAATGATCTCATGATATGCCAGATTTATGTTGATGATATTATTTTTGGTTCTGCTAATATCTCTGTTTGCCAAGAATTTTCTAAGTTAATGCAGGCAGAATTTGAGATGAGTTTAATGCAAGAACTAAAGTTCTTTCTGGGAATTCAAATTAATCAAACTCCAGAAGTCACGTACGTCCATCAAAGTAAATATATTAAAGACGTTCTGAAGAAGTTTGACATGACTGAATGCAACTCTGCAAAAACTCCCATGCACCCAACTTGCATTCTGGAGAAGGAAGAGGTAAGCAACAAGGTTTGTCAGAAGCTCTATCGAGGTATGATAGGCTCTCTCCTCTATCTAACTGCTACTCGTCCTGATATTCTCTTTAGTGTCTGTCTTTGTGCCAGATTCCAATCAGATCCTAGAGAATCTCATTTAACAGCAGTTAAAAGAATTCTTAAGTATCTGAAAGGAACTCCTAACCTGGGCCTGATGTATGAGAAAACATCAGAGTATAGACTCTCGGGTTATTGTGATGCAGATTATGCAGGAGATAGAATAGAATGAAAAAGTACATCTGGGAATTGCCAGCTTCTGGGAAACAATCTAATCTCCTGGGCTAGCAAAAGACAGTCAACTATTGCTCTATCAACTGCAGAAGCAGAATACATCTCAGCATCACTGTGCACAACTCAGATGCTCTGGATGAAGCATCAGCTAGAAGATCTACAAATCTTTGAGAGTAACATTCCTATCTTTTGTGATAATACTGCTGCTATTTGTTTAAGTAAGAATCCCATTCTACATTCCAGAGCCAAACACATAGAAATAAAACATCATTTTATCAGAGACTATGTTCAGAAAGGGATAGTAACATTGAAGTTCATTGATACAGAACTTCAATGGGCAGATATCTTTACTAAGCCTCTAGCTGAAGATAGATTTCTTTTTATCTTAGAACATCTGAACATTAAAAATTGCCCTGAGTAAAATATGGCTCTGAAAATGTAAAATGTGACTCTGATGTAAACAAATGTACTTCTGCCTCTGACTCTGATACTTCTACCAAGTTAAGAAGATATCTGAGTTAGAAATCTTCAGAAACCAATCCTTTGGTATTCCTGAAGATCAGATACATCAACACGTGGAGTACCAAACGTCTAACCCTAGAACTTCTAGACAGCTGTCAAAAGAAATCAAAGGTCAGAACGTTTGAAATCTCCTAGAGCAGTGTGCGTACTGTTGGGATTAGACATTCATTTATTAGCTGTAATCATTTTTCCCCCAAACGTGCTATTTTGATTTTTGTGCTAACGCTGGAATGTGTTTCGTTTTGCATGTTTTTGCTTAGAGTATATAAACACTTTCTCTCACTTTTCACACTTATCACTCTCACTCACTCTAAAACCCTAAACCCTCTCTCGAAGCATTCTCTGCAAGTTCTTCTTCAATCTTCATCTTCTTCTTCATGGATGCTCAACAACAAGAAGTTTTTAACTTCTCTCAACAGATGGAATCAAGTTCTAATCCCCAAACCTCAAACACTCAAACTCCAACCGTTACCGGCGTCACCGTAACCCCTGTTTACAAAGAACCTCACGTTCTTGACCGTGAACGCCACATAAACCTTTCAACTCCCTTTGAAGGTTTGGACGTCTTGTGTGAATCGCTGGTTGATTTCAACAACCTAAGAAGAAATGGCGTTGATCTAACTGTAGAACTGCGTCAACAAGGGTGGGAGAACTATTTTCAAAGATTGTATGGTCCAATCTACCCTCTTTTGGTCAAGGAGTTCTGGAGACATGCTGATGCAGATGACAACTTCATTGTCTCATTTGTTCTGGGAGTGAAGATAGTTATCACAGAAGCGTCTATTGCTTCCTTGCTGAATATGGAGCAAAGTGGAGGAAAAAGGATTTACAACATTCCTCCTAGGTCTAAACGCATCACTGAAGTCATCAACCCAACTATCTTCAAACCAAATGTTGAAGGAAACCCCTCTAAAAACAAAGAGCTACACCAGAACCTCAGAGTGTGGCTGAAGATTATTCTGGGAACTATCCACCATCGTCCAGCCTCCAACTCTTCTGATTACATTAATGCAGACCAGAAATGCATTCTGTACTGCATCCAGAAAGGTGTGAAGATCAACCTCCCTGCTCTCCTCTTCAGATATCTGAGAGATTCAGTCAGAGAAACCAGGAACAACATGAAGCCCAGATCCTACATTCCTCTGGGAAGATTGCTCTCTGACGTTTTCATTGAGCATGGACTGGTAGATGAGCTGGAAAAGACCAAGTTGATGGATGATCTGGCAATTGATGTGGGGAAGCCTCTGAATGCCAGAAACCTCAAGAGTATGGGGATTATCAAGAAAATACAAGTCAAGCCAACTCTGGAAACATCCTGGGATAGCTTGAAAGATCAGAGGAAGATGCCTCATGGCCTGGCCAGATTCTTCAAGAATGAGCCCAGAGACGCTGTTGCCCTCTATCTTCATCGTCTGCTGGAAGAAGGTGTTGATGTCTCTGATTTCAGCCTCGATGACTGTCTGGACTCTGAAGAAGATTTAGTCAGATACAAGAGAGGTATTTCTGAGAGAAAGATAGCACCACCAGCAAAGAAAGCCAGACTTGAAGGAGCTTCTGGAAGCGGATCTTCAGCTCCTCTGCAATTTTCTACTGGTAAGTCTATTCCTCCTGCTACCTCTGAATATATGATGGCTTCCTCTAACCCTCTCTCCTTTCAACCCATTTATACTACCTCTGACATTACACCCTCAATCACCAGAACCTCCAAACCAACACCAGTTCTAAACATCGCAAGAACTTTCATACCTCCCTCTAAACCTGCACAAACTCACCAAAGCACTTCATCTTCATCATCCTCAATGCCAGAATCACCACCTTATGTTTCTGTCCCTTCTGACCCTGAATTTTCTGACCCTGAATCCCCAACCATAGCAACACTTTACGCTCATAGACTTGCTTCACAACAAACACAAACCACAGAACCTGAAATAACTTCATCACTACAACAAACAACCACCATATGTAACACCCCAATTAAAATAAGATAATTATTTAATTTAAATTAACATTTTATTTATTAATTTAATTGAATAATTGGAAGTTGGATTATTATTATTATTTTGGAATAATAATTATTGGGATAATTATTTATTGGAATAAAATAAGTTGGGATAATAAAAAGTCCCATTTTTGGTAAAAAGGGTTTGCACGTGAAAAGGAAAACACAGAGAAGCGGTTGAAAGTGGAAAAAGGGCAAAAAGGCAGAGCAAGAGAAGAGGAAAAGCTTGGAGCTCAGAGATTGCTGGATTAACTCAGGTAAGGGGGGTTTATCATCGGTTAAAGGGCATTATGTGGTAATATGTACTGGGTAGTGATAACCATTGTTTTACCTCTGATTAGATTGATGCATGATGAATTTGTGAACTTTTTGGATAAACGAAATTGGGGTATAATTGAGAAAGAATTCGTAGGAATTAGATGTAAAAGTGTCAGATTTTGTGTAATCGAATAAGATATGAATTGTGTTGAAAATATGAACGATTTCTGTGTAGAAATTGGACTGAGGAAGGTTGGATTGGGTAGATCTCGTAGCAGAGAAAGCCATGCAGATCTGGAAATCTGGTTTCTGGTCATACGCGTATGGCACTAGGCAATACGCGTATGAGATGGCCTGGTACGCGTATGGCACTAGGCAATACGCGTATGGATGAGGAAGATGAAATTTTGAACGTGAAATGGTCTCTGGTGGTACGCGTATGGGGAAGTGATACGCGTAGCATACGCGTATGGGAATGGCCAATACGCGTATGGACTTGGTCAGGTTTGGGCAATACGCGTATGGGCATAGGCAATACGCGTATGGGCAGAACTGTGATTTTTCTGTGCTGTTGTTGTGCAGTTTTTGGTTGTTTAGGCTGAGTGATGTACTTAACTGATGTATGATGTAGCAGGGATCATTTCCCGTTGTTTTGAGTAGTATAGGCATTAGTAGAATGTGCTAATACAGTATTTGATTATGTGGCATGATGTGATATGCTTTTGTGATAAAATGTATTAATGATGTGTGATGATAAGCATGATGCTGTGAATGTATCAGTTATGTATGCAATTGTGAATAGACTGTTTTATGGCTTAGAGTGTGAGCTTGTGTCTATTCTTGAATTGTTGCTGTTGTTGTTGCATTGCTAGGTGATTAGCATGCTTATTCTAGCCTTTGGGGCTGTAGCTAATTCCCATGGTGAGGAATTAGTGAGTGAATCATTGTGGATTTGTTGTTGATGTTTGCATGCTAGATGATTAGTGTGCATAGTCTAGCCTTCGGGGCTGTAGCTAATTCCCACGGTGAGGAATTAGTGAGCGAGTCATTAGATCTCAAATGAGTGGGACTAGTGAGCTTAGTAGCCGTATCTGGATTTGATCGGTGAGCTTGAACTGTATGTTCAAGAATAGTCGGTACCGCATGTGTGGAGTCTCATTTCATAATGAATGTATGGCATATAATATGAATGGATGTATTCCAGTATTATATGTGTGTTATGTGTTGTGTTGTTGATGTTGAGTATGGTTGAGATTATACATATGCTATATGTTACTGTTGAATATGATGTTTGAACGGATATTGCCGTTGCTGAGTGCGTAGTCTGATTAGGGTGAATTGATGTGTTATTTACTTAGCATTACATGTTGTTCTATAATGCTTATTATATTGATTGAGGAACTCACCCTTACAACTATTTTTCAGGTAACGAACAGTGAGTTGAGTAGAAGCTAGTGCTATGGAGTCTAGTGTCGTCCTTAGTGGGTCATGCTCTGGTAGATGTAACATCGGGAGGGAATGTTTGATTATGTTTTAATTTAGTTGTTGATTCAACTTTACATGTAATGTAGTACATGATTTGAATGTCGATGTTTTGTACCCGCTGCGAATTATGCAAAAGAGTCTTATTTTGATTTAATAAATGAGCATGACAGGACATTTTGATAATTGTTGTGTAATGATTGTGTGACACCCTTCGGGGCATAATTACTCTGATTGATATGTTATTATTTTAATTAAATAATTTTGGGGTATTTAGAAGGGTGTTACATTAGTGGTATCAGAGCATTGTCGGTCGAGTCGAGTCGTAATTATTCTGTTTCCCCTGTACGGTATAGGTGTTGTGTAACCCTATCAGTACTCATTGTTTTAGTTTGTTTGGGTTTTCAGAATAGAGATGGCTGGAAGAGGTAGAGATGATGCCGCAATTGCTGAGGCCCTGGGTATGCTAGCTGGAGTACTTGGAGGAAATCCGAATGTTGTGGGAATGGGAGCTGCTCGTCAACTGAGTGAATTCCAGAAGAATAATCCTCCAATGTTCAAGGGAGCATACGATCCAGATGGTGCTCAGAAGTGGTTGAAGGAGATCGAGAGAATCTTCCGAGTAACTGAGTGTGCCGATAACCAGAAGGTCAGGTTCGGTACGCATATGCTGTCAGAGGAAGCTGATGATTGGTGGGTTGCTACCCGCACTGAGTTAGAAACTGCTGGTAATGCTGAGATCTCTTGGGCTGTGTTCAGAGAGAGATTCCTGAGGAAGTACTTTCCAGAGGATGTCAGAGGAAAGAAAGAAATAGAATTCTTGGAATTGAAGCAGGGTAACCGGTCTGTTACTGAGTATGCTGCTAAGTTCACAGAGCTGTCAAAGTATTATACTCCCTACAGTGAGGCTACTGGGGAATTTTCCAAATGTGTGAAGTTTGAGAACGGGTTGCGTCCCGAGATCAAACAGGCTATTGGATATCAGCGGATCAGAGTGTTTTCTGACTTGGTTGACTGTTGCAGGATTTTTGAACAGGATTCCAAGGCCAGGGCAGAGAGCTATCAGCAGAGGGTTGATAGGAAAGGTAAGAATCAGATTGATCGTGGGAAACCGTATGCAGCTGGCAAAGGTTTCCAGAGGCAGAGTGGGATGAAGAGGCTTAGTGGGGGAGACTCTAGTGCTCCTGTTAAGTGTTATAGATGTGGTCGGGCTGGACATCGTGTCCATGAGTGTACCAGTGCTGAGATGAAGTGTTTCAAGTGTGGTAAAGGTGGTCATTTGGCTGCAGAGTGCCGGTTGAAGACTGTAACTTGTTTCAACTGTGGAGAGTTGGGTCATATCAGTCCACAGTGTCCTAAGCCGAAGAAAGAGAATCAGTCAGGAGGCAAGGTCTTTGCTTTATCGGGTTCTGAGACTTCTGCAGATGATCATTTGATCCGAGGTACGTGTTATATTAATGGCTTTCCTCTTGTAGCTATTATTGACACCGGTGCTACTCATTCTTTTATATCCTTGGATTGTGCTGTGAAACTTAAGTTAGAGATATCTGAGATGCGTGGTAGTATGGTGATTGATACTCCTGCGAAGGGTTCAGTGACTACTACTTCGGTTTGTTTGAATTGTCCTTTGAGTATTTTTGGTAGAGACTTTAGAATGGATCTTGTGTGTCTTCCACTAGTACAGGTTGATGTTATCCTGGGTATGAACTGGTTAGTGTTTAACCGAGTCTATATCAACTGTTTTGATAAGACTGTGATTTTTCCTGAGATTGAGGAAGGAAAGAGTTTGTTTCTATCTGCAAGGCAGGTGAATGAGGAAGTAGCAGACGGGGCAGAGTTGTTTATGCTATTAGCGACTATGGAAGCTAAAGATAAACTGGTGATTGGTGATCTGGCTGTGGTGTGTGATTTTCCTGATGTGTTTCCTGAAGAAGTGAACGAATTGCCGCCAGAGCGTGAAGTTGAGTTCTCGATTGATTTGGTACCTGGTACTAGACCGATATCGATGGCTCCGTACCGTATGTCTGCTGTTGAGTTAACTGAACTGAAGAGTCAGTTGGAAGATTTATTGGATAAGAAATTTATTCATCCGAGTGTGTCACCGTGGGGTGCTCCAGTGCTATTGGTTAAGAAGAAAGAAGGTACTATGAGGTTGTGTGTGGACTACAGGCAACTGAATAAAGTGACGATCAAGAATCGGTATCCTTTGCCGAGGATTGATGATCTGATGGATCAGTTGGTTGGTGCGAGTGTGTTCAGCAAGATAGATTTGAGATCTGGGTATCATCAGATACGTGTGAAAACTGAGGATATTCAGAGGACTGCTTTCAGAACAAGGTATGGACATTATGAGTATTCTGTGATGCCTTTTGGTGTGACTAATGCGCCTGGAGTATTTATGGAGTATATGAATAGGATTTTCCATCCGTACCTAGACAAGTTTGTTGTGGTGTTTATTGATGACATTTTGGTGTATTCGAAATCTGAAGAAGAGCATGCTGAGCATTTGAGAGTGGTTTTGGGAATTCTACGAGAAAAGAAGTTATTTGCTAAACTGTCTAAATGTGAATTTTGGTTAGAAGAGGTTAGTTTTCTTGGTCATGTGATTTCAAGAGGTGGTGTTGCTGTTGATCCTTCTAAGATAGAAGCGGTGTCTAAGTGGGAAGCTCCGAAGTCAGTTTCTGAGATAAGAAGTTTTCTTGGACTTGCAGGTTATTATAGGAAGTTCATTGAGGGATTTTCTAAGTTGGCGTTACCGTTGACAATGTTGACTAGAAAGGGGCAAGCGTTTGTTTGGGATTCAAAATGTGAAGAAGGTTTCCAAGAGTTAAAGAGAAGGTTGACTACTGCTCCTATTCTGATATTACCGAGTCCGTCGGAATCATTTGAGGTTTACTGTGATGCTTCATTGTTGGGTTTGGGTGGTGTGTTGATGCAGAACAAGCAGGTTATAGCTTATGCTTCGAGGCAACTGAGAGTTCATGAAAGGAACTATCCGACACATGATTTAGAGTTGGCAGCTGTGGTTTTTGTTCTGAAGTTGTGGAGGCATTATTTGTACGGATCAAGATTTGAGGTTTTCAGTGATCATAAAAGTTTGAAGTATTTGTTTGATCAGAAAGAGCTAAATATGAGACAGAGGAGATGGTTAGAATTTCTGAAGGATTATGATTTTGGTTTGAATTACCATCCGGGTAAAGCAAACGTAGTAGCTGATGCATTGAGTCGGAAATCATTACATATGTCTATGTTAATGGTTAAAGAATTGGATTTAATTGAACAGTTTAGAGATTTGAGTTTGGTGTGTGAGAGCACTCACAATAGTGTTAAATTGGGAATGTTGAAGTTGACGAGTGGTATTCTGGATGAGATCAGAGAGGGTCAGAAATCCGATATGCTTTTGGTTGATAAGTTGACTTTAGTGAATCAAGGTCAAGGTGGTGAATTCAGAGTTGATGAGAATGGTGTTTTGAGATTTGGTAATCGGGTGTGTATTCCGGATGTTACTGAGCTTAAGAAGAGCATTCTTGAAGAAGGACATCGTAGTGGTTTGAGTATTCATCCTGGAGCTACGAAGATGTATCATGATTTGAAAAAGTTATTTTGGTGGCCGGGAATGAAGAAAGAAATTGCGAGTTTTGTTTATTCCTGTTTGACTTGTCAGAAGTCAAAGATTGAGCATCAGAAGCCGTCTGGGCTAATGCAACCGTTGGCTATTCCAGAGTGGAAGTGGGATAGTATCAGTATGGATTTTGTTTCTGGTTTGCCGAGGACAAGTAAGAATTTTGAGGCTATATGGGTAATTGTTGATAGATTGACGAAGTCGGCTCATTTCATTCCGATCAGAATGGATTATCCGTTAGAGAGATTAGCCGAGTTGTATATTGAGAAGATTGTAAGTTTGCATGGTATTCCGTCCAGTATTGTTTCGGACAGAGATCCTAGATTTACATCGAAGTTTTGGGAAGGTTTGCAGAAGGCTTTGGGAACTAAGCTGAGATTGAGTTCTGCATATCATCCGCAGACTGATGGTCAGACTGAGAGGACGATTCAGTCACTAGAGGATCTTTTGAGAGCTTGTGTTTTGGAAAAAGGAGGTGCTTGGGATTGTTATTTGCCTTTGATTGAGTTCACCTACAACAATAGTTTTCATTCGAGCATTGGTATGGCACCGTTTGAAGCTTTGTATGGTAGGAGATGTCGGACACCTTTATGTTGGTATGAGTCCGGTGAGAGTGCTGTGGTTGGACCGGAGATTGTTCAACAAACTACGGAAAAGATTAAGATGATTCAGGAGAAAATGAGAATTTCTCAGAGTCGTCAGAAGAGTTATCATGATAAGAGGAGGAAGTCACTTGAGTTCCAAGAGGGAGATCATGTGTTTCTTCGTGTTACTCCGATAACTGGTGTTGGTCGAGCTTTGAAGTCGAAGAAGTTGACACCTCGATTTATTGGTCCTTATCAGGTTTTGGAGAGGATAGGGGAGGTAGCCTATCGTGTCGCTTTACCGCCGTCGCTTGCAAATTTGCATGAGGTTTTTCATGTGTCTCAGTTGAGGAGGTACATTCATGATCCGTCGCATGTAGTCCAAATAGATGATGTACAGGTGAGAGATAACCTGACTGTGGAAACATCCCCTATGAGGATCGAGGATCGAGAATTGAAGCAGTTGCGGGGTAAAGAGATTGCCTTGGTGAAGGTAGCTTGGGGAGGACCAGCAGGTGGCAATGTGACTTGGGAACTTGAGAGCCAGATGAAGGAGTCTTATCCGGAGTTGTTCGCTTGAGGTATGTTTTCGAGGACGAAAACTCTTTTAGTGGGGGAGAGTTGTAACACCCCAATTAAAATAAGATAATTATTTAATTTAAATTAACATTTTATTTATTAATTTAATTGAATAATTGGAAGTTGGATTATTATTATTATTTTGGAATAATAATTATTGGGATAATTATTTATTGGAATAAAATAAGTTGGGATAATAAAAAGTCCCATTTTTGGTAAAAAGGGTTTGCACGTGAAAAGGAAAACACAGAGAAGCGGTTGAAAGTGGAAAAAGGGCAAAAAGGCAGAGCAAGAGAGGAGGAAAAGCTTGGAGCTCAGAGATTGCTGGATTAACTCAGGTAAGGGGGGTTTATCATCGGTTAAAGGGCATTATGTGGTAATATGTACTGGGTAGTGATAACCATTGTTTTACCTCTGATTAGATTGATGCATGATGAATTTGTGAACTTTTTGGATAAACGAAATTGGGGTATAATTGAGAAAGAATTCGTAGGAATTAGATGTAAAAGTGTCAGATTTTGTGTAATCGAATAAGATATGAATTGTGTTGAAAATATGAACGATTTCTGTGTAGAAATTGGACTGAGGAAGGTTGGATTGGGTAGATCTCGTAGCAGAGAAAGCCATGCAGATCTGGAAATCTGGTTTCTGGTCATACGTGTATGGCACTAGGCAATACGCGTATGAGATGGCCTGGTACGCGTATGGCACTAGGCAATACGCGTATGGATGAGGAAGATGAAATTTTGAACGTGAAATGGTCTCTGGTGGTACGCGTATGGGGAAGTGATACGCGTAGCATACGCGTATGGGAATGGCCAATACGCGTATGGACTTGGTCAGGTTTGGGCAATACGCGTATGGGCATAGGCAATACGCGTATGGGCAGAACTGTGATTTTTCTGTGCTGTTGTTGTGCAGTTTTTGGTTGTTTAGGCTGAGTGATGTACTTAACTGATGTATGATGTAGCAGGGATCATTTCCCGTTGTTTTGAGTAGTATAGGCATTAGTAGAATGTGCTAATACAGTATTTGATTATGTGGCATGATGTGATATGCTTTTGTGATAAAATGTATTAATGATGTGTGATGATAAGCATGATGCTGTGAATGTATCAGTTATGTATGCAATTGTGAATAGACTGTTTTATGGCTTAGAGTGTGAGCTTGTGTCTATTCTTGAATTGTTGCTGTTGTTGTTGCATTGCTAGGTGATTAGCATGCTTATTCTAGCCTTTGGGGCTGTAGCTAATTCCCATGGTGAGGAATTAGTGAGTGAATCATTGTGGATTTGTTGTTGATGTTTGCATGCTAGATGATTAGTGTGCATAGTCTAGCCTTCGGGGCTGTAGCTAATTCCCACGGTGAGGAATTAGTGAGTGAGTCATTAGATCTCAAATGAGTGGGACTAGTGAGCTTAGTAGTCGTATCTGGATTTGA
Organism: Lathyrus oleraceus; assembly: GCF_024323335.1. Classification (NCBI taxonomy): domain Eukaryota; kingdom Viridiplantae; phylum Streptophyta; class Magnoliopsida; order Fabales; family Fabaceae; genus Lathyrus; species Lathyrus oleraceus. Next base: position 214,118,112 of record NC_066585.1, read on the forward strand.
TCGGTGAGCTTGAACTGTATGTTCAAGAATAGTCGGTACCGCATGTGTGGAGTCTCATTTCATAATGAATGTATGGCATATAATATGAATGGATGTATTCCAGTATTATATGTGTGTTATGTGTTGTGTTGTTGATGTTGAGTATGGTTGAGATTATACATATGCTATATGTTACTGTTGAATATGATGTTTGAACGGATATTGCCATTGCTGAGTGCGTAGTCTGATTAGGGTGAATTGATGTGTTATTTACTTAGCATTACATGTTGTTCTATAATGCTTATTATATTGATTGAGGAACTCACCCTTACAACTATTTTTCAGGTAACGAACAGTGAGTTGAGTAGAAGCTAGTGCTATGGAGTCTAGTGTCGTCCTTAGTGGGTCATGCTCTGGTAGATGTAACATCGGGAGGGAATGTTTGATTATGTTTTAATTTAGTTGTTGATTCAACTTTACATGTAATGTAGTACATGATTTGAATGTCGATGTTTTGTACCCGCTGCGAATTATGCAAAAGAGTCTTATTTTGATTTAATAAATGAGCATGACAGGACATTTTGATAATTGTTGTGTAATGATTGTGTGACACCCTTCGGGGCATAATTACTCTGATTGATATGTTATTATTTTAATTAAATAATTTTGGGGTATTTAGAAGGGTGTTACACCATACCTTCTGAAAACCAACCCTCTGACCATCCCACTTCTGATATCAACCCACCAATCCTTCCCGCTGTCCCTGAACCAGAATCTGAACCCTTAGACTTAAACCCTCTTTACGCTTCATCCCAATCTTCTGAACCTCAACCTGAACCAGAAATTGAACCAGAACCTCTCACTTTAAATCTCATCCCTCCAAACTCTCCACCTCACACCTCTGAACCAGAACCTGAACCTGAGCTTTCTAAACCTACCCTTAAGGAAGCCATCTTTATGATTGCAGAGGCTTCAGCTCAAAAGGTTGATTCTCTGGTCACTAACTCTGAAATCAGTGATGATCCTGAATCTGTAAGGACACACTGGAACAGAGTCATTGGCTGGATGACATCTGAGTCCTTTAGGCTGAAGAGCATATCTGAACAAGTCAGAAATGACTACATCAGAAATGCTGAGGCAAGACTCCAGGAGAGACTTGCTAGAGAGGCTGAAGCCAGAAGGCTAGAGGAAGAGCGATTGGCCAAGGAAGCTGAAGAAGAGGCAAAAAGGCTAGAAGAAGAAAGAATTGCTAAGGAAGCTGAAATCCTAAGGCAAAAGGAAGCTGAAGCAAAGGCTCTGGCAGATGCAGAAGCTCAAGATGCTGCTGAAGCTGAAGCTCAGCAAGCTCTGACTCTGGGGGAGTCATCTTCTGTGATTCCTATGGTTCTTCAGACTCTGAAGGAACTCAAGCAAGATCAGAATGAACTCCGGGCCAGAATGGACAAGCAAGATACTGTCAACGATAACATCCAGAACATGCTTGCTATGCTGCTTCAGAGAATGCCTCCGCCTCCGAACCCTTAGGCACTTAGGATTTATTTTTGCTTGCCTATTGTTTTGCTTCTGTCTTCTTTTGACTCTGATGTTTTTCTTGTTCTTTTGAACCTGATGTTTTGTTTGTTGCCTTTGTGCTTCTATCTATGAATTTTAAGTTTTTCTCTTTATCTGTTTTTTTCTCTTTACTATGTCTTTTTGATTCTGACAAAAAGGGGGAGAAAGTAATTATTAGCTCTGATGAAAATATTGTCTAAAACCATCAAGCATTCTGCAACATTTTTTTTATATATATAAACAAAATTATCTAACTTGGACTTAAGAAATTGCAGAAAATCTCAGAAACCTCTTTACTTAAGAAACTCTGGTAAGAACTTCAGAACCTCTGAACTCCCTAGTACTATCTCAGGGGGAGCTTCTGTCTATCTGATCTATTTTTATTCATGTTTCATCTGCTAATTAAAGTTGTTTTGTCATCATCAAAAAGGGGGAGATTGTAAGAACAAAAATTGTGATACAACAGATTCCTTGATTTTGATGATAACAAAGGATGAAACCAAAAATGGCACCCTAACGAAAAGTTTCTAAGTGTGCAGGACTCTGATGACATCATCAGATAGAGTATCAGATCAGAAGTATATTATCAAATGATCAGAAGCTCTGAAGAAGAAACAAGTTCAAGAAAGTCAAACTCTGAACTAAACAACAAGTATCAGAAGCATCTTAACAGGAAGTAAGTCCTAGAACCTCTGACTCTGAACAACGCTTTCTGAAGAATCTATTTAGATCAACATCAGAAGCAAGATTCCAAGGTTCTCCAGAAACACAAATACTCTGATTATGGATTTGCTAATCATGAAAGAGTAACGTTGAAGACAAGTAAAGATTTTCAAATGGATTTCCTAATTGAGAAAGAGACGTTAATCTCCAATTTCTATAAAGAAAATACTACTTGTGGTAAGTAGTCATTTCAAGAAGAAAAAGTCATCCTGCATTAGCTAATTATGTGATGGCGTAACTTCATCTCAATATCCACCAGTTTCAACTACTACTTCAACTGATCTATATAAAGGATTGCAAATCAACATTTCAAACACTACACATATACGAGGAAAAATAATACTGAAACATCAACAAGAAAAACACTCTTGCTCTCTATCTTCACGAAGCTTTTGCTTATTACGTGAAAAACTCTTGTTCTTAATTTTGTAATACTTGCTTTCTTAGAAGCACTCTAGTTTACATAAATCCTTCTTCTATTGTTTGTTGATTTCCTCAAGTGACTCTGTGTAGTCTGTATACTTGAGAGGGCTAAGAGATTTTGTATCTTAGACGTTGTTTGTAATCTTTCAAGATTAGTGGATTAAGTCCTTGTTGAAGGCGAAATCACCTTGGCCGGGTGGACTGGAGTAGCTTTGTGTTATAAGCGAACCAGTATAAAATCCTTGTGTGATTTTCATTTTGAAAAGCGCTTATTTTTCCAAACAATTCAAACCCCCCCTTTCTTGTTTTTCTCACCTTCAGTAAGTAGTGAAAAAAAAGTATGATACAATCAAAAATGTGCTTGGTGATCTCTCCCAATGCAAACCCAATGGATGAAGGGTAAGGAGAATACCAATGTGTGATCCCAGATGCATATGATGAGATGGCATGAGGGATCTTAGGGTCAAAATTGGGGTCTTATAATGCTTTCAACAAGTTCAAAGCAATGGTGGAAAGGCAAAGTGGTCACAAGATTAAGATTCTGAGGACAAATGAAGGTGGAGATTACATATCTAAAGATTTCGACACGCTATATACAAAAGAAGGAATCGTGCATGAGGTGGTGCCACCATACACTCCTCAACAAAATGGTACTGCTGAAAGAAAGAACATAATCTTGATCAATATGGAGAGGAGTATATTACAAGGAAATCATCTCCTAAATAAGTCATGGGGTGAAGTTGTGTCGACTGCAACATACATATTAAACATATGTCCGACAAAGAGGCTTAAAGGAATAACACCAGACGAATGTTGATCTGGTGTTAAACCTAGTTTAAGCCACTTGAAGGTGTTTGAATCCATAGCACATAGACATATGCCAGATCAACTGAGAAGAAAGTTGGATGATAAGTCAAGTCAGATGATCTTGGTGGGATATCAGTTGACTGGTGAATACAAACTGCTCCACCCAGTGAACAAGAAAGTCATGATCAACAGGGATGTGATCGTAGATGAGCTTAAGGATTGGATTGAACTGAGAATATCAATAAGGATTTAGTGATAATCCTATGTGATGAACCAGTTAGTGAAGCTATTAGGGAAGCTTGACAAAAAGTCATCAAAGGTCTAGCTAGCACAAGCAGACCCCATAGAATTTGAAACATACCTGCAAAACTGCACGTATGTGTAATCACATCAGATGATATGGTCGATGATGAAGGTGAGTTAGTACATTATGCCTTATGTGCAGATATTGAGCTAGTCAATGCAGTTAAAGCATCGAAAGACTAAAGGTAGATGAAAGATATGGTGGATGAGATAAAATCCAAAGAAGACAATGATACATGGCCATTATTCGAATTTCTAAAAGGGAAGAACCCAGTTGATGTGAAATGGGTATACAAAGTCAAGCTGAATCCAAAAGGTGAACTAAATCGACACAAGGAAATACTTGTAGTAAAGGGGTGTCTTTAAAAAGAAGGAATCGACTATGATGAAGTCTTTGCACTAGTGGCTAGAATCGAAACAATCAGGTTGGTTGTTGGTCTAGCAAATATGCATAACTAATCGATATATTAGATAGACGTGAAATGTGCATTCCTAAATGGTCTTATATACGAAGAGATGTATGTAACATAACCAGTTGGGTTTGTGAAACAGGACCAAGAAAGGAAAGTATACAGGCTGCATAAAGCCTTGTATTGTTTGAAACAAGCTCCAAGAGCTTGGAACAAGAAAATAAACGGCTTTCTAAGAGAGAAAGAGTTTGAGAAGTGCATGACAAAGCATTGTGTGTATGTCATGAGAAGTAGAAATGAGATGCTTATAATGTGTCTTTATGTCGAAGACTTGCTGATAACAGGAAATTGCAAGAAGGAGATCGAAGATTTCAAACATGACTTGAGTAAGGAGTTTGAAATGTCAGACTTGGGAAATATCTTGTACTTCCTTTGTATCGCATTCTACAAGATTAGTAAATATGCATCCGAAATACTTAAAATATTTGAGATGCAATATTGCAACCCAATTTCGACTTCAGTTGATCCCATATTACAACTGATAAAAGATTTGACTCAAGATGATATCGACCCAACATAGTATAGAAGACTCATTGGATCACTTAGATATCTTTGTCACAAAAGGACAGGTTTATCCTATTATGTAGGCATGGTCAGCAGATTCGTGCAGAAGCTAAAGGTATCCTATCTTGCATCCACCAAGAGGATAATAAGGTATCTCAAAGGAACACTTGACTATGGTAGTTTTCCCCCTCAGTCGATGAAAGAAAATAATTCAAACTTATGGGCTACACTGACTCTAGTTGGTGCGATGATGCTAAGATAGAAAATCGACAGCATAATATGTGTTCATGTTAGGTGGTGAGCCAATCGCGTGGAGTTTGAGAAAAGAATTGGTTGTAGTTGTATCATCATGTGAGGCAGAATACATAGCAGCTTTTCTATGTGCATGCAAGCAACATGGACGATGAATTTAGTCAATGAAGTTACATGGAAGAATCATATAGCAATGACCATGAAGATCGACAGCATGTAGGCTATCAACCTGGAAAAGAATCTGATAGCACACGGAAGAAGCAAACACATCGAAATGAGGTTTCATTACCTGAGAGAATAGGAAGCAAATGGAAATTTGAGCCTGAAGCATTTAAGATCAGAGAATCATATTGCAGATATAATTATGAAGGTTGTACAAATCAAAATTTTCAAGAGATTGAGAACTATGATGAATGTAGATAGCTTAGACACAGTGATATAGGGGGGTGTTAAATATGCAATTCTTTGTGCCGAGGTCAAAATAGTATGCGTTTGTAAGACCCTTTTGACCCTAAGATCCCTCATGGCATCATATCATTATTCATTGCATTTGCCTCAAGGATCATAGCATCTTGGCTCCTTAACCCTAGGGTGGGACTTGTGTGAGTTGGTTTGAGACCACCAAGCATGCTTGAATTGTATATTATTTCTTTTCTTATTTTGTTTACTAACCAAAAGTACAAAAATATGTCACTAACATCTTTTTCTTTGAAGCTTAAGCAGTCATGTGATCCAAGGCTCCTAGGAGGCCCTTATACTCATTGGAGTGGCTAGATGAAGATGAAAGCAAGCATGACAATGGTTCTCAAAGCTCTCAATCATCATATATGCCTCCCAAGTGTCTCAAGATAAACCAAGGGGTTTGAGGCTTGTTTCCCAAGGAAACCCTAATTCAACTGGGCATTGACTGTGCCTTGCTCATGAAGCAACCTCAACCTATGATCAAATATAATCAAGGGAAGTTCTTTCATTCATCATTTCATGCATACTTGATCTTATGTGAGTGTCCTCAATTATTCATTCATCAAGATTTGAAGTTTGGACTTGAGAAGTTGACCAGTCAAATCATCTGACTATTTTGAAATCCACTGAGACCTAACTTTTGATATGTTTATCAAATGAAGATGACCCCAAGATAAAACATGTTCTTAAGAACAATATGAACAACTTTAATGTTCATAAGAAATTCATTTGAAACTTTTAAGGTCATCATTCATTTCAAAACATTATAGGTCATTTTAATTGAAACCCTAATTTTGGGTCAACTTCCCAAGGACCTAACTCCTTCATTTTTTATGATTTTGAGGTGATACCAAATTAATTGGAACGCTTAAGATGTCTACTTCAAATGTTATGTTGGACAAAATTTCATAATCCTAAAATAAACATATGTGATAATACAAAACATTATAGGTCACTTTGGACCAAAGCCATTGAATCTTGAAAAAGTCCAACTTCAAGTGCCCATAACTTTCTCATCAAAAATCCAAATGATGCAAAATTTAAGTCCAAATTGATCATCCTAAAATGGCCTACAACTTTTATGTTGGAGGTGTTTCCATTTGAAGCTCGCATCATTGAAATAGAAGGGCTTGAAGTTGGTCACTTTTGGCAAATTTTTCAAAGACAATGTTTTGTACATCAAACTTCATGGCCATTTTTCACAATTTTCCAAAATCCAAAATGGATTTTTGTCCAACATAACTTTTGTTCCTTATGTCAAGACCTTTCCAACATTTACTCACATGCCTATGTTTGGATTTTCTAAGAGTGACTTTCGAAGAGGGGAACATTTAGGCTCAATTATGGAATTCGTGATGAAACTTCATGCACAAGCATTTGCCACTCAAACCACACGTCCAAATCAATTCATTATGCTATTAGCTTACAAAACCATCAGCTTTTGGGCCTCACATGCGCCTGTACAGGCCCATGCATGAAGGACCCAATGATCATGCACACGAGTTTCTCCTCACCTTGCCTTGCATTTCAGCTATAAATAGGAACCTTGCTTCATTCAATTATCAACCTGAAGGCGCCTAAAGCTCTGCTGAGATCCATACCTAACATCACACCAAAGGAATTTTGAATTATCATTTCTCTTTTCAAGTTTGAATTTCAACAAAATCAGTTGATCTTCAACACTTATTCCTTAGCCTTGCACTCATACCATACCTCAAGATCAAGCTGCAAGCAAGAATTGGAGTGGATCGTGCTCATCAAAGTTGCACTTCAAAGGTTTACATCTCAACTGTTTTGATTCGAATCTCATCATATATTGTGCTTTGCTTGTGTTTGCTTGGTTCTCTGAAGTCCTCGTATGAGGGGCAAGCCAATGGTGGCTTTAATTTCATGAATTGATGCATTTCAGATTGAACACCTGGATTTTCCATCTCAGGTTTCTCCTTCCATAAGGATCTTGAGAGAAATCCAAGGTTACAGGGGTGATGCACATCACCCCAGCTTTAATTTGGTATAAGGCACGTGTAGTTTGGTTGAGGTTGCAAAATCTGCAACTGGTGGTCGGTTTCTGTTTGCTCACCGGAGAAGACGGTGGTTTCCACCACCACCCCCACGTGGAACTCCCTTGGCCTTTAGATCCAACTGCCATGATCTAATTTGAGCCTTTGCTTCATTTGACGTATTTTAAAACGTTTTGCAACGCGCTTGACTAATGTTCACCATGAGCGCACATCTCTGACCCAATGGATCGTCCATGTTAATTAATGAATGTTGATCATGCGCTCCTGATTTTTTCTATTTTTATAATTTCTGTTTTATTTTCTTTAATTCCTTTTATTTTCAAAAATTCATAACTCTTTTATTTGGAATCACAAAAATATGAGACCAATTGCAAAAAGAAACTTTTAAAATCTAGTTTCATAATCTGATTTTGAATTATTTTTGTGATTCCATTTAATATTTTTTGTGAATTATGTTATTTTTAATAGTTTTTAATTCATTTTAAATACTTTTTGATATCCAAAAATTCCAAAAACATTTTCTTAACATGTATGGATGATGATAAGTCTATGAAAAATATTCTCATCAATTTCTTAATTGATTTGAGATTTATTTGAGATTTTAGTTCATATGTGTTATTTTTCTTCATTTTTAATTGTTTAAAGGGTAATGCTAACTTGTGCCCCAAGGGCACAAGTTAAGAAACCCACAAATGGTAAAAATTTATTGAAAAAAACAATAGAATCATTAATTATGACTTTGTATTAAGTTCACCGTGCAAATTCCAAGACTTTTTTACTTTATTTATTTCTTAACTTGTGCCCTTGGGGCACAAGTTAGCATTACCCTTGTTTAAAAAATAGTTTCAGTTTTCAAAAAATATTGAGAAAATTTGTCAAACCTTGTTTGACCATATTAGACTTATGATGATCCAATTGGACTTATCCAATTTGATTTGAATTGGATTTGAAGTTTGATTTTACTTTGTTCATTTTATTTTATGTATTATTTTAATTCCAAAAAATACCAAAAATATGTTTGACCTTTCTTGACTTCTAATCTTCATTTCACTTTTGTTTACCATTGATTGATGTTGATTCCATTCACATTTGATCATTGTGTTTTGGTTATGTCATTTGAATTTTCATTTTGTACATTTCATCTTCATCTCTTTTCTTCTTCTTTTTCTTTTGACCAATGAGTTAATGATTTGTGGTTAGCCTTGACATATGAGAGGCTTAACCTTCTTTGATCCAAATCAAATTCAACTTGATCAAAGATCAAGTGAATTGCTTTGTGTCCAAGATAGGTTGCTTCTTGGTCAAGCAAAAAAACCTAAAATCCATACAAGGTCATTCTTCTTTTCTTTTGGCATGGCAAGTTGTAGGAGCTTGGCTTACTACAACTTGATTAAGAAGTGGACACGGCCACAAAAGCAATTGAGTGAGTGGAATTAACCACTAAGATAATTCAGATCTATGGCTAATGCATGAAAACTTGATTAAGAAGTGGACAAGGCCACAAAATCAATTGAGTGAATGGAATTAACCAATTAGAAGTATTCACAAAGATGGTCAAAGTTGGCATTAAGTTCAATTCAGAAGAAGTATTGTGAAAATGAAGTTTGAAAATCAAAGGCCTAAGGCCTAGGTTTCTAGTTTTGAAAACAAGTGAAAATGTTTGCACAAAAGTTTTCTGGTTTGGGTTATGGATCAAGGTTAAGCATGCAAAAGAGGGTTAAGGGAACAAAGCCACATGCAGGATTGCTTTCTCAAAATCATAGAAATGATTCAAGTAAGTTCCTTTGGAATCAGGCAACACAAAGCAATAAGCAAATAAGCAAGCTCAAAGGAGCAACAAAACTGGAAATGGATTGCCAATAAATGGTCTTACATCCAACTCCGAAACGAGATGGGAAACGGAGTGCCAATAAATGGTCTTACGTCCAACTCCACAAAGAAAACAGAATAGGAAACAGATGGCCAATCAATGGTCTTACGTCTGACTCCACAACAGAAACAAAATAGGAAATGGAGTGCCAATAAATGGTCTTATATCCAGCTCCCCAAAAGGAACAGGAAACAGATAGCCAATCAATGGTCTTACATCTGACTCCATAAAAAGAAAACAGATAACCAATCAATGGTCTTACATCTAGCTCCACAAAACAAAACAGATAGGAAACAGATAGCCAATCAATGGTCCTACATCTGACTCCACAAAATAAACCAATAAGGAAATGGAGTGCCAATAAATGGTCTTATATCCAGCTCCCCAAAAGGAACAGGAAACAGATAGCCAATCAATGGTCTTATATCCAGCTCCCCAAAAGGAACAGGAAACAGATAGCCAATCAATGGTCTTACATCTGACTCCATAAAAAGAAAACAGATAGCCAATCAATGGTCTTACATCTAGCTCCACAAAACAAAACAGATAGGAATCATATAGTCAATCAATGGTCTTACATCTGACTCCACAAAATAAACCAATAAGGAAATGGAGTGCCAATAAATGGTCTAATATCCAGCTCCCCAAAAGGAACAGTAAACAGATAGCCAATCAATGGTCTTACATCTGACTCCTCAAACAAAGCAAATAACAAATGCAAAAGCAAATATGCAAAAACAATATGCAAAAGCAAACACAAGCAAACACATCAATCAATTAGCACACTCTATACACAATCAAGAGGCTCAGACAAAGTTGGGCTTTAGTCAAGGGGTCATATCAACCTCGACAAACAAGCCGGATATGTAAGGGTGTTTAGGCTCTTAACCACTGACATTGACCGTCAGGGTGAGCAGATGAAAGGTAATGAGGGTTAGACCTCATAGCTCTTAACCCTGGCCGGGGTGAGCTTGAATCAAAGAAGGTGTAGAGTCCAGAAAGGGGGACTCTACTCCACATGACTGACTCTATATACAAGATTTTGGGTTAGGTTCAAGAGCTTCAGCACATAGTGCGAGCATAATGAACGACTCAAACGATTAGCAGGGGATTGATTGCTAATCCCTTCTATCTGCCAATTGCCTCTTCACTTAGGAGGACTTAATTCACATGCCTCGACAATGAGGTCTTTAGCACAAAAGTAAACAATCACAGACATTGCCTCTTAAGAAGGACTTCAGCCAAATGCCTGCCAAAAGAAACGACAGGGCTTCCAGACTACATGGTGTTAGAGAGGTTACCTAAGTGGTAAACCAACCACAAGCAAAGCAAAGCTCAAATAATGAGCAAAAGCGGTTAATATACCTGTATGAAAAGCTAAACAAGTCAATATGGTATTCAGACAAACAACCAAACAGTTAACAATAGTGGTTTCCAATATGTACACAAAGCAAGTCCTAAAAGGCACTCAATCAAGTGAGTTCACCACCAAAGGACCTATAACACAACAAAGGTTAGTTAAACAAAGTAAATTGCATCTCAAGCAAGGAGATCACATCATCCATTAGAACTAATTGCTTGAACCTGAAATGCAAAGCTCAAAAGGTGAGTACAAACCACTAGTTCAAAGACTAGGGTCAAAGGTAAGGCAAAAAGTCAAAATAGAAGTTGATATTCAACATGAAGCACATTTAATCAAGTAAGAACATGTCCTAAAAAGGACCAAATCCAAATCAATAAGCAAAACCATCTAATGAGCAAGAGAAGGCAAAGGCAATTACAAAGCACACAATTGAACATCAAGAATAGAAATTCCATATTAAAACAGAAATGAATCAAACAATCATGAAAAAATTTATGTGCACATAACATGTTAAACACAAGCATCATGCAAAAGATTGGAATCAGAAAAGCTTAATTGACATGTATATGAAAATGAACAAGAACAACATCAAATTGTGTGACACACATTGTCACACCAAAGTTTATGTGTCTAAAACAGAAAAGGAATGTGCTAAAAATGCCAAATAAAATCTCACAAATCATGTAACATGTTAGGAATCAACATATCAAATTTCATGGCAATTGGACAATGTATGAGCATTTCACAAAAGAATTGGTACAACATGTCACATTTTGCATCACATTCAAGCAACTAGGCATATTCAAAATTTCAGCAAGGCACAATTCCAGAATTTCACATCAAAAAATAAAAGACATTCAAATGAACATGTAGGAAACATTTTGGATTCAATTGGATTCATATGCTATTTTTTATGATTTTTCCAATTTGGATGAACAAAAATGAAATAGCAAATAAATGCATGTCAAAAAGTGGAGGGAAATGGAAATGATTTGATTAATTTGAAAATATGTTGGAGGCGGGGATCGAACTCGGTATCAGAAAAAAACAAGCGCTGGGAAAAAAAATAAATCACAATGTAAGGAGCCAAGGATCGAACCGTGTTCAGAGCGCATTATTAAAACGCTGCACTTCACTAATTGAAGTGGCAAGCCTAGTCAGCAGTCCAAGGCGTGCGTGGAACTGGTCAAGGAACGGTAGCCAATCATTTGGACATTAGGCGCAACCGTGGCGCCACCTAGGATCAAACCCTAGGTAATAATTACAGACGGCGGCCAGAGGCGGAGCTCAGCCGTCTTCTCCGACGGTACCAGCGGAGCATCAATAAATTTTTTCCAGAATTTAAAACCATGCACATCATTGGAAAGCTCTCGTCATGTAGAACACGAAAATCACATTTGCTAAGCCTAAATATCAAAGAATCGTGCGAATCGAACAGAAACATAATGCATATCAAAACTTCTACTCAGCATAACTCACTCAATATTCATCCATTTCAAAATCTAAAAGCATCAGGATTATCAGCATGAAAGGATCTACAATAACATGTGCATAAAGTGAAGAAAGGTGATGATCGAATTTTAACCTCTTGAAGAGCAGAATGATGAAATCGCGTGCTACAGCTCTCTCCAGCTCCAGGTTTCCTTCCTCAACCTTGCTATGAAGTCTGGTACACGATTTGATGCTTCAATTGGCTTGGATCTTGTTGAAACTCAAAACTCCATGTTCATGTGTTCATGCACGATTTGCTTGATTCTTCACCAAAACCTTCAATCCACAGCTTGATCTGCACTCAATGATGATCAAAGAACACCAATATGCAATAAAATTCAGGTGTTATGTGAAGAATTTTCAAATTTGGATTGAGAGAAATTTTGGAGGGAATTTGGATCTAGATCTAGAATGTGTCCAAAAACTGCAGAATTCTGTTATGATTTGACTTATATATGGTCTCTTAATCACATCCAAATCAAAATTAGGCATGAGTTAATTAGGATTAGTGAAAATGAGGTGTATGACCAAAATTGGTAAGTGTGAGGTGCATGGCAAATTTGGACGTGAACAGTAACATGTGGAGGTGTATTTCCACTCAAAATCAATTCATGAACCCAATGGCAATGGTATTTTTCATGTATGATGAATAAAATTCAAAATCTCCATTTTCCCTCCAAAATGAACATGCATGGGCAAATGATCATATGAATAAATTTCATGCAATGTAATGATGGATTTGGAAAATATATGTCATGACAAGCATAGTGCAAAAAGAGTGACTCAAATTGGAGCTTTGGATCAAAAGTTATGGCTTGTTGAACTTCCATGCACACTTGGCAATCATTTGATCATAACTCCTCAACCATTCATCAGATGCTCATGATCTTGGACTTTTTGGAAATGGGAGAGAAAGAACTTCAACTTTCATGTTCAACAAAAATTCATTTGAAGCTTCTTTGATGTTGGAAAGTTGATTTGAATGTGAACCAAAAACTTGCTATTTTTGGAAACTTGAAATTATAGGTCACTTTCCATTTTGGGAAACTTTTGACTTGACCTCAAAATCTTCAATATGGATGTTTGACATGATGAATAGGCCTTGTTTGAACATGAATGGGATGTCTCAAATCATATCACACACCTCTAAGCCTTCAATTGACTGCACAATTGATCATATGGTCCTCAGATGACCTGGACAATGCCTGATGAATTTGGGACTCAACCTCTTGGGAAATTGGCTTCAAAATGAACTTTAGCTCATATAAGCTCAATATAATGATCAAATGATCCATATCTTAATGAAAACCTCATCTCTTGCACAAAGGAATGCCTTGAATTGCCTTGACATGTGCTTGCTTAAACTGCAAAACAAATGTTAGATGACATATTTTTGTACTTTTGGTTAGTGATTAAACAAGAAATGCAATGATATACAATGGAAGCAATGCCTGGTGATCCAAAACCACTCACAGGAATATCTCACCCAAAGGAAAGGAAGGCAAGATGCTCAAAGATCCTTGAGGCTATGCAATGCTATGATATGATGCCATGAGGGATCTTAGGGACAAAATTGGGGTCTTACAGATGCCCCTATTTAAGGTCATTCTAGCCGGAGAAGTGAAGGTTAAAATCTTAATCTCGACACGGTAGAATGGGCTTAAGTAATAACAAAGAGACAAATTTTGGTCCCTAAGAGACCTCATGATGCAAATGTATGAATGCAAAACAAACTATCTCTGTGGGAATATGGGTCCACAAAGAAGAAAAGAAAATCAAGAGAAATACAATCCATAGGAATGATGCATTTCCTAATGGAACAGAGACTCTGACGGGACTCTTATGGGGATAAGAATGCGTGAGCAGGACACGACTTGAAACTGGAGACTTTACAGGGGAGTAAAGGACTGACACTGGGGAAAAGTGTTCCAAAGGGAAACACATCCGATGGAAAGACTCAAGCTGACTCAAAGATGCGTGTGCTGGGAAATACGCCAACACAGCAAGACTATCCACAAAGGATACTTCAGGTGAAAATCCGGACTCAGACTGGGGAAAGAGCTGACAAGACAACTCTGCCGGGAAAATGCATGTATTGGGGAGCTATGCCAATACAACAAAAAGCGAATCACAACAACAACTCCGCTGGGGAAATCTAATAAAGATTTTCCAGGGGAAGCAAAAAGGATGAGATGTTACCGGTTAGTGAGTAACAAGCTTGGGAAGAATGAATATCTAAGACCTGTGTACGGGTGAGAGATATCAATCGACCAAATCATCTAAGGAAGACCTGAAAAAGGTATATTTCGACTCAGGAAAATTTGACTCCACAGGGGACCGAGGTCGTAATAGGGAGCAGAACGGAAGGAACACCGAGGATACCAGGTTGTAGGCATATAATAGGTGACCGACCAAGGCGTGAATTGGTGTGTGTTCCAAAACACTCATCATCCTGGAAGAGAGCGAAAGCAGACTTGTTTATAGGATGGACATTCGAATCTACAAAGAATACGAATCTTACTCGACTAGAGAAGGACAAAAGGCTTTAACCAAAGAGTGCGTGAGATATATTATCCATAGCCGTCAGAACGTGGATAGTATACTCGCATGGAAGATTATCCATAACCGGGTTGTAGGTTGTTAAAGGATAGATCAACCGAAATCGTGAATTGGTTTGTGTTCAAAAACACTCATCACCCTGAAGAAAGCTAGAAAAGCGGACTTGTTAAAGGATGGATATTCGATTCCAAAATAGGAAATACGAATCTTACTCAACTGAAGAAAGACAAAACTTCAACTAAAGAGTGCATGAGATACATTATTTATAGCCGTCAAAACGTAGATAATATACTCGCATGGAAGATTATCCATAACCGGGTTGTAGGTTGTTAAAGGATCAATCAACCGAAAAGGAGGAACAATCGTTACCAACAACAACAGGGTAAACGAAAGATGACTCACTGGGGATAAATTTCAAGCATACGGCTATTATCCGGGTAAAAGAGGGAAGAATATTCGATTCCGCAAAAGGGACAACGAATCTTACTCAACTGGGGAAACACGAAAGGCTTCGACCGAAGAGTGCATGAGATATATTATCTATTGCCGTCAAAACGTAGATAATATACTCGCGTGGAAGATTATCCATAATCGGGTTGTAGGTTGTTAAAGGATAAGTCAACCGAAAAGAAAGGCATCAGGATACCAAACTAGGTATGATAATGATGACCAATCAAAAGGGACAACAAACATTACCGACAAACGGTGAATGAAAGAGGACCTGCTGAGGATAAAATTGCTTACTCGGAGCAAATACCCACAAGGAAGGGGAAGATCCGCTGGGGATAAAATTGCTTAATCAAAGCAAATATCCAAAAGGGGAAGGAATATCAATACCGAAAATTGGGTAATGATAACCGCCACGAGGGGATTACATCTACCGGTTAGTAGGCAGAAAACCACGGAAAAGTAACTGTCATCGGTTGGGATGAACAACAAGGTTAACTCTGCAAGGAGAGAAAATGGGGTTTACAACTACCGAGATGATGGGTAGAACCAAAGATTCTGCTGAGGAACAAAGCGAGAAAATAGGATTTACAACCACCGGTTAGTAGGTAGAAGACCACAAAATCCGCCAACAACCAGAATGAACCACAAAGGTTACCTCTGCTAGGGGATAAAATTAGGATTTATAACTACCGGTTAGTAGGCAGTAAACCACACAGATAGGACTTACGACTGCCGGTTCGTAGGCAGAAAGCCATGATTTCCACTGAGGATAAGATGAATGAGTGCCGGTTAGTAAGCAACAATTCATTTATACCACAGGGAAGCACAAGAGACAGCCACAAAGAAGCCAATTTAGGAACGATCCAAAAGGCAAACTGAATCAAGACTCGTCCTAATGAGGATATAACTCAAAAGGGAAAACCCATCCCATTATGTGTTGGGAGGGAACGGAAACAACCGTCATCCACGAGGATATAACTCAGTGGGGAAATGTAGAAGGAAAGGACAAACACTTTCTGCTTAAGGGGATGACTCTATATCGAGAGATTAGACACCCGACATCTGCTTGGGGAGATCTACTGGAGAGATCTACATCACCACTTAGCAGGAGACAACAAACAAGAGATATATGGCAAAATGCAACATGAATATCTGAATGTTGAAAGTATGCATGAATATGCTTGATTTATGTTTGATGAATGCTGACAAAACAGACATATCTAACACAAACAGGTCCAGGAATCAAACGTCCGGTACTACATCACGAAAGAGGAAGCCAGGATCACCGGAGAACATCCAATCTGTCGGGATCAAAGACAACAAAATCATCTGCAAGGATGGATCATCAGTCTCAGCTGGGAAAGAGAAGCTCGCTGCACAGGCAAAAACTGCCACAAAAGCAACTCCACTGGGGAAACCCATCTGATGGAGAAAAGATCACACAAGTAGATCCTGCCACACAAGCAACTCTACTGGGGATCAGAAATATCAGGAAATCACCAAATCTCTGCAGGGGATAAATCATCACAGATACAATCCACCCTGCCACCAATCTATCTGGCGAATCGGAGATATCAACAAATCATCAAATCTCTGTTGGGGAATGAGCAACCATTCCAACTGCGAACCGAATCACGGCGCGAACAAATTCCTCTAGGGAAGCCACCCTACCGGGGAAATATCACAAAAGAAGCTCTCAAAAGGCCAAACACCAAGAGCTCTCACCTGCTGAGGAGGAAGGAGGCAACAAAATACCTTCACTGTACACTCTGCTTGGGGAAATAAGCCCCAAAGGATCCGGGGGAAACATCAGTCATGGCCGGAGAAAAAGATACAATTGTGTAGGTATCAACTACCACAAAAGCAAACCATGCTGGGCAAACCCAGATACCATAAAACATAATCTCAGCAAAGGGAATCATCTCAGATAAAGACCGCCATACCAACAACTCTGATGGGAATCTGTCTGAGGAAACAACAATATCTCATGCAGGAGATAACATCATCATAGATAAGATCCAACACACCAACAACCAGCTGGGGATCTATCTGAGGAAGATAACCATAGCAGGGAAAGGATCCAACACCAACAACTCAGCTAGGGATCCGTCCTCACAAACATATCCATCACCATCAACTCTACTGTCGGGGATGAACTATCTGAGGAAGAGAAGGAACATTGGGGATCAGCCACCAAATACTGAACCTTCCAAAAGGAAACCACAACTGCTGAGGAGGAAAGAATCACTGCTCTGCTGAAGGGAGGGGAGGTGAAAACCTCAACAAGCACTCTGATGGGGAGGAGTCATAACAAAGACTCTACTCAACAAAAAACTGCTCAGGAGAAATCCCAACAAATACCCTGCTTGGGGGGAAAATCTCAACAGAAGCTCTGCTTGGGGAGAAACCCTAACAACAATCTGGAGAAAGAGGATACAGCCATGCCAGGATTATGAACAAAAGTCTTACCCTGTTGGAAATCATGCCACCCTTGGGAGAGCACTGAGAGTTTCTTAAGTATCCTTTCATCATTGTGAATGTTCACTTTGTTTAAAAACAATTTTTATGAAAACTTTGTTTGTTTAAAACAATGACATTTTATCAATTAAAAACATGCAAAACATTTGTTGAATTGAAACAAATAAGAGTGCAAATAATTGAATAAAAGCTCAAATTGATTTGATGGAATGGTAGCCTGCAAATGGCAAGACTCCATAGATTTGTACAAATTTGAAATCGGTGATATATATTGGAAGAGGGCTACATTGAACATAATGACCATTTCTCCACCAATTCCGAATTCGATGTATTCGAAGCTTCAGTTGACGACGAATCGAGAATCTCTGGCGGATGACAGATATGGAACACAGTCTTGTCAGGATGCAGTTACTTGCCAAATCCCTAATTTTTTCCTAGATTGCCCCAGGGTGAGGTACTCAGTCTAGCGGGATGCAAATATACTTTTTTTTTTCATGTCTCTAACTTTTGCCTAGATCGCCCTTTCGGGTTTTCAATCCACCGAGACGCTCATTTTTGCCTAAGCCGCCCTTTCGGGTCTTCAACTTAGCGAGCTATTCTGTTTTTCTTTTTAGGCAAAGTATTTCTTGACTGCATCTGAATTCACAGGACGAGTGAAATCCTCCCCATCCATAGTTGTAAGCATCAAAGCACCGCCTGAAAAGGCTCGCTTGACAACATATGGACCCTCGTAGTTTGGAGTCCACTTGCCCTTGGAATCGGGCGCGCAAGACAAGACTTTCTTGAGCACGAGGTCACCTTCTCGGAACACACGAGGCTTGACCTTCTTATCGAATGCTTTCTTCATTCTCTACTGATATAGCTGACCATGACACATGGCAGTCAATCTCTTCTCTTCGATCAGATTCAGCTGGTCATAACGACTCTGAACCCATTCGGCATCAGTCAACTTGGGGTATGAGGGTGCTTCTTTTTTTCTTTCCTTTTTTTTTTTTTAATTTTATTTTGATTTTGATTTTGATTTTGTTTTTCACCCCTTTTTCTTTTTTTGATTACATTTGTAATGCCCCAGTTTGACTGTTTACGGGTTCTCAAGATACAGCTGAATGATCTTCTCTTCGTACTCAAGAAAACGGGTAATCTCGTCAGGAATCCCTTCAACATCATCTTCCTCTGCTTCGAATACAGGGAACCCAAAATTGGGAGATGGCGTTGGATCATTATGTTCAATGGGTTTAAGAATCAACCTGCATAATGATTTTGAATATAAAAAGCTTTTTAGAAATCACACAAGGCAATCATTATGCAGATGAAAAGATTGCTTTTATTCTTGTTTTTAGGGTTTTTTGTGATCACCAATTTCATGCAAAAAGCAAAAAGTGAAAATAATTGGAAAAACAAATGTTTAACATGAATTTATTGAATGAAATATCATTGTATATATGATGCCAACAATGTCATCACTTCTCCCTTTGGAATGGGAGAAGGGTTTTTAAACAAAGCAAACATATTACGCTGACTTATGAATGACCGTAGGAACATCCACAATGACCCAATTGTGGCAGATCCCGCCAGGGATGACAAAGTTGTCAGAATCCTCAGCATCCTCTTCCCGAATAGCAGCAGCTTCTTCGCTCTGAGCGGCATGGATGAAACCTCCACTCTTGAACAACCCTCTCTCGTTGAAGACCCCTAAAGAAAAGCCAATGCCAACCCGAGACTTATTGTCTTCAAGCTCGATCATTTTTCCTAAACCAGCAATTGCACCATATTCGATGGCCAATTTCGCATCACGATAGGAAGCAAATGAAGGAGTTCTCTTCTCAACAGGCTCGACTATAGATAAAGCTTGGAAAGGAGTTCCAACTTCATCCTCAGCATCTATGTATGAGAAGGAAGACAAGTGGCTAACCAGGAATAAATCCATCAAAAGCACTCAGTCTGGCAACTTCCTCGAGCTCACGGTTCACTTGCTCTAGATGATCCATCAATCTGGAAGAGTTGGCTCTGGTGTAGTACCGGTGAGTCAGCTTGTCTTCAAAATAAATGAAGAGCGCAGAGTTAGACCACAGGACCAGAGGCTGAGAACGACACCTGCTTATGCAAATGATGCATGCAATGCTTGTGCATATGATTTGTTTTTATTTCAGAGGAACTTTAGGGTTTTATTTGCAAACTTTGAAATATTAAGCATTTATTGCATCTGAAATATCTCATCAAATAATTCTTTGTCTTTCCATGTCTGAAATTTTTTGCAAAGAAACCCCTTAAGTTCCTTGAAAAAAAAATCTCATTTTTTGATGATATGGATGCAGATGAATGCATGAATGCGTGAATGCAACAATCACACTCAAGGATCAAGCAAAGCACACCAGACAAAGGTCATGGGATGGCTCATATTATCCTTAATATCAATCATCCATTTTGGTGGATTATGGTTTACACCTTATCGACACCCAAGTTCCATTGATATTAACGATATATGAACAGCTCAACCATCCTTAATATCAATCATCCATTTTGGTGGATTATGGTTTTCACCTTATCGACACCCAAGTTCCATTGATATTAACGATAGTTGAACGGATCAACCATGAATCACGGGTTTGTTGTGAGTCACGAGCATGGAGTCTCGGTTAAGAACCACCCAAAGGGAGTGTACTATGGTTTAAACCTGCCGAACATGTTCTATCAGAGGTTCCCATAGTCATCATCCCATCTTTCGAATATTATCGGAGGAACGAATACTCGTATTCCAAAAATATTCTCAAGAGAGACTCTTATGAGTGTAGTATCGCGTAACAATCGTATCAAATCTGACATTTGAACGACCTCCGCACTACGTCCTAAAAATAGGCCAAGATGGGCTTGGTAAACTAAGGTCCTTGGCTTCTACGGCACATATTGAAAGAATAATGCCAAACCACAAATGACTTGTGTGACATCATTAATCCAACATGACCTCCACCAAGTGAATGGACTCGCAAGTCAACTTGCTAAGGAATAACTCCACACAAGCCGACGAGACTACGTCATTCTCCTATCATAGGGTGGACTCGAGTTCGGGTATAGAACTCATCTCACAGAGATCACCAAAGCAATGCAAGCAATTGATATATCAAGCAATTCAAACATTACAATTAATACAATAATCCCAAATTGCACAAAAAATATGTCATAAACAATATACAAATATAATACAACAAGTGTGAAAAGTAGGCAAACCCACTAGGAAGACATTCATCTCAATCCCCAGCAGAGTCGCCACTTTTCTGTAGCGGTGTATTCGTTACCTTTAGATTTATTGACTAAATCAAAAGCAAAGCATACAAAGTAGAGTCGCCACCGCACTTCTATTTATCCAAAGGAATGGCTAGAAAGCGAACAAAAGCCTAAGAAGTTTTGCAAAGAAAACTAATAAAAAGGGTACAGAGATCTGGGTAAGGGGGTAATTATGTTGTGGGAAGGTGTTAGGCACCCACAACATCCTAGGTACTCCTAGGGAGCCCTTTTCACAACTTGTTGTATCAGGTTATTGTTTATGAAAATATTTTTGTGCAAACATTGATTGAAGAGATGAGAAAAGAATGTACAAATTTATTATTTTTGTGTTTGGATGGATGAACCCATTGCCTACGTACCTTTTCATGAAAGATAAGGATCAAAACGCCGTAGTTCGGCTAAAAGATTTCCAAAAAGTGAGTGGATTGATTTTAAACATAAGCATTAAGGTCTTTCATTATCAAAGGGAGAAAACTCGACCTGAACAACCACAAGTCCACCATGTGAGAAAAGCTTCGACATGCTAGTGAGGGATTATGCCCTCTCATAAGCATGGAAGTCTTACAGTTCGATCACTAAGGACAAAGGTGAGATTCACATCAACCACTAAGATAATTCAGATCTATGGCTAATGCATGAAAACTTGATTAAGAAGTGGACAAGGCCACAAAAGCAATTGAGTGAGTGGAATTAACCAATTAGAAGTATTCACAAAGATGGTCAAAGTTGGCATTAAGTTCAATTCAGAAGAAGTATTGTGAAAATGAAGTTTGAAAATCAAAGGCCTAAGGCCTAGGTTTCTAGTTTTGAAAACAAGTGAAAATGTTTGCACAAAAGTTTTCTGGTTTGGGTTATGGATCAAGGTTAAGCATGCAAAAGAGGGTTAAGGGAACAAAGCCACAGGCAGGATTGCTTTCTCAAAATCATAGAAATGATTCAAGTAAGTTCCTTTGGAATCAGGCAACACAAAGAAATAAGCAAATAAGCAAGCTCAAAGGAGCAACAAAACTGGAAATGGATTGCCAATAAATGGTCTTACATCCAACTCCGAAACGAGATGGGAAACGGAGTGCCAATAAATGGTCTTACGTCCAACTCCACAAAGCAAATAGAATAGGAAACAGATGGCCAATCAATGGTCTTACGTCTGACTCCACAATAGAAACAAAATAGGAAATGGAGTGCCAATAAATGGTCTTATATCCAGCTCCCCAAAAGGAACATGAAACAGATAGCCAATCAATGGTCTTACATCTGACTCCACAAAAAGAAAACAGATAGCCAATCAATGGTCTTACATCTAGCTCCACAAAACAAAACAGATAGGAAACAGATAGTCAATCAATGGTCTTACATCTGACTCCACAAAATAAACCAATAAGGAAATGGAGTGCCAATAAATGGTCTTATATCCAGCTCCCCAAAAGGAACAGGAAATAGATAGCCAATCAATGGTCTTATATCCAGCTCCCCAAAAGGAACAGGAAACAGATAGCCAATCAATGGTCTTACATCTGACTCCACAAAAAGAAAACAGATAGGAAACAGATAGCCAATCAATGGTCTTACATCTAGCTCCACAAAACAAAACAGATAGGAAACAGATAGCCAATCAATGGTCTTACATCTGACTCCACAAAATAAACCAATAAGGAAATGAAGTGCCAATAAATGGTCTTATATCCAGCTCCCCAAAAGGAACAGGAAACAGATAGCCAATCAATGGTCTTACATCTGACTCCTCAAACAAAGCAAATAACAAATGCAAAAGCAAATATGCAAAAACAATATGCAAAAGCAAACACAAGCAAACACATCAATCAATTAGCACACTCTATACACAATCAAGAGGCTCAGACAAAGTTGGGCTTTAGTCAAGGGGTCATATCAACCTCGACAAACAAGCCGGATATGTAAGGGTGTTTAGGCTCTTAACCACTGACATTGACCGTCAGGGTGAGCAGATGAAAGGTAATGAGGGTTAGACCTCATAGCTCTTAACCCTGGCCGGGGTGAGCTTGAATCAAAGAAGGTGTAGGAGTCCAGAAAGGGGGACTCTACTCCACATGACTGACTCTATATACAAGATTTTGGGTTAGGTTCAAGAGCTTCAGCACATAGTGCGAGCATAATGAACGACTCAAACGATTAGCAGGGGATTGATTGCTAATCCCTTCTATCTGCCAATTGCCTCTTCACTTAGGAGGACTTAATTCACATGCCTCGACAATGAGGTCTTTAGCACAAAAGTAAACAATCACAGACATTGCCTCTTAAGTAGGACTTCAGCCAAATGCCTGCCAAAAGAAACGACAGGGCTTCCAGACTACATGGAGTTAGAGAGGTTACCTAAGTGGTAAACCAACCACAAGCAAAGCAAAGCTCAAATAATGAGCAAAAGCGGTTAATGTACCTGTATGAAAAGCTAAACAAGTCAATATGGTATTCAGACAAACAACCAAACAGTCAACAATAGTGGTTTCCAATATGTACACAAAGCAAGTCCTAAAAGGCACTCAATCAAGTGAGTTCACCACCAAAGGACCTATAACACAACAAAGGTTAGTTAAACAAAGTAAATTGCATCTCAAGCAAGGAGATCACATCATCCATTAGAACTAATTGCTTGAACCTGAAATGCAAAGCTCAAAAGGTGAGTACAAACCACTAGTTCAAAGACTAGGGTCAAAGGTAAGGCAAAAAGTCAAAACAGAAGTTGATATTCAACATGAAGCACATTTAATCAAGTAAGAACATGTCCTAAAAAGGACCAAATCCAAATCAATAAGCAAAACCATCTAATGAGCAAGAGAAGGCAAAGGCAATTACAAAGCACACAATTGAACATCAAGAATAGAAATTCCATATTAAAACAGAAATGAATCAAACAATCATGAAACATTTTATGTGCACACAACATGTTAAACACAAGCATCATGCAAAAGATTGGAATCAGAAAAGCTCAATTGACATGTATATGAAAATGAACAAGAACAACATCAAATTGTGTGACACACATTGTCACACCAAAGTTTATGTGTCTAAAACAGAGAAGGAATGTGCTAAGAATGCCAAATAAAATCTCACAAATCATGTAACATGTCAGGAATCAGCATATCAAATTTCATGGCAATTGGATAATGTATGAGCATTTCACAAAAGAATTGGTACAACATGTCACATTTTGCATCACATTCAGGCAACTAGGCATATTCAAAATTTCAGCAAGGTACAATTCCAGAAATTCACATCAAAAAATAAAAGGCATTCAAATGAACATGTAGGAAAAAATTTGGATTTAATTGGATTCATATGCTATCTTTTATGATTTTTCCAATTTGGATGAACAAAAATGAAATAGCAAATAAATGCATGTCAAAAAGTGGAGGGAAATGGAAATGATTTGATTAATTTGAAAATATGTTGGAGGCAGGGATCGAACTCGGTATCACAAAAAAACAAGCGCTAGGAAAAAAAAATCACAATGTAAGGCGCCAAGGATCGAACCGTGTTCAGAGCGCATTATCAAAACGCTGCACTTCACTAATTGAAGTGGCAAGCCTAGTCAGCAGTCCAAGGCGTGCGTGGAACTGGTCAAGGAACGGTAGCCAATCATTTGGACATTAGGCGCAACCGTGGTTCCCCATAGGATCAAACCCTAGGTAATAATTACAGACGGCGGCCAGAGGCGGAGCTCAGCCGTCTTCTCCGATGGTACCAGCGGGGCATCCATAAATTTTTTCCAGATTTTAAAACCATGCACATCATTGGAAAGCTCTCGTCATGTAGAACACGAAAATCACATTTGCTAAGCCTAAATCTCAAAGAATCGTGCGAATCGAACAGAAACATAATGCACATCAAAACTTCTACTCAGCATAACTCACTCAATATTCATCCATTTCAAAATCTAAAAGCATCAGGATTATCAGCATGAAAGGATCTACAATAACATGTGCATAAAGTGAAGAAAGGTGATGATCAAATTTTAACCTCTTGAAGAGCAGAATGATGAAATCGCATGCTACAGCTCTCTCCAGCTCCAGGTTTCCTTCCTCAACCTTGCTATGAAGTCTGGTACATGATTTGATGCTTCAATTGGCTTGGATCTTGCTGAAACTCAAAACTCCATGTTCATGTGTTCATGCATGATTTGCTTGATTCTTCACCAAAACCTTCAATCCACAGCTTGATCTGCACTCAATGATGATCAAAGAACACCAATATGCAACAAAATTCAGGTGTTATGTGAAGAATTTTCAAATTTGGAATGAGAGAAATTTTGGAGGGAATTTGGATCTAGATCTAGAATGTGTCCAAAAACTGCAGAATTCTGTTATGATTTGATTTATATATGGTCTCTTAATCACATCCAAATCAAAATTAGGCATGAGTTAATTAGGATTAGTGAAAATGAGGTGTATGACCAAAATTGGTAAGTGTGAGGTGCATGGTAAATTTGGACGTGAACAATAACATGTGGAGGTGTATTTTCACTCAAAATCAATTCATGAACACAATGGCAATGGTATTTTTCATGTATGATGAATAAAATTCAAAATCTCCATTTTCCCTCCAAAATGAACATGCATGGGCAAATGATCATATGAATAAATTTCATGCAATGTAATGATGGATTTGGAAAATATATGTCATGACAAGCATAGTGCAAAAAGAGTGACTCAAATTGGAGCTTTGGATCAAAAGTTATGGCTTGTTGAACTTCCATGCACACTTGGCAATCATTTGATCATAACTCCTCAACCATTCATCAGATGCTCATGATCTTGGACTTTTTGGAAATGGGAGAGAAAGATCTTCAACTTTCATGTTCAACAAAAATTCATTTGAAGCTTCTTTGATGTTGGAAAGTTGAGTTGAATGTGAACTAAAAACTTGCTATTTTTGGAAACTTGAAATTATAGGTCACTTTCCATTTTGGGAAACTTTTGACTTGACCTCAAAATCTTCAATATGGATGTTTTACATGATGAATAGGCCATGTTTGGACATGAATGGGATGTCTCAAATCATATCACACACCTCTAAGCCTTCAATTGACTGCACAGTTGATCATATGGTCCTCAGATGACCTGGACAATGCCTAATGAATTTGGGACTCAACCTCTTGGGAAATTGGCTTCAAAATGAACTTTAGCTCATATAAGCTCAATATAATGATCAAATGATCCATATCTTAATGAAAACCTCATCTCTTGCACAAAGGAATGCCTTGAATTGCCTTGACCTGTGCTTGCTTAAACTGCAAAACAAATGTTAGATGACATATTTTTGTACTTTTGGTTAGTGATTAAACAAGAAATGCAATGATATACAATGCAAGCAATGCCTGGTGATCCAAAACCACTCACAGGAATATCCCACCCAAAGGAAAGGAAGGCAAGATGCTCAAAGATCCTTGAGGCTATGCAATGCTATGATATGATGCCATGAGGGATCTTAGGGACAAAATTGGGGTCTTACACATTCCTCTTATTGCATTGTGAACTTTTTGATTGTTTGTTCTTGTGTGATAGGGATTCCAAACTTGAGATAGTTAGAAGGACCATTGTCATGAGCATCCAAGTTAACAGGGACAAGCCAAATGGAGATCCTAGGAGCTTAATTGAATATTTGTTTGATTGCTTGAGTTAATTGCTAAGTCCAAAGGAAAGGAGTATCTTGAATCATCTTTATGATCTCAAGAAAGGAACTCCAAGGGTTTTTATCTCTTCTCTCATCTTTGCATCTTTAGGACTAGCCATTCTCTTCTTCTCTCCACTCTAACCCAAGCCAAACTCATTTTGTGCAAACATTGACATTGTTTTCAAAACTAGAAACCTAGGCCTTATGCCTTTGATTTTCCAAACTCTTTTCATTAATACTTTTTTTTTGAATTGAACCTTAAGTCAACTTTGACTTCATTTTTGTAAATACACTTAACTTGTAAATACAACTCACTTCAAGTTGTTTTTGTGGTTCCAATGGCCACCTTATTAAAACCTTTTCATAAGCATTAGTCATAGGTTTGAGTTATCATAGTGGTTGATGTAAATCTCACCTCATCCTTAGTGATTGGACTATAAGTCTTCCATACTTATTATAGGGTGGATCCCTCACTAGTATGTTGAAGCTCTCCTCACATGGTGGATTGTTGGTTTAGGTTGAGTTTTCTCCCTTTGATGACAAAGGACCTTAAGGCTTTTGACAAATCAATTCACCAACTTCTTTTGAGATTTTTACCCTGAACTACGAGGTTTTGATCCTACCTTTGTGATGGTACGTAGGCAATGGGTTTATCCATTCAAGCAACAAATTGTAAATAATTTGTATATTCTTTTCTCATCTCCCCAATCATGTTTGCACAAATATTTTCACAAATACCAACCTACAATTCACTTTGCAAAAAGGGCTCCCTTAGAGTACTAAGGATGTTTTGGGTGCTTAGAACCTTCCCATTTCATAACCAACCCCCTTACCCAGATCTCTGACATTTTTATTAGTTTCTGATTTGATAAAACTTCTCGGTTTTTGTTCGCTTTCTAACCTTTCCTTTGGATAAATAGAAGTGCGGTGGCGACTCGAATTGTATGATTTTCTTTTGATTTAGTCAATAAATCTAAAGGTAACGAATACCCCGCTACAGAAAAGTGGCGACTCTGCTGGGGACTCTTGAGGCTTCCTAGTGGGTTTAGCCTACTTTTTGCTTTGTTGTATTGTATGTTTATATTATTTTGTGACATATTTTTGTGCAAATTTGGGATGACTGTATTGTTTGTAATGATTGATTTGCTTGATATATCAATTGCTTGTGTGCTTGGTGGCCTCTTGTGAGATGAGGTCTATACCCGAACTCGAGTGCACTTATGATAGGAGAATGGCATAGTCTTGTTGACTTGTGTGGAGTTATTCCTTAGCAAGTTGACTTGCAAGCCCATTCACTTGGTGGAGGTCTTGTTGGGATCAATAATGTCACACGAGTAGTCGTGGTTAGGCATTACTCTTTCCAATATAAACCTTAGAAGCCAAAGACCTTAGAATACCTAGCCCATCCTGGCCTATTTTAGGATGTAGTGCGAAGGTCGTTCAAGTGTAAGATTTGATACGATTGTTACGCGATATTACACTCATAAGAGTCTCTCTTGAGAATATTTTTGGAATACGATAGTCATTTTATCCGATAATATCCGAAAGATGAGATGATGACTATGGGAACCTCTTTTAGAACATGATTGTCAGGTTTAACCATGGTACACTCCCTTTGGGTGGTTCTTAACCGAGACTCCATGCTCGTGACTTGCAACAAACCCTTGATTCGCGGTTGATCCGTTCTCGTATATCCTTAATATCAATGGAACTTGGGTGTTGATAAGGTGTAAACCACAATCCACCAAAATGGATGATTGATATTGAGGATGACATGATCCATCCCGTGACCTTTGTATGGTGTGACTTGCTTGATCCTTGAGTGTGATTGTTGCATCCATGCATTCATGCATTCATACACATCCATATCATCAACAACAAGAAAATTTCAAGGAACTTAAGAGGTCTATTTGCAAATTTTCAAACATGGATAAGCAAAGAAGGAATACGAAGAAGTACAGTTTCAGACAACCCAACTTGAAAGAGTTAAGGAGTTTGACATCCTATGTATTAGATCCCTTGGAGTTCAAAGCTCGCCATGGGAAGCTTCTGTCTATTCTTGCTACTCAGGTAGATGAAGGTCTGATGAATGTGTTGGTGCAATTCAATGATCCCTTGTACCGCTGCTTCACTTTCCCGAATTTCCAGCTTTTGCCTACACTTGAGGAGTATGCCTATCTTGTGGGTATACCTATCTTAGATCAGTTGTCGTTCAGTGGCTTGGAGAGAGTCCCTTCTTCCAAAGAGATTGTTGATCTACTTCACATAGATGTACCCGATATTGGTGCTCATATGACTACCAAAGGTGGAATTCAAGGTCTCCCATCTGATTTTCTCATCGCCCAAGCTACCTTGTTTGGGAAGGCCATGAGTGAGGACGCCTTTGAAGCCGTATTTGTACTTCTCATCTATGGGCTAGTGTTATTCCCCAACATCAACAATTTTATGGATGTGAATTCTATTAGGATTTTCTCTACTCTTAATCTCGTTCCTACTCTGTTGGGTGACACTTATTTCTCTTTGCATATATGGAATGCAAATGGTGGTGGTACCATTGTGTGTTGTTTGCCTTTGTTGTACAAGTGGTTTATTTCGCACTTGCCTCAGACGCTCGCCTTCAAGGAGAACAAAGTATGTCTATGATGGTCCACGAGGCTTATGTCTCTCACTAATGATGATATATTTTGGTATAACCGTGTATATGATGGTGTCTAGATTATTGACTCTTATGGTGAATTCTCCAATGTGCCTCTTCTTGGTACATGTGGTGGGATTAACTACAACCCTATTTTGGCTCGCCGTCAGCTTGGGTTCCCCTTAAAGGATAAACCTAACAACATTCTGTTGGAAGGTGTGTTCTTTCAAGAGGGTAAAGATCCCCAGAACTTGAAGGGCAGGATGGTCCGCGCTTGGCGCAAGATTCATAGGAAGGGAAGGAAAGAGTTTGGTCCGAAGAATTGTATTGCTTTGGAACCCTACATCTCTTGGGTGAGGAAGAGAGATTATGAGTACCGAATGCCCTATGACTACCCGAGACCTACCCCTATGGTTATGGTTGGACCTTCAACCCTCCCTAACCAAGGAGTAGAGGAGTTGAGAGATGAAGACCGTTCGCGTGCTTGGATCCGTGAATGAGAGGATCTACTTCAGCAACTCAGAGATAAGGATGTTGTGATAGAACTCTTGGAGCATCAGATTATTGATGAGCCAGATGATGTGGTTACTTCTCTTCTTCCTCAGTCATCCAGGTTTTGGAAGAGGAAGTATGATCGGCTCGCCAAAGAGAAGGCAGATATGGAGGCAGCCTATGAGAGAGAGGTGAAGAGACTTCGTGCAGCTTATCTTCCGGTCTCAAGAGCTTTGGACGATTGTTTCTAGGGTTCCATAGGATGTTCATTTTCCTTCTCTCTTGTATTGTATTTGGTTACCAAAAATGTACTTCTTCTTTGGTGTAAACAATTTTCCAAATATTATTGATATGAATATTCCATTATATGTCTAAAAGATCAATATTTTCAAATATTTGTAAATAGATCTCTATAAAGTTCCTCTGATAATAAAAAAATCATATGAAAAAACATTGCATGCATCATATGCATAAGCAGGTTTTGTTCAGAACTTCTTGATCAGTGATCTAACACTGTGTTCTTCATTTATTTTGAAGACAAGCTGACGCACCGGTATAACACCAGGGCAAATTTTCCAAAGCTGATGGATCATCTTGAACAAGAGAACAGAGAATTGAAGGAAGAAGTAGCTAGGCTGACTACCATGATGGAGTCATTCCTGGCTGCTCAGAGCCAGTCTTCTCCAACACCTGCAACTCCTCCCTCGAGGACAGTTATATCAGAGGTAGCTTCCTCTATTGTGCCTGTCGCCACTGCTCACTTCGTGCCTGCTATGTCAGCCGGGTTTCCCTGGGGGATGCCCGCGAACTTTGTGCCTGAGGGTCTTGCTCTGACCTTCGCTTCTCTGCCGGCATCTAGCCTGGTCCTTGCTGTGCCACCTCCCGTTGTGCACACGTTATCGAGAGTCGAAGACACCATTTATCACTCTGAGCCATCTGAGGGCCCATATGTTTATGAGAAAATGGACGCCATGAACGACCAATTCCTTGAGCTGCGCAAGGAACTGAAGACTCTAAGAGGGAAAGACCTCTTCGGTAAATTTGCTGCTAAGTTATGCCCCGTGCCCAATGTCAAGATCCCTATCAAGTTCAAAGTACCTGACTTTGAAAAATATAGGGGAAACACTTGCCCTCTCAGCCATCTTATGATGTACGCACGCAAGATGTCAACTCAGGCAGAGAATGATCAACTCCTTATCCACTATTTCCAGGACAGCCTGTCCGGTGCCGCACTCAGATGGTATATGGGTCTGGATAGTGCGAACATCCGTTCCTTCAACGACCTTGGCGAAGCTTTCGTCAAGCAGTACAAATACAATGTTGATATGACTCCTGATAGGGACCAACTGAGGGTTATGTCCCAGAAGGAGAAGGAAATGTTTAAGGAGTACGCCCAGAGGTGGCGTGAATTGGCCGCACAAATTGTGCCCCCACTCGAAGAGAAAGAAATGACGAAGATCTTTTTGAAGACTTTAAGCTCTTACTACTACGAGCGGATGATAACTAGTGCTCCCTCGGAATTCACCGAAATGGTGAGCATGGGGATGAGGCTAGAGGAAGGAGTCCGGGAAGAACGTCTGGCCAAGGGTGAAGGCTTTTCTGCAAAGCGTTATGGGGGCTTTGCAAATAAGAAAGAGGGGGAGGCACATGTTGTGTCTTCCCATATCAAACGAAGACCCTCTGTGAAGAGGAAGAATGTGCGCCCTGCCAGTAACCAGCACCAGGTGGCTCATATAGCACCTGCCTTCAGGGAATCTCAACATTATTAACACCAACAACAACAACATCAACAATATCAACAACAACATCATCGTCCGCAACAGCAGGCCTACCAGCCTCGAAACAACAACAATACCAGCACCAGCTACGATAGGAAGAGGGTCACTTTTGATCCAATTCCGATGACCTATGATGAACTCTATCCTTCATTGATAGACAGAAAGCTGATTACTCCACGTGACCCACCTGCTGTACTAACCAACCCTCAGTGGTGGTACAAGCCTGAGTTACATTGTGTATATCATTCCGGTGCTCCCAGACATGATGTGGAGAACTATTATCCCCTAAAGACCAAGGTGCAAGACCTTTTTAGAAGTGGGATCTTGTTTTTCGAGGACGTAGTTACGAATGTCAAGAAGAACCCATTGCCCGAGCATGGGAAAGCTGCTGTGAACATGGTCCAGGGTTGCCTTGGCAAATATAAAGTCCTGTATGTCAGTCATATCAGGAAATCGTTGGTCGAGATGCATAGATTGTTATGTGGATACAGTCATTATGAGCATGACCATGACAGATACCGAGTGTGCACTATCAACGAGAGAGGATGTCGACAAGTCAGGAAGGACATCCAAGAGATGCTGGATCAGGGTGTGATCGAGGTACTTCAGAATCGTAATGAGGATGAAGTGAATGTTATATCCCCTGTTTTCAGAATACCAGAACCTGTGGTTGTCCGATATGATGGCAGTAAGAAGAAGGTTTCTCCATCTCTTATTATCAAGCCAGCGGGCCTTGTCCTGTACTCTTCGGACAAAGTAGTGCCATATAGATATAACACAGTTGCATTAGAAGATGGGAAAGAGGTGTCGTTGCCCTCCACTTCTGTTGTGAGTATATATGATGTCAGTGGTGTGACCCGCAGTGGTCGTGTTTTCTCGGCACCGCCGAAATCCCATGATGACATGAGAAGAGTTACTGTTGATAATTCTGCCAATCCTGTGGGTATTTCTTCTTCTCCAAATCCGGCACTTGCTGTGAAGGGTGTTGACCCTAATGTTGTTGTTAAAGCTCTTGTCCCTGTTGGCCAGCATGGCATTTTGAGAGAGGACTGTGATGAGATGCTGAGGCTCACCAAAAGGAACGAGTATAATGTTGTTGATCAACTGCTTCAAACTCCATCAAAGATATCTGTCCTATCTTTGCTGATGAATTCTGAGCCACACCGCGAAGCTTTGCAGAGGGTGTTGGACGTGGCATACGTGGATCACGATGTCACAATTGAACAGTTTGATAGCATTATTGCAAACATAATTGCTTGTAACAATTTGAGCTTTTGCGATGCTGATCTTCCCGAGGAGGGGAAAGACCATAATTTGGCTTTACACATTTCAATGAACTGCAAGGATGATGCCTTGTCTAATGTATTGGTGGACACAGGATCCTCGCTTAATGTGTTGCCAAAATCTACTCTGATGAAACTTTCTTATCAGGGGCCTCCCATGAGGCAGAGTGGAGTGGTAGTTAAGGCTTTTGATGGATCGAGGAAAACTGTGATTAGCGAGGTTGAGCTCCCAATCAAGATTGGACCTAGTGATTTCCATATCACTTTTCAGGTCATGGATATTCACCCATCATATAGCTTCTTGCTTGGCAGACCATGGATTCACGAGGCAGTCGCCGTGACATCCACCCTACACCAGAAGTTAAAATTCGTTAAGAATAAGAAGTTGGTGGTGATAGGGGGAGAGAAGGCTCTCTTGGTAAGCCATTTGTCTTCCTTTTCCTATATAGACGCTGAGGATGAGGTTGGGACTTTGTTCTAAGCCTTATCTATTGTTGAGCCTTCAAGGAAAGGACCTTCTTCGTTTGCTTCCTACAATGATGCGAAGTTGGCCATTGAGCATGGTGCAACTACTGGTTTAGAACAAATGATTAAGCTGGAAGATAATAAATCTCGGGCTGACATAGGGTATTCTTCGCGCATTTCCAACGAGCGCGGGTTGTTCCAGAGTGGAGGTTTCATCCACACTGTTGAAGACCAAGAGGCTGCTGCCATAATGGAAGATGATGCAGAGGAAGATCTGGGTAACTTTGTCATCCCTGGAGTGTTGCAACCTGAAAAATGGAATGCGAAAAAAAACAATCGGCGAAGAAAGACAGGAGAGTCGCCACCGTGCGTTATTTATCCCAAAGGAGGGAAATGGAACGCTCGAAGTAAACCTGGAAAAAGGAAAGGACAAGACAGGGTCTCACAGCCAAATCTTGGGTTCGGGAGTCGATTATGCGAAGGGAAGGTATTAGCACCCCTACGCATCCGTAGTACTCTACGGGATCCACTTTTGTAGTTCTTGTCTAAAGGGTGTGGGTTTATCTAATGTGTTATTTACTAAAAAAAGGGGGTCAAAAGAAAATGACTCGCACGGATGTCGCATCCACTGCATACGTATCTCATATGAATATGAGAATCAGAGTCTTCGTAGCCCGGCTATCTAGGGGTTAAGGGTAATTGTGCTCGCTAAGACATCGCGTCTTATGCCTACGTATCTCATATGGAATGAGAATCAAAGCAAGCCGTAGTTCGGCTAACTACGGGGTTATGGATTGGGTTTTGGACGAACGACGTTACTACGCAATCTACCGGATGCTCGACCTTTGGAGACTTACTCGCCTGTAGTAGAAGGAGTTAATATGTTCTTAGAAGAAGAAAAATTAATGAGTTTGAGGTATTTGGGATGCTCATGCAAAAAGGCAGTCCTCGACGAAGGAACCTGTAAAAAAAAAACACACAAAAACATTGCCTCCTATCGAGGTCTTCCAGCTAGGAAAGCAGTAAAATGCGGGAAAAATGTAAAAGTAAAACACACGGATAAAGATCCGAAGTAACAGTAATTAACGGAACAAGGAAACCTTGAGATCCTCCCAAGCTAACACCATCAAAGAAAGTGAGTCAGTACAGGTAATCGGAATGAAACCTCCAGGAGGTATCCCATAAATAAAGTGGAACACCAGGCAAACCATCTCTGCAAGAGTCATATGAGCCCTCACAAAACAAAACTCAACAAACAGGTTAGAGAAACACGATAAGAATTTTTTTCATGGATAACAGTATGGTTTCAGAAACCTCAAACCCTGTGGCATACACTTCGGAAATTAAACGATTAAGCATTCAAGACATTATTTATATATTCATACATAATTATGAACTCGTGGGCAAAAACCTAATGAAATTCATCCATCATACCTCAAACATTCAGAGTATTCAACTTCAAAGCACAAAGGTAATGGGAATAAGGGCAAACCTGATTGGAGAGCTTGATTGAAATTGAGTTGCACCCGTAAGGTTTACAAAACAATCTTTAGGGTTTATGTGAGGCAGAGGTGATTCTGTGCACTTGAGTTCCCTTTAGGGTTTAGAGGCTGCTCTGAGTTCTCTGTCAGGTTTCTCTCCCTAGGTTTTGTCCAGGGTTTTGTTCCAAGGAAACCTCAGAGTATTTTGCTTCTCTTCCTTTTTCTGTCTCCTCTTTGTTTCAATGAAACTCTAGTATTTATAGGCTAATATTGGTAGCTTAGTGGGCTTTTGAGAGAGGTCCAAGTCCAAGATTCTTCTTCGATCTTCTGGCTAGATCTTCTTCGATCCTCTGGCTAGATCTCCTTTGTTTCGATTCTCTGGATGAATCTATTTTCTTTGATTCTCTGGCTGAATCTACTTCGATCTTCTGGCTAGATCTGAATTATTTCGATTCTCTGGCTGAATCTATTTCCGGTCTTCGGGCTAGACCTGACTTCGATCTTCTGGCTAGATCTTCTTCGATCTTCTGGCTAGATCTGAATTGTTTCGATTCTCTGGCTGAATCTATTTCGATCTTCTGGCTAGATCTGAATTGTTTCGATTCTCTGACTGAATCTATTTCTGGTCTTCGGGCTAGACCTGACTTCGATCTTCTGGCTAGATCTTCTTTGATCTTTTGGCTAGATCTGAATTGTTTCGATTCTCTGGATGAATCTATTTCCGGTCTTCGGGCTAGACCTGACTTTGATCTTCTGGCTAGATCTGGATTGTTTTGATGATAAATTCCCATCATCAGGATCTCGCATCTGGGGCATGCGCTGGTTAACCCTCTTTCGAAATCTACAGTCTTCATGTTAGATATGCAGCTTCGAGAATATCCCACTTTTAGGCTTCGTACATATTCTTCAGGCTAGAACATGTTATAACGACTCTTCGATTAGACTTTGTTTTTTTAATGCGATCCGCAGGCTGGATCCTCTTGTAGGTTGATTTTCTGTTGAGGTGTCAATCTATTCCTCCAGCTGGCTTGCTGGGGAAATAACGCTCGTAGTCGACTCTCTGGCCGAATCTTCGAAATGACCCTCAGGTTGGATCTCTGGAAAACGATTCTCAGGCTGAATCTTCGAAATGACCCTCATGCTGGGTCACACACACACTTGATCCTCTGGCCGAATCTCATGACTTTGGTTGTAAAGTAATTTTTCAGTCTGCTTTGAAGAACCTGTTTATCAGCTTATGTGTATGTTTGATATGCATGAAAACGCAAATGCAAATGTTATGCAGGGTGCAAAAGAAAAAAAGAAATCTGCTTGGGGAAGCAACTCTGGTAGGGAATGGATCGCTGCATCAATCCTTGAATGCTCTGTGGGGAACGATCCGTCTGCCGGGACCGGGGAGCCACCGAAAATAAATCGGCCTTTTTTGAAAAGTTGACCTTGCTGGGGAAGTATCAACTATGGAAACTTTGCTTGGCGAGGCTCTGCGAGGAGAGTCTGTGAGGAAAGCACTTCCTGGGGAAATGTCGTAGGAATCGACCTTTGCTGGGGATTTGAACTTGCTAATCGTCCTCAGGCTGGGGATTAAAACAAATCTGTTAAAAAAAATAATCTGATGGGGACGATATGAACACTAGGAACACCACCCTCTTGTCTGTTGGGTATGCGACTACTCCGTTGTTGTTGGGAAGATACAGTCTGGCACTGTCGACTCCGCTGGGGATATACAGTCTGGATATTGTCAACTCTACTGAGGATATACAGTCTGGATACTGTCAACTCTACTGGGGAACCTGCTCTGCAGAGGAGAGGCTTTGTCAACCGCTTGGGGGTGAGGATTCATGACTTGGCATCCGGTTCCTGTGACCTATAACCAAAAAATACACGTATGCCCCGGGGAATTACTCGGTTTGAATTCACCATCCGGGATTAAGCACATTCAAAGCAATTTTGACTGTTTTCCTGCGCAAGTCATCTGCAAAAGCCACCATTACATTGAGATGCAATATGTTTCCTCAAGAATTCAGACATCTTTTGCAAACAAACTGATAAATGAAAAGTAAAGAGGCTTTTTAACTGAATTATTCGACTTTTGTTGGTTG
Source organism: Lathyrus oleraceus (assembly GCF_024323335.1). Classification (NCBI taxonomy): domain Eukaryota; kingdom Viridiplantae; phylum Streptophyta; class Magnoliopsida; order Fabales; family Fabaceae; genus Lathyrus; species Lathyrus oleraceus. The sequence continues at coordinate 214,154,979 of NC_066585.1, forward strand.
AAAAATTTGTGCCAGGAATAGGCGAGTACATCAGGAAGCTGATCCCTGGAAAGAGGCGATCGCTATAAATTGAACAAGAGAAACTATCATAATGGCAATGTGGAAACGGGGTCCCACCGAGTTTCGACTCTGCTATGGCTCGTATGTCCTCAAGACGCTCTGCTCATCTTGCTTTCTGAAGTGGATAATTAGTCGATCTTTTACCTTCAAAGATTGCCGGATTGAATGAAACGGTGATATAACACGGATGAACTCAGATCGCAGTTATTCGCTTATTCCCTAACTTTTGCGTGGACCGCCCTTTTCGATTTTCAATCCATCGGGATACCCTTTTTTTCCTGAGCCACCCTTTCGGGTTTTCGACTCACCGGGTGTACATTTTTTTTTATATCCCTAATTTTTGCCCGAACCTCTTCATTTTTTTTTTGGTTCGTCGGGATGCCCCTTTTTTGCCTGGACTATTCTTTTTACTGTCCAGCGGGTCTATTTTATGCGAAGTATTTTTTAACTGCGTCTGAGTTGATAGGGGACGGGAAGTCTTCGCCATCCATGGTTGTTAGCATCAGAGCTCCGCCAGAGAAAACTCTTTTAACCACGTATGGACCCTCGTTGTTCGGTGTCCATTTGCCCCTGTGATCTGTGTTGGGAGGAAGAATTCTTTTGAGTACCAATTCACTGACTCGATACTCCTGAGGGCGCACTTTCTGATCAAACGCTCTTTTCGTCCGTCTCTGATATAGTTGGCCATGGCATATAGCTGCTAGTCTCTTTTCCTCAACTAGGCTTAGCTGATTGTATCGAGAACGGACCCATTCTGCTTCGTCCGGCTTCATTGTTGGTGCAGGGAAAAGTTATTCTGGCACAAAATGGCATATGAACCCCCTCCGGTGTGATCAACACTGCACCAACTCCGCGACCATTGACGTTGACCGCCCCATCAAACATCATAATCCATTTGGATTCAGGGTCAGGCCCCTCCTCCGGGAGTGGTTCCTCGCAATCTTTCGATTTGAGAAACATGATGTCCTCATCAGGAAAGTCGAACCTCATAGGTTGGTGATCATCAATCGGTTGCGCGGCAAGATAGTGTGACAAGACACTTCCTTTGATGGCTTTTTCTGAAGTGTATTGGATGTCATACTCTGTCAGCATCATTTGCCACCTAGCAACCCTGCTGGCTTTTCAAAAATATACTTGACTTGATCCATCTTTGATATCAATAGAATCGTGTGAGTCAACATATACTATCTTAGTCGGCGAGCAGCCCATGCCAAAGCGCGGCAAGTTTTCTCGAGCAGTGAGTATCTTTGTTCACAGTTGGTAAACTTTGTGCTAAGGTAGTATATTGCATGCTCTTTTCGACCTGACTCGTCATGCTGACCGAGCACACAACCCATTGACCTTTCTAACACAGTCAAGTACATGATCAACGGTCTTTTCCTCTCGGCCTGTAGACTGGCCCCGATCTTGATTTCTTTCTTGTCGTCTTCGGTACCAATGTTGACGGTCTCAATCACCTCCTGATAAGGTGTAATAGCTCGGTCCTCCTGTTTCAACAACCTGGATAACTCCTCAGGAAATTCACAATCTTCCTCAGCCCCTTCTTCAGCTTGATAGATAGGATTGTCAAAGTCATACTTGGCCATAGCAGTGTCGTTAGCAATGAGAACCGGGTGATCAGTTTTACGAGGTGTTTTTTGGAAAGAAAAATGAAAAATAAACATGAAAAAGAAACATTGCCGTTTTTGTAAAAGTAAAAATAATTGAAAGAAAGAGAACACAAAATTGTTTGCAAAAGCTGTCCTCTATTGATGATGAAAATAATTGCGAAATGTAACTAAATGGATGGCCCTACAGATGAGTCATTACACCTTGGTCAAAGTGTAAGACTTTGTTATGCATGTGATAAAAGTAAAACAATAAAAATTACTCCTTCAGTAGAGTAAACCGGACGACTTTTTCAGACGACCAATTGTCGAGCTTTTCTCCTGGGACACACGGGCGAATCCAGCTATCTAAGTCACAGTCGCTGTCAGCCTTCATCTGCAGCATTGACGGTGTGGGGAGAAACCAAACCCCCGCTGGAGAAAGTACCGACTTCATTCTTCTGAGACCCCGGAGTATACCCCAATCCAAACTTGTCTTCTTTTATGATTGGCTCCACAAATTTGCCCCAGCCTTGGGCATTACCAGCCTTAACCACTTCAACAGCTTGCTTGTATGAAGAGATAGAAGTCCCGACCTTCTCAGACTCAGGTGAAAAGACAATTTCGGGCGCGACCTCACTGATGTTTATGGCTTCGAAGCTCTGACACAACATCTCATGCATCTCGCCATCCATCTCCACATACTTAAATGTAGACAGGTGGCTAACAAAAATATCCTCTTCACCACAGACGGTGACGATCTGACCTTCTAGTCCATATTTGAGCTTCTGGTGGAGAGTAGAAGTAACAGCACCGGCAGCGTGAATCCAGGGTCGACCTAGCAGACAACTATAGGCAGGCTGGATATCCATCACATAAAAGGTACTCTTGAATACCTGCGGTCCAATCTTAACTGGCAACTCAACTTCGCCACAAACAGCTCGCTTAGAGCCATCAAAAGCCCTTACAACTAAATTACTCGGCCTCAGGGTGGCGTCATCGCAATCCAACTTTGTTAAAGCTTTCTTTGGGAGAACTTTCAGAGAAGAACCTGTATCAACCAAAACATGGGAAAGCACCGTCCCTTTGCATTCCGTTGTGATATGCAAGGCTTTGTTGTGATTCCTGCCCTCAGATGTTAGGTCATAATCGGTGAAACCTAGCGCATGGCTAGTGTGTACATTCGAAACTACCGACTCCAGCTGGTCAACAGTTATCTCTGGGGGAACATAAGCCATATTCAGTACTTTCAACAAGGCCGCTCTGTGTGCCTCATTGTAAGACCCCAATTTTGTCCCTAAGATCCCTCATGGCCTCATATCATGTCATAACATTTCCTCAAGGATCTTTGTGCACCTTTGCTTCCCCCCTAGGGGGTGGGTTACCTTGTGAGTGTGTTTCTTGATCACCAAGCATGTCTTGCATTTGTATATCATTGCTTTTCATTTGTTTACTAACCCAAAAGTACAAAAATATTGTCATCTAACATTGTTACTTGCAGATGAAGCAACATTAGGTCAAACAGTCAAATCATTCATTGAGCCATAGATGGTGGCCATTCTTGAAGAATCTGGGCACCATGATCATTCATAAGAAGTTCATATGAGTTGTGACATCATTTGGGTATCAAGATCTCAAGTGGAAGAGGCTTGAAATTCATCAAGGCATTGCTCAGTCAACCAAAACCCTAGCAAAGTCAACTGTGGTCAACTGTGCGTTTAATCAGTAATTTGATGGTGGGAAATGGTTTGAGAGGTCTCATTCATGTCCATACAAGCCTCATATAACATGCCAAACATCAACATTGAGGAATTGGAGGTCAGACAAAAAGTTTCCAAAAATAGTAAGGACCTGTAATTTTCAACTGCCAAAAATGGAAAGTTCTTCTCCTCAAAATTACATCATCAAGCAAGCTTCAAATCAACATTTGTCCAACATGAAAGTTGGATATCTTGCTTTTACCTTTCCAAAAAGTCCAAGAACATCCATTTCTCATTTATGGTTGGCAAGTTATGATCAAATCATTTTCAAGAAATCTTGAACTTCAAGGAGGCATAACTCTTGAACCATTTGGCCAATTTGGGTGATTCTTTTTTGAGCAAATCCCATTTGACATGTACTATCATAATCCATCATCACATTTCATCAAAAATCATCACATCAAAAGGTCATTTTTCAAGTGACTTCATTTTAAATTTTGGTGGGAAATTTGAATTTTTGAAAAGGTGCATAATTTTCATTCCAAGCCATTTCCAATTGCCTTGAATCAGACTTTTGGACTTGCTACACATGATTTTCGTACTGTTCCATTGCATGGTGATCATAAGGGCATTTTTGCCAAAATGCATAAACATGTTAAAATCACCTAATCCATTTTTCATTTTTGCTAAACGTGTTTAGTAGCTGGATTAACAGAGGGTATAAAGCCTTAAACGTAACTGAATTTCAGGGGGGAGGAATCACAATCTCAGATCCAAATTGAAAATTCTCTCAAATCTCTCAAATTCTCTCAAATTTCTTCAACCTGTTCCACCGAATTTCTTGATTGTTCTTGCTTGCTTCTTGTTCTAACATTCATCTGCAAGCATTATTGTGTTGAATTGAAGCCAGATCGTGCATAATCCAGGCCGAAATTGCAGCTGTTGAAGCAAGCTCGTGTTCATGGCAGTTGGAGATTTCTTGAAGATGGAGCACTGTTGAACTGAATCCTTGCCTCCATTCATCTTCTGCATCATCATAGGCCATCTGTTTTCACCATTGAAGCCTTGAGGAGCTCGATTTCACTGCTGTTGCTGCATAGAGGTAAGAATTTGAATCCTCTAATTCATGAAATAATGGTATGCATCTTGTAGATCGTGGAACATAGGTCACACTGCAACTTAAATCATGAAATTTCATTAAGAATTGTTGAAGATATGTGGATCTGAACCTTTGATGCTGAATTTTCTTTTGCTCGATCCGGTTGCCATGCGTAGAATTAGGACAAATGCTTGTTAGATTAGTGATGTATGTTGAATGCTGGTTTGAATGGTATATGGCTCGATGATTTCTGTGAGAATTTGTTCATGTTGATGAAGAACACCAAGAACATTAGGGTTTTGTGTTTCCAGGCGTCTTTGATCCATTCCCCGCGCTTGTGCATGCGAAATTCTGTTTGCTTCACATGTATTTGTCCACCTGTCCGCTTCTGATTGGGGGCTGCGTTTCTTTTAATGAAACGCAGCGTTTTGTGTAGGCGACAATATTCAAATATTTCATGTAATTACAAAATTGCCACGCAGCTCAATTATTTCATTTTTAATTCTAAATGTTTATTTCATTTCATCATGCAACTTCAAAAAATCATAAAAACTTCATGGATAATCCAAATTGAGTGGGAATTTTTGCATTGATCTCCATATTTCCTCTAGTTTTTTATAGGCATGGTAGAAAAAGTTGTGCACGGCCTGTTTTTGTTTTGGTCTATTGGTTTTGATCATGTATGCTTTTTGCCTATGTTTTACCATTTTGATCATGAAATATTGATTCTTGCTCCAAAATGCTTGAAATTTTATATGCATGATCTAGACTCACTCCTGGTCATTTTGGTATATGGTTTGCTAATTTTGCATTTCTGGATTGTGAGATATGATGTAATCTGTGGAGGTGTGACAATGTATGTCACACCATGTCTTGTTCATGTTCCTGATTTTATTTTCCATACTTATGCTATGCCAATTGCTCTGGATTTTTGCATGCTAATACTTAGGAATGTCTAGTTTGATTGTGATTTTTCCTGGAATTTTTGAATCCATTTTCTATTTTGTTTGAGAATTTTCCCTCTGTTTGACCAATTATGAACTTTTTGTGAGTCATGATATCATATGATTTGTGAAATCCTTGTGGCTTATTGGATGACCTTGAAATTTGGCATGTGTATTATAGATATCTTGAAGTTTGCCATGGCTTTGATTTCATTCATTTCTCATGTTTTATCACTGTTTTATACTTGCATGAACTTGATGTATGATTTGTGGTCTTGTATGAGCTTGCTTGAATATGGTTTGACTTGTTGATTTTCATTGGCCTACTTCCACTTATCCAATTGACATGATTTTTGGTGTGTTGCTCATTGAATGTGTTCTGTTTAAGCATGATTTTTCTTGAAATTTATTGAGCCATTGTGGTATTGATATGCTTGTGTCCATTCTGTTTACATCAATGTGATTCCAACTTGCCTAGTTTGACATGATTTGCTTATGAAATGCAATTGGTGAAAGCTTTTGACATGAGACCAATTAGACTTTGTTCTTGATTGATAAATCTTGATTTTGGTTAAGTTTCATGTTCTGTTTTAAATTTTTTCCCTATCTTGGACCCTAGGCTTTGGCCTAAGGGTTTACTTCTCATGTTTGAAGTTTTGTTTCAGGTTGCACATACAAGTTACACAATTGATGATGCCTCATCTTGAGAGCATTTGATATTTGTTTTTTGCTTACTAATGTGTGTTTTGTAGGTTGAAGTTGATTCAATTGGGATTGACTTGTGGCTTTTGCCTTTGCCTATTTGGATTGTCTGTTGCATTAACTATTGGTTGTTTGTCTGTATAGCATACTAATTTGTTTGATGTTTCCACATGTACATTTAGTTGCTATAGTTCCATTGTGAACTTGCTATTGCTTAAGCATTAAGGTAGAATCTCTTGTCTCCATGTAGTCTGGAAGACCTGGCTTGTTACTTAGCCAGGCACCTGTCTGAAGTCCTCCTTAAGAGGCAATGTTTGTGATTGTTTGCTCTTGTCCCCAAGCAGGAAAAGACCTCATGTGAGGCAATTGGTAGACAAAAGAGATATGTAGCCTATCTCCTACTATTTTGTGTGTCACTCACCTTGCTCACACCACATGTGTTGATGCATAGTGAGTAAAAACCCAAGATCTATCGAGTCATTAACTTGTGGAGAGAGTTCCAACTTTCTGAACTCCCACACCTTCTGATATTCTATGCTCTCCCTGACCTGGGATAAGGGTGATGAGGCACACCCCTCATATCCTTTCATCTGCTTCACCTTGGCTCTCAATGTCAAGGTTAAGAGCACCATTTACCCTATTCCAGTTGACTTTTAAGTCTAACCCTTGCTTGAGCCTAATTGCTTGGTTATAGTGTGTGCTAAATGACTTTGTTTGACTAATTGCTCAGTGCATTTGTACATGTTTGCTTGTTTTCCATTGTGCATTTATCATCATTAATTGTTCATTATTGCATGATCATCATCTCATATCTTTGTGACCATCTTTGGTTTACCCAGTGAGGACAACTGTAAGTCCATTCCCTGGCCATTGTTCCTATGATTTGGAAGGGATAAAGTGTAAGACCATTTCATTTGGCCACTTATGTCCATTGCTTATTGCTTGTTTGTTTGTTGTATGTGAGGATGCAAGTGTAAGACCATGTTGTTGGCTTTTGTATTCCTATGATCATCTGTTGGAGATTAGAGTAAGCCCAGACAGATTGGCATCTGATATCCAGGTTTTGTTTTGCTTTTGGAGGTTGGTATAAGTCCAGATAAATTGGCATCTGACATCCATGTTTTGTTTTATTTTTGGAGATTGGAATAAGTCCATTTATTGGCATCTGATATCCGCCTTTGCTTTATGAGATTGGTATAAGTCCATTGATGGCGTCCGGTATCATTGTTTTTGAAATTCTAGTTATCAGACTTTGGATGTCACACTGGTTGTTATGACATCCAATTCTGCACAGACAGGGATTATGCAGAACTTAACAGTAAGTGTTGTAAATAACACAAGTAATTGTTCACCCAGTTCAGTCCAACATGACCTACGTCTGGGGGCTAGCAAGCCAGGGAGGAAATCCACTATTAGTAGTATCAATTCAAAGCTAAACTCACCCGTTTACAACTTATCACTTAATCCCTACCCAATGCAATTTCAATCTTACACTAAGATCAGAGTTCCTACTCACTCCCCCTCAATCACCTCAGTGATATTAAAGACACTTTGAAGTCACACTTCAAAAACAACTCTTGATTATGCTTCACAGCTTAAATCAAGATACACAGCACTCACGCTTAAAAGCTTTGAGCGACACAACACTTACAACTCAATGAACACCCTATGCCACAGCAATCATCAACGTGATAATGGCTTGGCTTACAAGATATGTCTAATACTAGACTCACAAAAATACAGCAGTGAAGTATGATGGACACACAAAATCTTCACGCCTCAAAATCCCTGAAACTGAATGAAGGAACGCCTTCCTTTTATATTGCAGTGTCCTGGGCTTTTGTACCTGTATTCTCCTGAATTTAAGGTCACACAAGTTCCCATAAATTCAACATTTAGGTTACTAACAAATAGGCTATTTGTTAGGTTCATTGAATGTAGATTGGTTGTTGATTTCCTGGTTTTTCTCTAAGCTGTTGACTTCCTGAAGAATAGCCTGAGAAAAAGCTGAAACAGAAAACTGAACAACCTACAATATAGCATATGCTGTCAGGCATGAATGTCACGACATTCAGCTTGACATCAAGGTCCATATGCTGAGTCTGTTTTTCCAGAAAACAGACTGTACAATTTTGCTGACCTGTACATGATCAAAATGACCATACTACAGTGAAAGCTTACATTAATAAATGTCAAAGTGTCCAACTTAACATTTACACAATTGGCCTTAAGTTAGTTCTGTTATTCTTTTGAAGAACAAACTAAGTTACATGCTGAAGTATAGCAGACCACCACTCTGTCTAATCTTCAGCAGCTGCTGTCAATGATGAAAGTCATAACATCCAGTTTGACATTCAGTCAGTAGGCCTTATGCCAGGTCTGGTCTTTCCTTGATAACCAGACTGGAAATAAATACTAAGTTCTAGCAGAACTCCTGCTGTTCTATTCCTTAGTATCTGTTGACAGGTATGAATGTCACAGCATCCAGTTTGACATTCAATAAAACCTGTGTTAGCTAGTCCTGCAGTAACTACAATGTAGTCACATCTACATGTCATGACATCAGTCAAGACATTAGTAACCATCTAGTGTTTTACCATATAATGCAGCCAATTAAACACCTACAGTTTTGTTTTAGGAGATTGGTGTAAATCCATTTATTGGTATCCGGTATCCGCTTTTGTTTGTGAGATTGGTATAAGTCCATTGATGGCATCCGGTATCACCTTGCTTTTATTTTGCTTACTTGCTTTGCTGCTTCATTCCTAAGGACACACTTGAATCATCTTCTATATGATATCAAGAGGTGAACCTTTCTGGGAAGTTTTACACTCTTTTATCCATCATCCATACCCTCATTATCTTAAACTTTTTCACACTTTGCTTTCAAAAACTTTGACATCGTTGTGCAAACATTCTGACATGTCTTTCAAATTAGAAACCTGGACCCTAAGTCCTTGACTTTTCAAACTCCATTTCATAACACTTCTTTAAACCAATCTAATCATACCTTGACCATATTTTGTGAATACTCATAATCAATTAACTTCACCCATTCAATTGTTTTGTGGCTTTGTCCATTGTTGATATGTTTTCATACATTAGCCATAGGTTTCAATTACCATAGCGGTTGATGTAAATCTTACCTTGTCCTTAGTGAGTCGATTGTAAGACTTCCGTACTGAAAACAGGGCTAACCCCTCTAGTACGTCGAAGCCGTCCTCGCATGGTGGATTTTTGATTCAGGTTGAGTTTTCTCCCATTGGTAATGAAAAGCCTTAATGCTTGTGTTTTAAAATGAACTCACTAATTTTTGGAAATCTTTTAGCCGAACTACGGCGTTTTGATCCTTACCTTTGATGGAAGGTACGTAGGCAACGGGTTCATCCGTTCAAACACAAAAACAATAAAAAATTGTATATTCTTTTCTCATCTTCCCAATCATGCTTGCACAATATGTCATAAACAAATAAACATTTTTATACAACAAGTGTGAAAAGGGCTCCCTAGGAGTACCTAGGACGTGATGGGTGCCTAACACCTTCCCATTGCGTAATTTACCCCTTACCCAGACTCTCTGATCTTTTTATTAGTTTTCTACGTGTAAAACTTCTTAGGTTTTTGTTCGCTTTTTAACCAGTCCTTAGGATAAATAAAAGTGCGGTGGCGACTCGATTCTTTGTATGCTTTGCTTATGGTTTAATCAATAAATCATATAGCGAAGAATACACCGCTACAGAAAAGTGGCGACTCTGCTGGGGAAACATTAGACCTTCCCTGGTGGTATTGCCTACTTTTTACCCTTGTTGTATGATATTTGTTTATCTGTTATTTGACATATTTTTGTACAATTTGGGATAACTGTATTGATTGTAATGTTTGAATTGCTTGATATACAATTGCTGTTTGCTTTGGTGATCTCTGTGAGATGAGTTCTATACCCGAACTCGAGTGCACTCTAGGATAGGAGAATGGCGTAGTCTTGTTGACTGGTGTGGAGTATTCCTTAGCCAGTTGACTTGCGAGTCCATTCACTTGGTGGAGGTCATGTTGGATTAATAATGTCACACAAGTTATTTGTGGTTAGGCATTATTCTTTCAATCATGTGCCTTAGAAGCCAAGGACCGTAGTTTACCAAGCCCATCTTGGCCTATTTTTAGGACGTAGTGCGGAGGTCGTTCAGACGTAAGTTCTGATGCGATCGTTACGCAATACTACACTCATAAGAGTCTCTCTTGAGAATGTTTTTGGAATACGAGTATTCGTTCCTCCGATAATATCCGAGAGATGGGACGATGATTATGGGAACCTCTGGTAGAACATGTCTGGCAGGTTTAAACCCTAGTACACTCCCTTTGGGTGGTTCTTAACCGAGACTCCATGCTCGTGACTCTCAGCAAACCCGTGATTCATGGTTGAGTCGTTCAGACAACCTTAATATCAATGGAACTTGGGCGTTGATAAGGTGCAAACCATAATCCGCCAAAATGGATGATTGATATTAAGGATGTTAGAGTCGGTTCATGTACCGTTAATATCAATGGAACTTGGGTGTTGATAAGGTGAAAACCTAAATCCACCAAAATGGATGATTGATATTAGGGATACAATGAGCTTTCCCATGACCTTTGTCTGGTGTGCCTTGCTTGATCCTTGAGTGTGATTGTTGCATTCATGCATTCATGCATTCATCTGCATTCATGTCATCAGATAAAAAGAAAATTTTCAAGGAACTCAAAGGAGTTTATTTGCAAAAAATTTCAAACATGGAAAAAACCGGAAAAAAATTTCACCTGATGTATCTGATGAGATATTCTCATATACGATCAAAATGCTTAAATATTTCAAAGTTTGCAAATAAAAACCTCGAGTTCCTTTGAAATAAAAAATCAAGCATATGCACAAACACTTCATGCATCATTTGCATAAGCGGGTGTTTTGTTCTGGTCTCCCGTCCTGTGGTCTGACCCTGCGATCTTCATTTATTTTGAAGACGCACCTTGCCGGTACTACCTGAGTCATCTCTGCCAGACTGATGGATCATCTTGAATAAGAGAACTGTAAACTCGAGGAGATATTTGCCAGACTAAGTTCTTTTGATGGATTTATTCCTGGTTAGCCACTTGTCTTCCTTCATAGATGCTGAGGATGAAGTTGGAACGCCGTTCCAAGCTTTATCTATTGATGAACCAATTGAGAAGAAGTCTCCTTCATTTTATTCCTACAAAGATGCAAAACTGGCCATTGAATGTGGTGCAGTTGCTGGTTTAGGGAAGGTGATTGAGCTTGAAGACAATAGATCCCGGGTTGGCATTGGCTATGGTTCTGGGGCATATAATGAGCTAGGTCTGTTCAAGAGTGGAGGATTCATCCATGCGGATCAACCTGAAGAAGTTGCTACTATCTTGGAAGAGGATGCAGAAGACTCGAACAACTTCGTCATTCCTGGTGGTGTCTGCCACAATTGGGTCGTTGTAGATGTTCCTACAGTCATCCATAGATCAGAGTAATGGTTCACTTTGTTTAAAACCCTTCTCCCATGCCAAAAGGAGAAGTGATGACATTGTTGGCGGCATTTAATACAATGATGTTTTCATTCAATTAATGCATTGTTAAACATTTGTTTTTCCATTTGTTTTCACTTTTTGCTTTTTGCATGAAATCAGTGATCACAAAAAACCATGAAAAACAAGAAAGCAATCTTTTCATCTGCATAAATAATTTGCTTGTTTAAACTCAAAAGCTTTTCATTATCCAGAATCATTATGCAGGGATTTCTAAACCCATTGAACATAATGATCCAACGCCATCTCCCAATCTTGAATTCTTTGTATTTGAGGCAGAGGAAGATGATGTTGAAAGGGATTCCTGACGAGATTACCCGTCTTCTTGAGCATAAAAGAGGCTCATTCAGCTGTGTCATGAGAATCAGCAAAACAGTCAAACTGGGGCATTACAAATGTAATGTAAAAGAAAAAAGAGAAAAGAGAGGGTGAAAAGATGAAAAAATCAAAAACCAGGAAAAAATATTCAAAATTTTTTCAAAAGAAAAAAGGAAAGTATAACCTCAAGTCCCAAGTTGACTGATGCTGAATGGATTCAGAGTCGCTATGACCAGCTGAATTTGATTGAAGAGAAGCGATTGACTGCCATGTGCCATGGTCAATTGTATCAGCAGAGAATGAAGAAAGCATTCGATAAGAAGGTCAAGCCTCGTGTGTTCCGAGAAGGAGACCTCGTTCTCAAGAAAGTCTTGTCTTTCGCGCCCGATTCCAGGGGCAAGTGGACTCCAAACTACGAGGGTCCATATGTTGTTAAGAGAGCCTTTTCAGGCGGAGCTTTGATGCTTACAACAATGGATGGGGAGGATTTCACTCGTCCTGTGAATTCAGATGCAGTCAAGAAATACTTTGCCTAAAAAAAAGTATATGCAAATGAAAAAACAGAATAGCTCGCTAAGTTGAAAACCTGAAAGGGCGGCTTAGGCAAAAATGAGCGTCTCGGTGGAGAACCCGCAAGGGTAATCCAGGCAAAAATTAGAGACTTGAAAAAAGTATGTTTGCATCCCGCTAGATTGAGTACCTCACCCTGGGGCAATCTAGGCAAAAATTAGGGATTTGGCAAGTAACTGCATCCTGACAAGACTTTCTGTTCCACAGCTGTCTTTTCGTCAGAGGTTCTCGATTCATCGTCAACTGAAGCTTCGCATACATCGAGATTTAAATTGGTAGAGAAAGGATCATCATGTTCAATGTAGCCCTCTTCCAATATATATCACTGATTTCAAATTTGTACAGATCTACGGAGTCTTGCCATTTGCAGGCTACCATTCCATCAAATCAATTTGAGCTTTTATCCAATTATTTGCATTCTTATTTGTTTCAATTCAACAAATGTTTGCATGTTTTAATTGATAAAATGTCATTGTTTTAAACAAATAAATTTTTCAAAATTGTTGTTTTAAACAAAATGAACATTCACAATGACAAAAGGATACTTAAGAACTTCTCAATGCTCTCCCGAGGGTGGCATGATTCCCAACAGGTAAGACATTGGTTCATATTCCTGGCATTGGTTGTATCCTCTTTATCCTGCTTTATTGTTGGGGTTGTTCCCCAAGCAGAGCTTTTGTTAGGGTTGTTCCCTAAGCAGAATGGTGTTGAAGACTTCGGTTTCTTCTCCAGCAGTATTCTCCCCCAGCATGGGTGTTTTCCATTTGGAAGTTTCGGTAGTTGATGGTTTGAGACCCCGGTACCCTGTCACTCTCCCCAGTGCCATCGCCAGCGGAGTTGTGGTTTCTTTCTCCTCAGCATGGATGCTTTTCCTTTGCAGATTCAATGGTTGGTGGATTGATCCTCCGGTACTTTACCGCTTGCCCCAACATTGTTGTAAGCAGAGTGGTTGCTATCTTTCATCAGCACAGTCGATAGTGGGATCTATGATATATCCCCAGAATGGAGTGCTTGTGGAAAACGTTCGTTTTCTCCAGTAGTACTCTCTTCCCCGGCCACGTCGCCAGCGGAGCTGCTATATCTCCCCATCGGTGCGCTTATTCCTTCAGCAGGGCAGTGATTGTGTTCCTCCTCAGCAGTTGTGAATTTCCTCCTCAGAAGAGTCAGCATTTGGTGGTTGATCCCCGGCTCTCTTCCGTATCCCTCAGTGGATTCTTCAGTGGATTCCCCAGGAGTCGTCAGTAAATTTGTGGTTTGGTGGTTCGCGTATATGCAAAATCCCCAATAGATGGGTACTCCTCAACAGAGTTAGGATTGCATCTGAATATTCCCCTCAGAATCTCCGCCAGAGTTGGAAATCTCTGTTTTCCCCAGTAGGGTTGGTTGGTGATCTATCATCCATAGATGTGGTTGATTCCCTGATTGCTCTTGATCCCCAGTAGAGTAGCTTGTTGCAGGATCTACTTGTGTGATCTGTTTTTCCCTCAGTGGGTTGTTCCCCAATGGAATGAATATTTGCATTATCCCCAGGTAGAGTTGCTTGTGCAGCCAGATTCTATGTGGATGATCTGTTCTCCCTCAGTGGGTTGTTCCCCAGTGGAGTTAGGCGGAGTTGCCTTCGTGGTAGTTTTTCGCTTGTGCAGTGAGCTCTTGTTCCCCTGCAGATATTTTGGGATTTATCCCATTCCCCCAACAGATTTGTCTTTGTGGCCGTTGTTGCCTGTTGTGACTTTCTGTACTCCAGTTGGGTTGATTGTTGATCCATCGTTCAGAGATTTTATGATATCTCCGATCTTTTGCCTCCCCGCAGATCTTTGCTTGTCAGCTTGAAGATCTCTGGCAGATTGGCTTTCCAGTTGGTTTCTCCCCTGGAAGTATAGTACCGGATGTTTGATCCCTGGATCCTGTTTGTGTTAGAATTGTCTGTTTTGTCAGCATTCACCAAACATTAATCACGCATATTCATGCATACTCATAAACACTCAGATATTCATGTTGCATTTTTGCCATATATCTTTTGTTCGTTGTTTCCTGCTATGGTGATATAGATCTCCTTTATAGATCTCCCAAAGCAGATGTCGGGTGTTTAATCTCTCAAAATAGAGTCAGCCCTTAAGCAGAAAGTGTCTATCCTTTCCTGCCATTTCCCCACCGAGATACGTCCTCGTGGATGACGGTTTCTTCCGTTCCCTCCCAACACACATTGGGACGGGTTTGCCCTTTTGAGTTATATCCTCATCAGGACGAGTCTTGATTCAGTCCGCCTTTTTGGTTCGATCCTAAATTGGCCTTTTTCAACTGTCTCTCGCGCTTCCCTGTGGTATAAATGAATAAGTGCTTACAAACCGGCGCTCATTCATCTTATCCTCAGTGGAATGTGTGGCCTTCTGCCTACAAACCAGCAGTCGTAAGTCCTACCTTTGCGGTCTTCTACCTACTACCCGGTAGTTGTAAATCCTTTTTCTCACTCTGTCCCTCAGCAGAATCTGATGGCCTCTGCCTACAAACCAGCAGTTATAAGTCTTATCTTTGCGGTTTTTCTACCTACTACCCGGTAGTATAAACCCTGTTTTTCTCCCCTAACGGAGTCAACTTTGTTGGTCATCCCAACCGATGACAATTCCCTTTCTATGGTTTTCTATCCAATCTTTGGTAGATGTAATCCCCTCTTTGTGGTTATCTTCATCTAGTATTCGATGTTGATTTTTCTTCGCTTGGATGAGTCGCTTAAATAAGCACTTATATCCCTAGCAAGTCTTTTGTGGATAATTGCCGTATGCTAGCAATTTTATCCTCGGCGGGTCCCTTCACCGTTTGTCAGTGATTGTGTTCCCCGGATCATTGATTTTCATCAATGTATCCCCGGCGAGTCTTCTTTCGTTTACCCTCCTGTTGGTAATGTTGGGACTCCTTGTTGATTGGCCATCATTATATACCTGGTTTGGTATCCCGATGCCTTTCTTTTCGGATTTTTTATCCTATAAACAACCTACAACCCGGTTCAGGATAATCTTCCTTTCGAGGTTATTATTCACGTTTTGACGGCTATGAATAATATATCTCATTCGCTCTTCGGTCGAAACCTTTCGTGTTTCCCCAGTCGAGTAAGATTCGTTATTTCCCTTTTGCGGAATCGAATATTTTTTATTGGATAATTGCCGGATGCTTGCAATTTATCCCTTTGAGTTGTCTTTCACTTACCCGTATGCTTGGTATCGATTGTCTCTCTTTTTGGTTAGTCACCTATTATATACTTCGGTATCTCTGGTGTCTTTTCCTTTCGAGTATATTATTCACGGTCTGCCGGTAATGGATAATATATCTCTTTCACTCTTTGGTCGAAGCCTTTCGTGTTTCCCCAGTCGAGTAAGATTCGTATTCTTTGTAGAATCGAATATTCATCCTATAAACAAGTCTGCTTTTCTAGCTTTCTTCAGGATGATGAGTGTTTTGGAACACAAACCAATTCACATTTCCGGATTTTTATCCTATAAACAACTTACAACCCGGTTCAGGATAATCTTCCTTTTGAGTATACTATCCACGTCCTGACGGTAATGGATATTATATCTCTTTCACTCTTGGGTCAATCCTTTGATTGTTTTCTCCGCAGAGTAAGATTCGTATTCCTTGTGGAATCGAATGTTCATCCTATAAACAAGACTGCTGTTCTAGCTTTCTTCAGGATGAGTGTTTTGGAACACAAACCAATTCACGATTTCGGATTTTATCCTATAAACAACCTACAACCCGGTTCAAGATAATTTTCCATGCGAGTTTATTATCTACGTGTTGACGGCTATAGATGATATGTCTCATGCGCTCTTTTGTCGGATCCTTTGTTTGTTTCCCCAATTGAGTAAGATTTGCATTCTTTACAGAATCAAATGTCCATCCTATAAACAAGTCTGCTTTTCTAGCTTTCTTCAGGATGATGAGTGTTTTGGAACACACACCAATTCACGCCTTGGCCGGTCACCTGTTACATACCTACAACCCGGTATCCTTGGTGTTCCTTCCTGTCTGCTCCCTATTATGACCTTGGTCCCCTGTGGAGTCAGATTTTCCTGAGTTTATGTACCTTTTTCAGGTCTTCCTAAGATGTTTTGTTGATTGATATCTCTCACCCTCATACCGGTCTTAGATATTCATTCTTCCTGAGTTTGTTACTCACTAACCGGTAACATCTCATCCTTTGGTTTGCCCTGGAAAGTCTTTTCAAGATTTCCCCAGCGGATTTGTGTTCCTATTCGTGTCGCTGTATTGGTGTTATCCTCAGTACATGCATTTTGTGAGTCAGCTTGAGTCTTTCCAATGGAAGTGTTTTCCTTTGGAATTTCTTTCTCCCCCCAGTTTGAATCCTTTACTTCCCCAGTAAAGTCTCCAGTCCGATTTCCGTTATCCCCTAATCAGAGTCGTGTCTTGTGCACGTTGTGTCAGTTTTGTTTTCCCTAACGCAGAGTCGTGTCCTGCTCACGCATTCTTTTATTATCCCCTATAAGAGTCCCAATGAGAGTCTTGTTAATGTCTCTGTTCCTGGTGAGTGTATTACTCCGATGGATCGTCTTTTCTTCTGTGTGAACCATATCCCCACAGAGTTTGTGTCTTTTGCATGCATACATCTGCATCATGAGGTCTCTTAGGGACCAAAATTTTGTCCCTAAGATCCCTCATGGCCTCATATCATGTCATAACATTGCCTCAAGGATCTTTGTGCACCTTTGCTTCCCCCCTAGGGGGTGGGTTACCTTGTGAGTGTGTTTCTTGATCACCAAGCATGTCTTGCATTTGTATATCATTGCTTTTCATTTGTTTACTAACCCAAAAGTACAAAAATATTGTCATCTAACATTGTTACTTGCAGATGAAGCAACATTAGGTCAAACAGTCAAATCATTCATTGAGCCATAGATGGTGGCCATTCCTGAAGAATCTGGGCACCATGATCATTCATAAGAAGTTCATATGAGTTGTGACATCATTTGGGTATCAAGATCTCAAGTGGAAGAGGCTTGAAATTCATCAAGGCATTGCTTAGTCAACCAAAACCCTAGCAAAGTCAACTGTGGTCAACTGTGCATTTAATCAGTAATTTGATGGTGGGAAATGGTTTGAGAGGTCTCATTCATGTCCATACAAGCCTCATATAACATGCCAAACATCAACATTGAGGAATTGGAGGTCATACAAAAAGTTTCCAAAAATAGTAAGGACCTATAATTTTCAACTGCCAAAAATGGAAAGTTCTTCTCCTCAAAATTACATCATCAAGCAAGCTTCAAATCAAAATTTGTCCAACATGAAAGTTGGATATCTTGCTTTTACCTTTCCAAAAAGTCCAAGAACATCCATTTCTCATTTATGGTTGGCAAGTTATGATCAAATCATTTTCAAGAAATCTTGAACTTCAAGGAGGCATAACTCTTGAACCATTTGGCCAATTTGGGTGATTCTTTTTTGAGCAAATCCCATTTGACATGTACTATCATAATCCATCATCATATTTCATCAAAAATCATCACATCAAAAGGTCATTTTTCAAGTGACTTCATTTTAAATTTTGGTGGGAAATTTGAATTTTTGAAAAGGTGCATAATTTTCATTCCAAGCCATTTCCAATTGCCTTGAATCAGATTTTTGGACTTGCTACACATGATTTTCGTACTGTTCCATTGCATGGTGATCATAAGGTCATTTTTGCCAAAATGCATAAACATGTTAAAATCACCTAATCCATTTTTCATTTTTGCTAAACGTGTTTAGTAGCTGGATTAACAGAGGGTATAAAGCCTTAAACATAACTGAATTTTAGGGGGGAGGAATCACAATCTCAGATCCAAATTGAAAATTCTCTCAAATCTCTCAAATTCTCTCAAATTTCTTCAACCTGTTCCACCGAATTTCTTGATTGTTCTTGCTTGCTTCTTGTTCTAACATTCATCTGCAAGCATTGTTGTGTTGAATTGAAGCCAGATCATGCATAATCCAGGCCAAAATTGCAGTTGTTGAAGCAAGCTCATGTTCATGGCAGTTGGAGATTTCTTGAAGATGGAGCACTGTTGAACTGAATCCTTGCCTCCATTCATCTTCTGCATCATCATAGGCCATCTGTTTTCACCATTGAAGCCTTGAGGAGCTCGATTTCACTACTGTTGTTGCATAGAGGTAAGAATTTGAATCCTCTAATTCATGAAATAATGGTATGCATCTTGTAGATCGTGGAACATAGGTCACACTGCAACTTAAATCATGAAATTTCATTAAGAATTGTTGAAGATATGTGGATCTGAACCTTTGATGCTGAATTTTCTTTTGCTCGATCCGGTTGCCATGCGTAGAATTAGGACAAATGCTTGTTAGATTAGTGATGTATGTTGAATGCTGGTTTGACTGGTATATGGCTCGATTTTTTCTGTGAGAATTTGTTCATGTTGATGAAGAACACCAAGAACATTAGGGTTTTGTGTTTCCAGGCATCTTTGATCCATTCCCCGCGCTTGTGCATGCGAAATTCTGTTTGCTTCACATGTATTTGTCCACCTGTCTGCTTCTGATTGGGGGCTGCGTTTCTTTTAATGAAACGCAGCGTTTTGTGTAGGCGGCAATATTCAAATATTTCATGTAATTACAAAATTGCCACGCAGCTCAATTATTTCATTTTTAATTCTAAATGTTTATTTCATTTCATCATGCAACTTCAAAAAATCATAAAAACTTCATGGATAATCCAAATTGAGTGGGAATTTTTGCATTGATCTCCATCTTTCCTCTAGTTTTTTATAGGCATGGTAGCAAAAGTTGTGCACGGCCTGTTTTTGTTTTGGTCTATTGGTTTTGATCATGTATGGTTTTTGCCTATGTTTTACCATTTTGATCATGAAATCTTGATGCTTGCTCCAAAATGCTTGAAATTTTATATGCATGACCTAGACTCACTCCTGGTCATTTTGGTATATGGTTTGCTAATTTTTCATTTCTGGATTGTGAGATATGATGTAATCTGTGGAGGTGTGACAATGTATGTCACACCATGTCTTGTTCATGTTCCTTATTTTATTTTCCATACTTATGCTATGCCAATTGCTCTGGATTTTTGCATGCTAATACTTAGGAATGTGTAGTTTGCTTGTGATTTTTCCTGGAATTTTTGAATGCATTTTCTATTTTGTTTGAGAATTTTCCCTCTGTTTGACCAATTGTGAACTTTTTGTGAGTCATGATATCATATGATTTGTGAAATCCTTGTGGCTTATTGGATGACCTTGAAATTTGGCATGTGTATTATAGACATCTTGAAGTTTGCCATGGCTTTGATTTCATTCATTTCTCATGTTTGATCACTGTTTTATACTTGCATGAACTTGATGTATGATTTGTGGTCTTGTATGAGCTTGCTTGAATATGGTTTGACTTGTTGATTTTCATTGGCCTACTTCCACTTATCCAATTGACATGATTTTTGGTGTGTTGCTCATTGAATGTGTTCTGTTTAAGCATGATTTTTCTTGAAATTTATTGAGCCATTGTGGTATTGATATGCTAGTGTCCATTCTGTTTACATCAATGTGATTCCAACTTGCCTAGTTTGACATGATTTGCTTATGAAATGCAATTGGTGAAAGCTTTTGACATGAGACCAATTAGACTTTGTTCTTGATTGATAAATCTTGATTTTGGTTAAGTTTCATGTTCTGTTTTAAATTTTTTCCCTATCTTGGACCCTAGGCTTTGGCCTAAGGGTTTACTTCTCATGTTTGAAGTTTTGTTTCAGGTTGCACATACAAGTTACACAATTGATGATGCCTCATCTTGAGAGCATTTGATATTTGTTTTTTGCTTACTAATGTGTGTTTTGTAGGTTGAAGTTGATTCAATTGGGATTGACTTGTGGCTTTTGCCTTTGCCTATTTGGGTTGTCTGTTGCATTAACTATTGGTTGTTTGTCTGTATAGCATACTAATTTGTTTGATGTTTCCACAGGTACATTTAGTTGCTATAGTTCCATTGTGAACTTGCTATTGCTTAAGCATTAAGGTAGAATCTCTTGTCTCCATGTAGTCTGGAAGACCTGGCTTGTTACTTAGCCAGGCACCTGTCTGAAGTCCTCCTTAAGAGGCAATGTTTGTGATTGTTTGCTCTTGTCCCCAAGCAGGAAAAGACCTCATGTGAGGCAATTGGTAGACAAAAGAGATATGTAGCCTATCTCCTACTATTTTGTGTGTCACTCACCTTGCTCACACCACATGTGTTGATGCATAGTGAGTAAAAACCCAAGATCTATCGAGTCATTAACTTGTGGAGAGAGTTCCAACTTTCTGAACTCCCACACCTTCTGATATTCTATGCTCTCCCTGACCTGGGATAAGGGTGATGAGGCACACCCCTCATATCCTTTCATCTGCTTCACCTTGGCTCTCAATGTCAAGGTTAAGAGCACCATTTACCCTATTCCAGTTGACTTTTAAGTCTAACCCTTGCTTGAGCCTAATTGCTTGGTTATAGTGTGTGCTAAATGACTTTGTTTGACTAATTGCTCAGTGCATTTGTACATGTTTGCTTGTTTTCCATTGTGCATTTATCATCATTAATTGTTCATTATTGCATGATCATCATCTCATATCTTTGTGACCATCTTTGGTTTACCCAGTGAGGACAACTGTAAGTCCATTCCTTGGCCATTGTTCCTATGATTTGGAAGGGATAAAGTGTAAGACCATTTCATTTGGCCACTTATGTCCATTGCTTATTGCTTGTTTGTTTGTTGTATGTGAGGATGCAAGTGTAAGACCATGTTGTTGGCTTTTGTATTCCTATGATCATCTGTTGGAGATTAGAGTAAGCCCAGACAGATTGGCATCTGATATCCAGGTTTTGTTTTGCTTTTGGAGGTTGGTATAAGTCCAGATAAATTGGCATCTGACATCCATGTTTTGTTTTATTTTTGGAGATTGGCATAAGTCCATTTATTGGCATCTGATATCCGCCTTTGCTTTATGAGAT